>NC_068910.1:135584575-135891294 GCF_023091745.1 Budorcas taxicolor
CATATAGACCACATATTATTTCATTTATATGAACTGTCCAGAATTGGCAAAGCTATAGAAATGTGAAGATTAATGATTGCCTACTCTTGCCTGGAAAATCCCATGGACGGAGGAGCCTGGTGGGCTACAGTCCATGGGGTCGCTGAGTTGGACACGACTGAGCAACTTCACTTTTACTTTTCACTTTCATGCATTGGAGAAGGAAACGGCAACCCACTCCAGTGTTCTTGCCTGGAGAATCCCAGGGACGGGGGAGCCTGGTGGGCTGCCGTCTATGGGGTCGCACGGAGTCAGACACAACTGAAGCGACTTAGCAGCAGCAGCAGCAGGGTGGTTTAAGGAGAAATGGGGAGTAACTGCTAATGGGTACAGGGCTTCCTTTGGAGGGAGGGAGGGAGAGAAATTTTCTAAGATTAGGGTGTGGTGATGGTGTTACAATTTAATACAAACCATTCCATTTTAATTGGGTGAATTATATAGTATTGAATTATACCATTAAAAGACGCTTACTCCTTGGAAGGAAAGTTATGACCAACCTAGACAGCATATTCAAAAGCAGAGACATTACTTTGCCAACAAAGGTCCGTCTAATCAAGGCTATGGTTTTTCCAGTAGTCATGTATGGATGTGAGAGTTGGACTGTGAAGAAAGCTGAGTGCCGAAGAATTGATGCTTTTGAACTGTAGTGTTGGAGAAGACTCCTGAGAGTCCCTTGGACTGCAAGGAGATCCAACCAGTCCATTCTGAAGATCAGTCCTGGGTGTTCACTGGAAGGACTGATGCTAAAGCTGAAACTCCAATACTTTGGCCACCTCATGTGAAGAGTTGACTCATTGGAAAAGACCCTGATGTTGGGAGGGATTGGGGGCAGAAGGGGACGACAGAGGATGAGATGGCTGGATGGCATCACTGATTCAATGGACACGAGTTTGAGTAAACTCCAGGAGTTGGTGATGGACAGGGAAGCCTGGTGTGCTGCGATTCATGGGGTCACAAAGAGTCTGACACGACTGAGCGACTGAACTGAACTGAACTGAACTGGTGATTTAAAAACTCCGTTCAAAATTATGGATTAAAAATTTTTGCTCTCTAAGGCTATATTTTCATTTCTACCAGTGCCATAAAACAATTACTTCCAGTGTTTGAAAGAGCAGCTGTCTCCTCTCTTACATGGTTAGAATAAAACTTTTTCTAGTCACAAAACATACAAAAGCACGTTAAGATTTAAAAAAGGTTTAGTTTTACTGATGTCAATTACATAAGCCAAAGCAGCTAAAGTAAACAGAAAGTATACTGGAGAACTGCAGATCACTGGGAATACAGTCAGACCTCAGTTTCACTCTCTGGTTTTCCTCCTGCTACATGGGTACCACCTGACCAGTGAGAACATGGCTTGCTGTATCCCCAAACCCTTCACGTTATAGGACTTCAGCCTTGTGACCTTCCAAATTCTCCTTGTGTATCATCCTGTATTTTCATATTAGAAACAAAATTTCTTCATAGCTTTAATTCCTCTTTCCAAACAAGTGTATGTATCAATAATCAAGAAATAATCGAGAAGGGAGGAAATTGCCATCACCTGTGTCTTTATAGTTCATGTCAGCATATGTCTGCATACGCTTATCCTGTTTGCAGCTCTGTCTAGCTCCTGAATCTGAGATGTATAGTTGGGGTGCTTGTGAACACTTCGGCCAGCCTCAGAGCTTGGCTGAGAAAGGACCACAAGATACAAGAATGATCCTGGGTAGGTATGGGCATCATCTATTACTTCCTGTCTTCAGAGGGAGGGACAGAATCCCAGAGGAGTGTCATCAAATGGCAAGATGAAGCCAGGATCCTGTGTCACAGATGTTTGCTTTAGTCCTTCAGAAAAATATGTTCAGTTCAAATACCAACTCATTCAATTTTCATTCTTTCGTGAGTACACAGACAAGCTACAGAAAAACGGCTCTCCTCATCAGTCTATGGTTATATAACCCCTGTATCTGACATAATGACATTCTACTACATCTTAGTAATTTTTTCCTTTTTTCTTTTGGCTGTGTCATGTGACAAACAAGATCTTAGTTTTCCTGACCAGGGATGGAGTCCATGCCCCTACATTGGGAGCATGGAGTCTTAACCACTGGACCTACAGTGAAGTCCCAGTAATTTTTTTTTCTCTTTTAATTAAAAAAAATTTCTTCATTTTGGGCTGCGCTGGATCTTCATTTTGGCATGGGGGCTCCTCATCATGGCGTGTGGGCCTCTCTAGTTGCAGCACATGGGCTTAGTTGCTCCTTGGCACCAGGGATGGAATTTGTGCCCCCTGCATTGGAAGGCAGTTACTTAGTCACTGGACCACCAGGGAAGTCCCAACTTTTTCTTTTTTAAATTGAGCTATATTTGACATACAACATTGTTTAAGGTGTGCAACACATTTATTTGATATTTATATTGTAATATGATTGCCACTGCAGCAATAGCTAACATTTCAACTTCATCATAGTTATCAACTCTTTCACTGCTGTGAACAACCAAGGTCTAGTCTCTTTGCAAGTCTAATGTTTATAACACAACCTGTTGTCTGTAATCACTGTTCTGTGCACTACATCTCCAGGACTTATTTATACACTAGTTGCAAATATGTACCCTTAAACATCTCTCCCATTCTCCCACCCCTGGCCTCTGGTAATGACCACTTCACTCTCTTATTCTTTTGGGTTTTTTGGTTCCACATATAATAGATACTATACAGTATTTGTCTTACTCTGACATATCTCACTTAGCAAATTTTTCCCAAGATCCATCCACATTGTTCCAAAAGGCAGAACTTCTTTTTCTCAAGGCTGAATAGTATTCCATTGCATATATGTACCACATCTTAACTTATCCTTTGATACACACTTAGGTTGTTTCTGTTATTGAGAAAAATGCTGCAATAAATGTGGGGTTTATATGTCTCTTCGTGGAGAAGGAAATGGCAACCCACTTCGCTATTCTTGCCTGGAGAATCCCATGGACAGAGGAGCCTGGTGGGCTACAGTCCCTGGGGTTGCACAGAGTCAGACATGTCTTTTCAATAACCAGTTTTCATTTCTTTGGACATATAGCCAGAAGTGGGATTACTGGATTATATGTTAGTTTCATTTCTAATTTTTTGAGGACTCTGCATACTAACTTACAATCTCATCAACAGTGCAGCAGGGGTCTCTTTTTTTCCAAACCCTCATCAACACTTGTTTTCTCTTCTTGATAGTAGTCGTTCTTACAGATGAGGTATCTCTTGAGGAGTGACGCTGAGCACGTTTTTATGTGCCTGTTAGTCGGTTAGATGTCTTCTTTGGAAAAAATGTCTATTTCATTCCTTGGTACACTTTTTTTTTTTTTTTTTTTGCTATTGAGTTGTACAAGTTCTTTATAAATTTTGGATATTAACTTTGTATCCAACATGATTAGAAAAAAAATTTCTCTCATTCTATAGTTACCTTTTTATTTTGTTGTTTCTTTAGTTGTGTGGAAGCTTTTAAATTGGATGGAGTTCTACTTGTTTTTTGTTGTTTGTGCTTTTGGTCCAAAAAAAATCATTGTGAAGGGTAGCATCAAGGAGCTTCTTTCCTCCTGTTGAGGTAAGTTATATGGTTTCAGGTCTCAGGTTTAAAACTTTCAAGTTAATTTGAGTAGTGTAAGATAGGGATGCAATTTCATTTTTTCTGCATGTGATTACCCAGTTTTTCCAACACCATTTGCTGAAGAAACTATCCTTTCCCCACTTATCAAATGATAGCTGATCATATATGCAGGAGTTTAATTCTGGGCTATTTCCTTCTTGGGTCTGTGTGTCCATTTTTATGCCAGTACCATACTGGTTTAATTACTATAGCTTTATTGTATAGTCCCAAAGCAGGATGTGTGATGGCTTTCTTTCTCAGGGTTGCTTTAGCTATTTGGGGCCTTTTGTGGTGCCCTGCATTTTTAGGATTTGTTTCTATTTGAAAAATGCTGTAGGAATTTTGATAGGGTTTACACTGAATCTATAGATGACATTGTGGAGCATGTGCATTTTAACAATAATACTCTCTTCCAGTCCGTGAACACAGGATGTCCCTCCACTTGTTTGTGTCTTCTTTGATTTCTTTCAGCAGTCTTATAGTTTTCATTTTACAGATCTTTCACTTTCTTGCTCCCATGTGTTTTATTGCTTTGATCCTATTGTGAATAGGAGACATTTCTTTTTTCAGATGTTTTACTGTTGGTATATAGAAAAGCAACTCATTTTGGTGTAGCAATTTTAAACCCTTGAACTTTACTGATTCAACAGTTTTTTAGTTGAGTCCTTTCTTTTTTTTTTTGCCACACCCCACAGCATACAGCATCTTAGTTCCCTGACCAGGGATCAAACCCACACCCCCTTGCAATGGAAGCATGGCATCTTAACCACTGGACCATCAGCTAAGTCCCTAGTTGAATCTTTTATATCTTAATGATTTTTAATAAAATATTAACATTGCATTTATCTAGCCACACATTGGTTTGTAACATGATTAACAATCTTGTTCATAACAAAAATACTGCATTCAACTTTCACGTCATTACCTATTTGTAACCTCTTGTATTGACATTTATTGTTTTTACTTGATCACTGCACACTGATGCTTCTTCATTCATTGCCTAGAATGATTATAGGGAAACCATGTCCAAGTGAACTTTGGGTCACTCTCCTCAAGCATTTTTATGGCTTTAGAGAAAAAGACCTGATGGAGCTCTATCAAACCTCAGCTCAGTCCTTTCCTCCACTAAGAGTACTAGGGTATGGCAGGGCTCTCCAGGTATATGACAGGTCCTGAATTCTCTCACATCCTCTTCTGGGCTAGATTAAATCCTGCTTCTTTGGCTGGAGTATGGCCCAGGTAGTGGTGGTGACAGCATATTTTGTTCACTTCAGTTACTTGTGTCCTTACTCTCCCACAATTTCCCTCTTGTCTGACAACTTAGTCTCTAAAATGAACCTCAGTCCAGTGCAAGGAGCAATATTCCCCACTGGGAACATGCCACAGGAAGAGGGTTGGCTATGGAGACCTACCTCTGTTCAGACCCCAGACTGAGCCACAAGATCCTTACTGTTCCGTCTCTCATCTCTGTGAGACCTGCTCAAGGCTAAGGGACCTGTCTTCTGCAGTTCTGGTTGCTACTCTCTCATCATCAGACTTTAGTTAAGAATATTAGTCACAATTGGCTGGCTAAGAACAAGAATGCGAATTATTGCTAAGTTTCTTGGATATAATATCAGTAATACGGTTATGTTGAAAAGTGACCTTTTTAGGAGATGCATGCTGATGCATTTTGAGGTCAAGTGTCATAGATAGTTCAGAAAACCAAATACACTCATAGAACACATGTGCAGTATCATTGTTTTTCATTAATCCTCCACTTATAAACAGGAAAACTGAGATGATGGAAGAGCTATTCATAGTTTAAGGCATCAGAATTATATAATTATGCCAGAGGGTGATTGATTAATCCTGAAGGTATTTCTGCTCTTGGCAGGGAGAAGCAACTGGGTGGCACTGCATCAGCTTCAGGACTGTCTATTCCAGAGTACAAACTGACTGTCATTTGGAGAGAACATCAAATGTGAAATGAGCATGTCTGGGTATCTGTAAACTGAGCACTGGTTGGGAGAGCTATGTGTAGCCCTCATAACTGGTATTAAAAATAACCTAAAGCATAAGCAAAGGGTTCAGTTTGGTTGCCAGGCAACCCTGCTGCCAGCTCCCTTCAAGCTGACCTTTTATTTTTTTCTATCCACATCTCTTAACATTTTCACCTTCTGGATCTCCCTTGTTTCATTTAATGATTATTGTTTGTGAGTTGGGGGGTCCAGGACAGGCCAAACCACAAGTTCTGAAATTCAACAGGCAGACCCTTGCCCCCAAGCATCTTATAGTCTAATAAAGCAAAAAGGTAAGTATATAATTATCTTAATTATGTTCCTTTAACATAATCCTTTACTAGTTGTAACGTTTATCTGCAAATAACCTTTTGCCAAATAAAGTAACATTTACAGGTTCCGGGGATTAGAACCTGGTATTTTGGGCTACATTTTCAACCTTCTATAGATTGGGGACTTTGGCAGCCCACTTAGAAGGTGAGGCCACTTAAGTTCTCACTCAGTTATCTGAGGGGCCGGTTGGCTAATCAAGGTAAGCAATATTTAAAAATGGTATCCTGGGACTTTCCTGGCAGTCCAGTGGTTAAGACTCCATGCTTCCTCTAGGCAACACAGGTTCAATCTGTGGTTGGAGAACTAAGATCCTGCATGCTGCACAGTGTAAAAAAAAAAGTATCCTGATTCTCTATAAGCCAAGGTGATGGCACTTTCTTTTGCTTACTTTACCAGTGTTTCTTTAAGCTCTCATTAACTAATCTAGGTATACTGTGTTGCTTGAGAATGTAAGCCAAACTGTAACAAAATGACTGACCTAAGAAGAGTTCACTTTGCACCTTTTCACGTTGTAATTTCACATTGTAATTTTCACATTGTAAATTTACCAAAATATCAAGTTGGTTGTAGATCTTTGGGGACGATAAGTACAACCCTTACTCTTCTTCCCTGAGAACTAGCTCCCTTACCTGTGGGGGCTCCTTTGGCAATACTGATACTAAATGACAACATCCTCCTGATCAGAGGTGATTGTATCAGAGCTAATGGTAACTAATCAGATTCTCTCTTTACATCTTTGAACATAAGAGTAGTCAGTTAAAGCTGAAGTTGAAAGAACATGCAGAAAAATCAGCAATCCAGGGCATGATGAAAACTTACTCTTAACACAATGTCTTGGCTTCTATTCTCAACCGCTTCTATCTACCTCATATCTTCTGCTTAGTCAGAGTTTCTGCTTATTCATAACTTCAGCTTATTCTTGGTCCCAACAGCATCACAGCCTGGATGGCTGCCTAATATCCTAAACTGATTTGACCCTGGAACACTTTTCTTAGAAATGGCAAAAAGTGATTGTCAGTAAAGTATTCTGGGCTTTACACAGAACAAGCAAGAACAGGTTTCTTCTTTCGACTTGGTAAAGATCCTCATGACATCCTGGAATTACTAATTTATAACTAATCCAGTGACCATGTTTGGATCAGGATGTGAGCTTTCCTAAGGCAAGAACTTGACAAGACAATGAAGATCCTTTGCAGGTGAGTAATCGTGCCTGCAATTTTCTTGGATCCTCAAGTTAGTTAACATCTCTGAGTTTTGATTCCTGTGGTAATAAAATGAAGGAAGTCACCCACTTCATTGATCTGGAATATGAAATGAAACACATGTAAAATGCTGGAGCACAATCAGGACTCAGTGAATATTCATTCTCTTTCACCAAATTTTAATATTTCATTTACCATATGAAGTGTTAACCAATTATCTCCTTTTGCTCACGTTATGCAATGCTATTATTCCACATATGACAAAGAGTTTAAACAAAGAATCAGGATTTTTTTTAACTTACAAAATGTTTTGCTGCAGTTTTTCAAATGTTTTATTGGATTTAAAATTCTTTTAAGGGATACACTGATATACAACTAGTTTGATCAGCTACCAATATATTTTGGTACCCCTTTACTTTTGTACTTAAGAGCCAGTTCACTTTTTCTCCATGTTCAATACTTAACTTTGGTAAAATTTTGCCATGTTCATCTTCACCTGTTACTGAAGCATGAGTGTTTCCACCTTGCTTGGTGTAAGTTGCCCGTTTGGTTTTCTTCCTGTGAGTATGTTTGGTTGGACTCTTATGTTTTTTTTCAATTTCACTGCTTACATCCCACAGCTTTATCTTTCCATCATTCCCTCCAGTAAGCAGCAAATAGGATTCTTGCAGAAAGCAGACTTGAGAAACTCCTAAAGTATGGCCCTTAAATCCCAGTTCCTGTTCACACTTGACTCCCATCACCCTAAAGATTCGAACCTTACCATCTTCTGCACCGCAACTAAAAACATTGCCACACGATGCCACAGACACAGAGTGGGCTAAGGCAGGGTTTAAAAGCTGACCAGGTGATTGTGGACTTTCCATTTCTTCTGTTTCATCCTCCTGTAAATTTGTAATCCAGAGTGGCCGGGCTTTCCGAAGGTTCCACAGCATCACCTGTAAGTAAGTGGAAGTTACACAATTAGAGTTCTAAGTTTGTTTCACGAACATGCTTATTCTGCTTCTAACAAAATCACCAAACTAGTCTGAGAATGATTGGCAGGATACATTCCCAGCAATATTAAAAAAAAATTCAGATGGCACCACAACATGCCAGCGGGATGCTACCCTGGTGCCAAAACTGGAATGCCAAGGGCAGTAAGGAAGGTATAATTTAAACACAAGATCCTGAGTAACTCTGGATCAACAAACCCTTTAATGTGCAATCCAAACTCTTAAGCAAGATGCCAATTTCTTTAAGTCATCCTACCCTGACTGCTACAAGTAAAACTGAAAATGAGGAAATTTATTAATTTTAGCCTATGCTTGTTACAAGTAGAAATACCTATCAACTAAATAAACTAAACCCAGGATAACACCTGGTCTCCCACATTGGAGGCAGAGTCTCTCCTGTCTGCACCACCAGGGAAGCTCAATGCCTGGCACAGTACCTGTAGAAAGGAGCAGAAATTCTAAACAAGTCTGTTAATTTGACATCCTGGTATACTTGGCTTTTTACTGTTGTTCTGTACCATGATCTTGGACCTACTAAGTGGATTTAGATAAAATGCGATTTTAAAAATATTTAAAACAAAACAATAAGTTCTGTGGATAGATTTTTCTCCAAACTTCAGCAATTGTCTTCCTAGAGCAACCAACTTGAAAAAGCAAATATTTTTCATACTTTCAGAGCGAAAAGACAGCTTTATTTCACCATCTAGTACCGTCCCTGAATTATGGCTCATGATTTAAAAGGGACACTAGGATAAGCATGGCCTTGTTTAGTCAAAAGCACAGATCTGAACTGAAAATATTACCACTGCTGATTATACCAAGGTTTGGTTTGCTATTCAAAGTAACTTCCTTCAAGTCAGCCTACTTTCAAAAGAAGTGACAGTCAGACATGAATGCAAGCATATCAAAGTGACCCTGCTCAAAAATTTCTCATACAAAAACATTTCTTTCCACATAAAAGATTCATTTTCAAGGGGAAAAAAAAGGCTCTTCCACTATCTGGATACTTAGGTTTTGGTCCTAGAGACTGTTCAAACTCCAGAAAGAAGAAAACAAACTTGAAACCATTTACTTTCAAATGTGGAAATGAGGGATAAAGAAAACCAGTGTGTATGCTACAGAAATTCATGACGGCTTCAAATTTCCAAATGTCCTTACAAGAAAAAACTGTATTGGAGTGGTGGGTTCACATGTATTTATTTAGTGTTATTATTTATACCTTAAAAATACAATATGAATATTGTGTCTATTTAATAAAAGATTAAGTAGTCTCAAGTGTCTTAATAAATCACACTTCATTCTTAAGGTCCCTGCTTCTTTGAGTAAGCTTTTTCTACTTAAACCTATCTAAATCAAAGGATCTAATTTTTATAATTTCTCTAATAACAAAGATAGGTATGTTGAACTTATCTATTATGTGTGGCAATAATTTAGTTCCTGCCTTGAGATAAAACACCTTGTTCAGAGATAAATAACTCTCATCATTAATCTGATAAAAACTCCCTTCCACTATTACACCTACATTCTTGGACCCCTCCATAGGCTGGCTATTCTTAAAGTTCAGAAAAATACCAGATAACCAGATTTTAAGAAGTAAACTGGAAGAAATTATACTTTCAACTCCAGTTAAAGAATTTCAGTCAGAAGTAATGACTGTACTATCTTAGTCACTCTTATTATATATCACAACCCAATGCAGCAGTTAATCTATAGTGAATTTTTAGCAATTCTTGACAAATAAAAAACCAAAAGACTTCTTTTCACAATATATTTATTTCCTAGAGTATTCTCTAACACCTGCCTGGCACTAAACTTTCTCATCTGGAACTGGAGGTAAAATGGTAAATTCTGGATGCCTGCTTCTTGTCTAATCTGTGACTGCTATACATCTAATTGGTTGACTGCCATGTCTAACACAGTTAATGAACCAGTGATTGAAAACTGGTATAGCTTAAGGATGAATGAATGAGTAGTCAAAGAGACACTGTACAATCCGCCTACTTAAAACAGGTATCTGACTGGTTGTATAGGTCTTTCTGCCCAACAAAGTAAGCAGATTATCTCCATTAGTGTAGAAAAATACAAATTTATTAAAGTTTTGGGCAAGACCTAGGAGTAGAAAAGGAATTTTGATGTCATGGGATCACTGTGCCCTGTAGGTGTAAAATGATTCTCAACAGAGGCACTACAAATTTTTGGTAGGACAATTTTTAATTGTTTGGGGGCTGCCCCAGCACAGCAGGACATCCACTGATTCTTCCTAGTAAAAAGACCAGTAGCAGTCAGAGTGACAACAACTAAAATTAGTCTCATTTATTTCTAAATTATAAGGAGGTGTGGAGGATAGAGGAGTGGTAAAGATCACTGGCCTGGAAGTGACAAGGAGTCTTGTAAGATACTATAAGCAGTTGAGAAAGTAGATTAAATGCCTAGAGCAGTGTTGGGCACACATATCATCTATTTAAATAACTATCTTTGGTGTCACAGAGAAAAAATATAGGCTTTGAAGTCAGAGAGACTGAGGTTTGAATTCCAATTCAGATAGCTGTGGGAAAACTCAATTTGAATCTCAGTTTCCTCATTTCTAAAAAAGAAATAGTATCATCAGGGTTTGATTAGAAAGAAAACTAATATATGTAAAGCAGTGTAAAGTGGTAAGTGATCACCAAAGGGAAGCCATGCCTATTCTCACTCCAGTGATTTAGAGTAAAAACAATAATAGATTCAGGCCCTCTAACTTTTTTTTTAAAACTACAAACTTTATGGAGAGTGAGTGGGTGATAAACTCTGTATTTAGCATGGTCCTTTGTTTAAACAGATGTTTAGAATAAAATATTCGAATTCTCATGTTTTAGAAAAAGCATAGAGAAAAAGATTAATAATTACTTTGTTAATCTACTAGACTTTGTCAAGTTATCATTAAACATTCAGTAGACATAAAGTTTACGGTTCTTAAATACATAAGGCATGTCAGTAGAAAACAGAAAATGCCAAGACATATTTAGCCCGATCAATAATTTGATTCTATTAGCAAGTCCCATTTAGAAATTACCCATGTACTCTCTGCAAGACATCACCTGCATATCCAGTCCACATGACACCAGGCTCTGAGGCCTTTGAGGTCGAAAAGCTACAGAGGAACAGATATTGGAATGTCTCTTCAGTGATCTGCTAATTTTCTTATTTTCCAGGTCTAGGATTTTGATTGCTCCAGAGTCATCAGCAGAAGCCAGCAGGTTTTCAGTTTCATTCAATGAAAGACAGTTGATTTCTTCTTCATTCACATGAAAATCGTCCAAGCGTTCTTTCAGAGACCTGACATCCAGTATGCTAATGGTTTCTCCATGTGAGGCATAGAGTTTGGTGGGGCAGGATGGAGAAAATAAGACGTTGGTAACATCCTCTGCCCCTTGGAAGCACGTGTGTCCTAAAAGAGTCCCATCTTCACCCCAAACCACGAGATCTCCACCTTCTGCTCCAGAAGCCACTAGCCCTTCTTGACTTGCATTCAGGCAGAGAATAGGAGAAGAATGTCCACCAGTCCACTTGACTGCCATAATGACCCAGGTAACTCTGTGAAGAGGGGGGAAAACTATAATCTCACGTTTTATATAAGAACTTCGTAAGACACAAACTTAATATTTCATTTATAAAATAAAAGACATCTAAAAAACTCAATCAATAAAAAGACATTTGAAGATCAAGCCTACAAAGCCTGGTTAACACAAAACTGTGGCACATGCCTACATGTTTTCCTTGCAATCAGGTACCCAGATAAGCCTGGTCCTCCAGCCTTTGATGTGAGGCTCACATAGGAATAAACAATAAATACACTTATTTTAAATTAAGAAAAGTCCTTTTTAAGAAAGGGCCACACAATCATCGGGTTATATCCTTTATCTGAATAATGTTTATGAAAAATGAGTTCTGGAATTAGACTCTTTGGGTTTGAATAGCTCTATTACCTATCAGCTGGGCAAGTTACTGAATCTATGATCCACTTTTCTTCTTGATAAAATGGGGGTAATAATAACATCCATTTCATAAGATAAGATTAAATGACATAATAAATGTCAAGTGCATGTAACAATGGCTGGTATGTAATGAGAACTCAACAAAAGTATTATCACTGTCACTTTGGTTACTTTTATCAGGCTAGTCAAAGTGGCATCATATATATTACACCAATGGTCCTCAAAGTATGGTCGCCAGCAGCACTAGCATCACCTAGGAACTTATAGAAATATAAATTGTTGGACCCCACTTTAGGCCCACTGAATCCGAAACTCTGATGTCAGCACCAACAATGTGGTTTAACAAGCCCTCCAGGTGATTCTGATGTATGCTAGAATCTGAGAACCTGTTGTTTTAGTCGCTAAGTCCAGCTCTTTTTGTCCCCATGGACTGTAGCCCGTCAGGTTCCTCTGTGCATGGGATTTCCCAGGTAAGAACACTGGAGTAGGTTCCTTGTCTAGGGGCTCTTTCTCACCCAGGGATCAAACCCATGGCCCCTGCATGGCACATGTGTTCTTTACCACTGAGCCACCATGGAAGCCGTTGAGAACCTGTACTGTACCACTATCATCAGGGAACTGGTTAAAAATGCAAACCCTTGGGTCCTCTCACTGGAGACTAATTCAGTACATTATTTAATTTTATTCTCAAAACATTTCTGATTGGTATCATTCCATTTTACAGATAACTAAACTGAGTCTCAGAAATTTAAAATAATTTCCCCAAAGTCACCCATTCAGGGTTTGTACTTAGGATCTAAAATAAAACAATCCTAAACTTATAAATAATGAAGACCTTTTTATAACAATTCTACTTGATAACAGGTTTAATCTGTTAGTATTTGAAAGTACAGAACATGACCAAAAGCTACTAATAATTCATTACTGCTTCTAAATATATTCAAATTTTTAAAAAAAATCACATTATCACCTACTTGCACTTATGTAACAGTAGCGTTTATGTGCATTATTTAGATTCCTGATATGCTAGGCAGCCTGCTTCTTTAAACTGGAATTGCCACATAATACTACCCCCTGCCTTAACTATCTCCTGCTGCTGCTGCTGCTAAGTCGCTTCAAATGTGTGTCTTTTGTGACCCTTCCCACAACTAGGCTGTAGCCTACTAGGCGCCTCTGTGGATAGGATTCTCCAGGCAAGAATAATGGAGTGGGCTGTCATGCCCTCCGCCAGGAGATCTTCATGACCCAGGGATAGAACCCGCGTCTCTTATGTCTCCTGCATTGGCAGGCGGGTTCTTTACCACTACTGCCACCTGGAAGCCTAATTACCTCCTGGGTAGAGCAAAAAAGAAAACTGGGGCAATTTATACAATTAAGTGATCAGACAAAAGGAAGCGAACAAATCTATCTGGACAAATTTTTCATTCCACAAGACAAAGGAGAGTTTCTCTACTAAGAAACTGAAATAGTTGCTTTAGTATTTTCAGATATAATACCTGAATTTAGTTCAATTGTACAGAGATAAATTTCCAAATACTGAAGAATAATTTAATCTGCTTAAAGTTTCTATTCCCAATACGAGTTTGTTTCCTCCCACTTTTAGCCACACACACATACAAAATCAGACTGCCAAAAAAACCCCACTGATCTAACAGTAATCAGTAATAGGACTGGAATGGGTGAATTTAACTCAGATGACCATTATATCTACTATTGCGGGCAGGAATCCCTCAGAAGAAATGGAGTAGCCATCATGGTCAAGAAGAGTCCAAAATGCAGTACCTGGATCCAATCTCCAAAACGACAGAATGATCTCTGTTCATCTCCAAGGCAAACCATTCAATATCACAGTTATCCAAGTCTATGCCCCAACCAGTAATGCTGAAGAAGCTGAAGTTGAACGGTTTTATGAAGACCTACAAGACCTTTTAGAACTAACACCCAAAAAAGATGTCCTTTTCATTATAGGGGACTGGAATGCAAAAGTAGGAAGTCAAGAAACACCTCGCGTAACAGGCAAATTTGGCCTTGGAATGCAGAATGAAGCAGGGCAAAGACTAATAGAGTTTTGCCAAGAAAATGCACTGGTCATAGCAAACACCCTCTTCCAACAACACAACAGAAGACTCTACACATGGACATCACCAGATGGTCAACACCGAAATCAGATTGATTATATTCTTTGCAGCCAAAGATGGAGCTCTATACAGTCAACAAAAACAAGACCAGGAGCTGACTGTGGCTCAGATCATGAACTCCTTATTGCCAAATTCAGACTCAAATTGAAGAAAGTGGAGAAAACCACTAGACCATTCAGGTATGACCTAAATCAAATCCCTTATGATTATACAGTGGAAGTGAGAAATAGATTTAAGGGCCTAGATCTGAGAGTGCCTGATGAACTACGGAATGAAGTTCGTGACACTGTACAGGAGACAGGGATCAAGACCATCCCCGTGGAAAAGAAATGCAAAAAAGCAAAATGGCTGTCTGGGGAGGCCTTACAAATAGCTGTGAAGAGAAGAGAGGTGAAAAGCAAAGGAGAAAAGATATAGGCATCTAAATGCAGAGTTCCAAAGAATAGCAAGAAGAGATAAGAAAGCCTTCTTCAGCGATCAATGCAAAGAAATAGAGGAAAACAACAGATTGGGAAAGACTAGAGATCTCTTCAAGAAAATTAGAGATACCAAGGGAACATTTCACGCAAAGATGGGCTCGATAAAGGACAGAAATGGTCTGGACCTAACAGAAGCAGAAGATATTAAGAAGAGGTGGCAAGAATACACAGAAGAACTGTACAAAAAAGATCTTCACGACCCAGATAGTCATGATGATGTGATCACTAATCTAGAACCAGACATTTTGGAATATGAAGTCAAGTGGGCCTTAGAAAGCATCACTACGAACAAAGCTAGTGGAGGTGATGGAATTCCAATTGAGCTGTTTCAAATCCTGAAAGATGATGCTGTGAAAGTGCTGCACTCAATATGCCAGCACATTTGGAAAACTCAGCAGTGGCCACAGGACTGGAAAAGGTCAGTTTTCATTCCAATTCCAAAGAAAGGCAATGCCAAAAATGTTCAAACTACTGCACAATTGCACTCATCTCACACGCTAGTAAAGTAATGCTCAAAATTCTCCAAGCCAGACTTCAGCAATACATGAACCGTGAACTCCCTGACGTTCAAGCTGGTTTTAGAAAAGGCAGAGGAATCAGAGATCAAATTGCCAACATCCGCTGGATCATGGAAAAAGCAAGAGAGTTCCAGAAAAACATCTATTTCTGCTTTATTGATTATGCCAAAGCCTTTGAGTGTGTGGATCACAATCAACTGTGGAAAATTCTGAAAGAGATGGGAATACCAGACCACCTGACCTGCCTCTTGAGAAATCTGTATGCAGGTCAGGAAGCAACAGTTAGAACTGGACATGGAACAACAGACTGGTTCCAAAAAGGAAAAGGAGTACATCAAGGCTGTATATTGTCACCCTGCTTATTTAACTTCTCTGCAGAGTACATCATGAGAAATGCTGGACTGGAAGAAACACAAGCTGGAATCAAGATTGCCGGGAGAAATATCAATCACCTCAGATATGCAGGTGACACCACCCTTATGGCAGAAAGTGAAGAGGAACTCAAAAGCCTCTTGATGAAAGTGAAAGAGGAGAGTGAAAAAGTTGGCCTAAAGCTCAACATTCAGAAAACGAAGATCATGGCATCCGGTCCCATCCGTTCATGGGAAATAGATGGGGAAACAGTGAAAACAGTGTCAGATTTTATTTTTTTGGGCTCCAGAATCACTGCAGATGGTGACTGAAGCCATGAAATTAAAAGACGCTTAAACCTTGGAAGAAAAGTTATGACCAACCTAGACAGCATATTCAAAAGCAGAGACATTACTTTGCCGACTAAGGTCCATCTAGTCAAGGCTATGGTTTTTCCTGTGGTCATGTATGGATGTGAGAGTTGGACTGTGAAGAAGGCTGAGCGCCGAAGAATTCATGCTTTTGAACTGTGGTGTTGGAGAAGACTCTTGGGAATCCCTTGGATTGCAAGGAGATCCAACCAGTCCATTCTGATGGAGATCAACCCTGGGATTTCTTTGGAAGGAATGATGCTGAAGCTGAAACTCCAGTACTTTGGCCACCTCATGCGAAGAGTTGACTCACTGGAAAAGACTGATGCTGGGAGGGATTGGGGGCAGGAGGAGAAGTGGACGACCGAGGATGAGATGGCTGGATGGCATCACGGACTCGATGGACGTGAGTCTGAGTGAACTCCAGGAGATGGTGATGAACAGGGAGGCCTGGTGTGCTGCGATTCATGGGGTCGCAAAGTATCGGACACGACTGAGCGACTGAACTGAACTGAACTGAATAGTAATCAAAGTAACAGAAACACAGTCACAAAATCAGATATAGCAATTTTCATATACAAAACAAAGTATAAAAAAGACAAAAATACATTTTAAAAATTTTAGCAGAAGCACTCAATTTTGGCCACCTAATGCAAAGAGCCGACCCATAGGAAAAGAGTGTAATGCTGGGAAAGATTGAGGGCAGGAGGAGAAGAGGGCAACAAAGGATGAGATGGCTGGATGGCATCGTCCACTCAAAGGACATGAGTTGAGCAGACTCCGGGAGATAGTGTAGAACAGGGAAGCCTGGCACGCTGCAGTCCATGGGGTCACAAAGAGTCGGACACAACTGAGCGAATGAACAACAACAAACCATAACAAGGACTTTTGCCGAATGTTCCAGGTAAACTAAGGAAAAAGGACACTCAACACAATTTAAAATGAAGGGTATTAATATTTAGGCTTAGGAACTGTCATTTGTGATGACTGTTGACTCACATGATAGAGACAATATCCTAACTAAAAATATGAATTTTTAATTAATCGTTGAAAAGGCTATTTAAGTTACAAACAGTTTAACTACGTCATGAATCTTTGAAGCATTGATCATTTATTCCTAAGTCAGAGTTTTAATTTTTCTACAATGAATTAACTTTAAAGTCGAGAAGTCTGCCCTCTACAGTTTTAGGATTTTGTGTCCATAAAGGTTTTGGATCTCTGTTGGAATATTAGGTTTTTCACTAAGAAAAGGCAGGGTTTCTAGTACTTCTATTTCTCCATCACAGATCTACCCACAGAGAACCTAAGTAAGGCTGACTTGCAGACAAGAGTTCTAGGTTTTCTTCCTAATGTAACTCTTTTCCAGAAAAGGTTAATTCAATTTTAAAGATACATCTGGTTAAACTCCACCCCAAAGTGTAAGAAGTTAGGCAATAAATGAGTTTTGCACTTCAAGAGACTACTACAGACAACAATACAGTTCCTGTAGTTTTTCATAATGGAAGCAGTAGTATCTCTTGGACTGTTATTCCCAACAAGTCCAAGGTCAGTTCAACCTTAATGTCTACCCACCAGAGTAAAGAACAAATGAAACTTCAGGCAATGGCACCCCCACTCCAGTACTCTTGCCTGGAAAATCCCTTGGACAGAGAAGCCTGGTAGACTGCAGTCCATGGGATCGCAAAGAGTAGGACACGACTGAGTGACTTCACTTTCACTTTCAATCTCTACACCACATGGATAATATTCACTGATTACCCAGCTAGTCAGAAAAATTAAAATAGAGACCTATTACAGGAAATATTAGGAAAAAAGAATTGGGAAAGCCCCAGAAATCCATATATTCTGAGGCATTTAATCACCCAGAGTACTGATCAGGGATTCAACCAGCGTACCCCCCCACCTCCTGACCCAAATCACTTGTTTACTTAATCTACAAAATTGAAGTTATTTATTATTTGAAATATTCAATCAAAAAGTGTTAATCAGACTGCTGTGGTAGAAAGTAGTGGGAAAAATTAACTACATATGGGTTAAATCAAAACAATCTTTTAGAAATGAGTTGGCAATCTGCTGTTTCTTGTTTTTGTTTTACGGGGACTGGAGAGCTACCTGGAAGTAGCTAAGTGCCACTATCTCCACTCAGGTATCAAGTCAACAAGCTTCTCTTCTCAAAGGTAGATGCCTAAAGGGTCAAGCACAGTAATTAGTCATTTCCTATTGTGAGATAATAAGAGTCCTTTCTTCCAGCACCTAATGAGATTATGGAGTGTGGGGATGAGGAAGGTGGGGTACTTTGAAAACATTTTTATGAAGGGTGGAGTGCTAAGATGGAAGTTCTAAGCAGCCAAAGGGCAGAAAGAGGGTACTGAACATGGGGGGAGGGGACATGGTCCAGAGGGTGATGAGCAGGCAAGGAAGAAAACAGGAGGCAGTGATAAAGGAAAGCTTTCCCTACTTTGAAATCCTACCTGGGCCACTTGGGGGTACTTTGCCATAAAAAGTCACCTCACTAACTGGACTAGATTTATTTAATCAGATCCTTCACAGGCTCTCCCTCACTTAACCAGGGCAGACAGAATAGAGGCCAATGTCTTTCATAACCGAATGCTCTCTAAAATAATTGCTCCTGTCTTATCTCCATGTATCCACTTGTCCTTTTCAAGTGACTGTGCCTTTAAAGCTGTTCATTTTGTCTGTTCTTTGTCACCTTCTTGGATGGACCGACTCTATCCTTGAAGATGTAAAAGAAACTTCAGTGCCTTTCCAGACAAAACATGGACTGCCTTCCTGGGATAGCTGAAAGTTGAAAAATGAATAATAAATTCCCCTAGCCTGAGGTTTAAATAATATGATAGTCACTATCATTGTAATAAGTATACTGGTCAACTTTTCTTTACACATTTCAGTTTTCCAAAGTGAGTGGTTGAAGGGCTGTGGCACTGATACTAGTAAGAAAGAAAAGAATCTGGTGACTAAGCTTGGAGGAAAAAACAGCTAGGAAGAAGGGACTGGCAAGTAGTAATCAAACACCACTTACCAGAGAGTAGAGATGGTAGGTGCTGTTCTTTTGTTTTTACTAGAAAACAAGAAATGGATTATTCACAGCAGGAGAGCTTTCGAAAAGATTCCTTACTACATAAAGGAAAGACTGGAATTAACTGGTGGAATTAACTACTAAGGGAATCCGTGAACCCTATTTAACAATTACTTCACAGTGTTGCTTTGAGAGTTATATAAACTCTCCCGTAAAGGGCCCCAGTAGATTGCCTGTCTTACATGATGGTTATTATTTTCTCTTACCGAGCATTCTTCAAAGGCTGTCGGAAAACGTTCTGGCCACCTAGGAAAACTAATATGACTAAATAATGCTGAAATTCTTTCCCTTCCAAATAGTGTTCTTAATTATAGCCTCCATGTCATTGTTCCCTACTAGAATGACTAGTTAAAAACACACCTCAATTCGCCTACTAACCGGTGGGTTAGTAGCAAAGACTGGGAAAGGCCATATTTTGTCCAAAATAATGTAGCACTTAAAGAGCGCTTTAAGGTTACCCAAACATGGGAGGAGGGCGGCAGGTGTTCAAATGTAGCGACCTCTCACGCTACATACAGGACTAAGGGAGAACAAGAGGGCCTGACCAGGAAAACACGACCTCAGCTGCCGAAGGAAAAGGAAGATCTAACTCAAACTCAAGGTGGCGGAGCCAGGACTGGCTAGTAAGGAGAGGGAAGTTTCCTGTGTTAGGGTGGAATGGTCAAGCAGGAACGCAAATGACTCAGGTAAACCTTATAGGAAAAGGGGACCAAAAAAGCCAACGCGAGGCCACTAGATCGAAAAGGGGGAAAGACGGAGGATAGCCTGAAACCCACCCGCGCCAACCTCATACCTGAGCTTCCCACCGAGGCGCCTGGCGATGACCTCACCGACGGGCGCCCAATCCCATCTAGCGTAGGGCGGGAGGCGCCGCAGCCAAATAGTCACATCCGGGGCCGAGAGGAACCGCGCGAGCTGGGCGTGCGTCCTTGCTTCGTGCCCTCAACCCGCATGGCGGAGCCACGGGCGCGCCGCGGGGAGGCCGTACGAGTCGGGCGGTTCCGGCGACCGCGCTGAGCCGCGGGGGAGGGGCGGGGGACGCCCGTGCAGTCGGTGCGTCTGCCCTCAGTGAGGCGGGGCGCGCGGCGGACGCCCCCGGGCAGGGGCGGGAGTGGTTTGGAGGGGCCGGGCGGTTAGCTGTGAAAGGGGCGGTGAGCGAGCTGCTCCGGTCTCAAGGCGAGGCTTGGCCTCTGGAGCAGAGACGGGGGGAAGCGGCGGCGGCGGCGGCGGCCCTCGGGCCGGCTGGTGAGGCGATGGCGGCGCCGGCCCCGGGGGCTGGGGCAGCTTCGGGCGGCGCTGGCTGTAGTGGCGGCGGCGCGGGCGCCGGCTCGGGCTCTGGGGCCGGGGGCCGGTTGCCCAGCCGGGTGCTGGAGTTGGTGTTCTCCTACCTGGAGCTGTCCGAGCTGCGGAGCTGCGCCCTGGTGTGCAAGCACTGGTACCGCTGCCTGCACGGCGATGAGAACAGCGAGGTGTGGCGGAGCCTGTGCGCCCGCAGCCTGGCAGAGGAGGCTCTGCGCACGGACATCCTCTGCAACCTGCCCAGCTACAAGGCCAAGGTGAGGGAGCCCCGCGCCACGCCGCTGCCCCCTGTCCCGCTTCTCCGCGCAGCTCTCAGTGTTTCTCAGCTAAGCTTCTGAGTCAGAAGCGCTTTCCCACCGCTCCAGTCAGTACCTTACCTCTCCTCCCCCGCCATAAAGATCTCTTTGGGTTGAAGTTCTGCTCCTTAACCCACCCCACTTCCGTGATGTACTTTTTAAAGGATCAGATGGTTTTCCATCCTTGATTTCCATCATTCATTCTACTTTCCACCGTCTGTTCCCTTAAAAACTGCCATTGTTGTAGCTTTCAATACTCTAATCCTGTTTTTCTCTCTGTCCTTTATTAGATCATCTCGGCTGCCTTATTGACTTAGTTTCTAAGATTTTTGCTTTCACCTCACGTTTTCCAAGCTCTGATTTATAACTGTTTTATTTTTGCCCAAGTACCTTAAATTCCCTCCGCTATGTTACAGGCTTATAAATAAGTGTGGTCCAAGGCATCTGCTAACTTTAAAGATAAAGGCTTTGAATAGAACATCGTACCATTGGCGCCACTTAACAGTCGTAATATTGCCATGTCCCACTATTACTGGCTATTGCCTTGCCAACTTTTTCATAGTTCCACCTTGCTGCTGTGTCTCTTATGTTCTGTTTGTCATCCAACATGCCGTTTCCATTTTTGGTGCCTTCCCCCCCCCCCCCCCCGCTGCCAGACTCTTGTGCTTAGTCTTGCTTTCATATACAAATAAAAATGTTAAGTAACAGATCTTAGTAGGACTGAGAGCATTCCTCAAGCAATATAAACAAATGGCTGTAAACTTGAGTTGAGTTTGGATGGATACAGCTATTTAGGATTGCAGTCACCAAGAGTATACATGAGAGAGGATAAAGTCTGATCTAGAATATAGTAAACATAAAAATACATTAACAACTAAAAAAGGGAAAACATCTTTTTAATGCTAGACTGCCAGTGGGGCCAGAGTAAGTAAATTTTCACATGGAAAATTTTTCCATGTGAAATAAATGTAAAAGTAGTCTTCTGTAATAAAATAGGTTTCAGTTTAATAAGGTTAGGATAATGATTACTACTTTTAAATATGTCAAATTGTTTATCTATTAAGTGAAATAACATGTTGAGTTGCAAGGACAGTTAGTAGATGCTAAATGGATAATAATTGTAATTCATATAGTAGAGGGCAGAAGATTGTTTTGTCTTACTGTGCCTAATAAACATATAGGTTTCATGAATCTTATTTAGTTTTTATTTTTCCGTAAAGTTTATCATTTTTACTTATTTTAAATTAAGACATTTTTGTAGTTGGCCTGTAATAGACATGTTCACATGATTCAAGATTCATGTAATAATATGTAATAAATAATGTATTCATGTGAGTCAGTGTTGAAAAGAAGCAAAGTGATCTAAAAGCAAAATGTCTTCCTTTAGTCCTTATACCCCCACCATCCAGATTGGAGGCAGCCTATGTTACCTGTTTTTCTGTATCCTTGCAGAGGCTTATAAATTTTAATACTTTGTATGCCTTTGTACCACTGGAACTGTAGGTATTATAGACTTGTGCATTCAGATGTTGCAGGACTTTTCTTGAATATCTTGAAGATAAAAGATTAATTCAAAAGGATATACATAGCCTAGTAGGAAAGTCCTCAGTCTAGGAGAAGAGGAAAAAAAATGTATAGAAATAACTAGTGGTTATTAGTTAGAAACTAGAATTTTAGTGAAAGAGATTCACAAGTTGAATGAACAGCTTTAGAAGGGTTGAGATTGAGATTGTATTTGAGCTGAATTTTTAAAATGGGGAGAATATGAACATTTTACCAAGAGGAAATACCCTGAACAAAAAGCAAGACAGTGGAAGGCAGAGGATTTGAATAGTATATATTTTTATTAAAAAAAAAATGAATGTTAGGTACTATGTTCATTTTTGCAGATGCAATGCTGAATAAAAACAAATAACAAATGCTTATGGATGCTTTGTGATTTGTGATGAGTCCTGTGAAGGTTAGATCCATGGTGCTCTGAATGTCAATAGTGGAGAATTTGACCTAAGTAGTGAGGTCAGGAAAGGCTTTCTCTGAGAAAATAACACTGAGACCCAGAAAAAAAAAAAAAAAAGGATAAATAGGCCAGAGAAAGAGAGAAGAGCCTTCCAGGAGGGAACCTGGTGAGTATGAGTGACAGAAGATAATCAGTGTGGCTGGACCACAGAGAGCAAAATTGAGGCAAGTTTGATAAAGATGAAGAGGTGGACTGGAGCCAAGCAAAAGGAAGCCATTTTAAATTGTAAGTGAAGGACAGTTAGGAGTATGGGGGTTGGTGATGTGATAGTTTTACATTTTTAGGAGGTGATTGTGACTTAAGAATGGACAACCAATTGGAGGGGAACCTTCGAAATATGTATGGTAGTAAGTATGTAGAACAAGAGATGGTGAGAAATTTAGGAAATAAAAGCTACAGGACTTGGCAGTAGATTTGAAATCAGGGTGAGGAAGAGGGAGGTGCTCAGGATGACTTCTAGGTATCTGGCTTACGTAATATAGGGATTACCTGGGCTAGATTTTGGAGAAATAACAATGAGTTCAGTTTTGGTAGCACAGAATTTACAGTGTTAAGACATCAAGAGTTTTCAGATAGGCATCTGTTACAGTTTGTAGCTTAGAGGGAAGGCTAAAGATATAAAATAGGTTAGATTGAATTGTAGTGGGAGATATGATTGTAAAGGTAAGCTGAAACTAGAGATATCATGGAGGTCCTTGACATACAGGCTTCAGCCTGTAGTTTAGGCTTTGTTTTACAGCTGGAAACCACAAAATTTAAACAAAGGAATGACAAAGTAAGAGCTGTGCTTTAGAAAAACTAGTAGTCCATAAGATGAATTCAAGAAGGCAGGGGTTGGTTTCTGTACCAGAGGTATTCAAGACCAGAATAAGTGTATGGAGCAGAGAAGAGGATAACTGGGAGAGAAATTGCAAGAAAACAAGTCCACATAGATGGACAACTGACTGGGTGAGGTGGGATGAAGAAGAAGGAAGAGTCAAATACGATTTCCAGGGACCGAGGGTAACTGAGGAAAGGATAAGAACAGGCTTGGGCCAGTGTAAAACTGGAAAGCATTTGGAGTTGTCAGTCTAATTAGGATTTGACTTCTTTTTAGAAATTCGTGTTTTACATATTACCAAGTAACATTAGTTATTCCAGTCATACTTGACATCTAATTGTAATTCTCTAAATCTCAAACTTACATCCTAAACTAGATCTGAAAGCTGTTTGCTATAATGCAAAATCCATATTGTGTATGAGACTGCATAGCAAGAACTATAGACTGTTTTTATTTGTGTATTTTTCATTTTATCTCATTTTTCATATTATCTCTAAAAGATAAGGACACTAAATCCCAAAACCGTTATTACATCTGTAGTATAAATAAATAACCCCTTAATATGGGAAGTGTGGCATTCAAATTCCAGTTTTCTCATAAAAATGTCAAATGTTGTGTCTTTAGTTTTCAGTTTATGTAAGCAAGATCTATCTATGTAAGGTTCTCATGACAGTTGATATGTCTCTTAAGGCTAATTTAGTCTGCAGATACTCCTTCCATCTCTCCCACCTCTCACCCCTGCAGTTTATTTCTTGAAGAAACCCAGGTGTTTACCCTGTAGAGAATAATCCTCAGTCTGGATTTTGCTGATTTCATTCCTGTGGTTTTGCTTAACATGTTCTCATGTATTTCCTGTAAAAGTTTGATAAATTTAGATTAGATTTTTTTTTAAGATATTTTTTGGCTAGAATCAAATGATTGGGATGTGTATAGCACTTTCAGGTTGTTATAATAAGAATAGTTACAGAAAAAAATAAGATATACTTCAGGTTTACATCCCCCTTATGAAAACATGGGACACCTGAACCAAAGAGGTTTTTTGTTTTTGTTTTAATCTGTGATCTGATGGTGTACAACAGTTAAACAGTGAAGTACTCACTGATGGCAAAGGGGACGGCACACTGGATGCGGGGACTGGATGTTTGACTTATCTTTGAGGTGCTTATGCTGACTACATGTTGACTTTTATGCCTGTGTCCTAATTCCTAAGTTTAACTAGGTAAAGGTCTTAAGGTCTTTCCTATGCTGAAATTCTGATTCTAGAATTGGTTTCTCAGATTAACTAAAGCAATAGATCCTAGCCTTCAACTGCTTCTGCACAGTTGGAGTAAAGAAGGGATTTTCTGAAAAACATACAGACCAAAAAGCTATAAGCTATTAAAACATGAGAGTGAGTGAGTGAAGTCGCTCAGTTGTGTCTGACCGTCTGCAACCCCATGGACTATAGCCTACCAGGCTCCTCCATCCTTGGGATTCTCCAGGCAAGAGTACTAGAGTGGGTTGCCATTTCCTTCTCCAGAGGATCTTCCCGACCCAGGGATTGAACCCCGGTCTCCCGCATTGTAGGCAGACGCTTTACTGTCTGAGCCACCAGGGAAGTCCAAAACATGAGAAACGATACAGTAATAATTTTCTTACTGTCTTTATTTTGGAAGCTTCAAAGACTAGTAATTACTGAAAGTCAACTAACCTGTTAATGGTAGCTGCTGTTAATGACTATCTCTTTATAAATTTTAGTGGTTGAATTTAGATGCTATCTAGGGGATTATTTGATTTGGTAAAATGAGAGTGGTGATGTCTTAGTGTATGAGTAATACCTAGCAAGGAGGCAGAGATCTAAGATAGTTTGTGGTTATTAAAATTTTTGATAGCTAATGTGACTGAGTTCCCTGTTTTACTTAAAATACCGTTCTTTTTGATGACAGCATTGCCTACATGGAAACTGTACATATTTGAACTTTTAATGTAAAAATATGGAATATAAACCAGAGTAGAGGCAACAGCCTCCCTATACCCATCATCAAGCTTTACCAAGGATCAACTCGTGGGCAGCCTAGTTTCATGTTTACCCTGTCCAATCTCCCACTCCACTCTTGGATATTTCAAAGCAGTTCCCAAATATCATTATGTCACCCAAAAACATCTCAGTATTCCCTCTAAAATATAAGGATTTCTGTGTATATCTTTTGATGTCTTAAGTCTATTTGGAGAAATTATACAGTGATTTAAAATTTTGGTCAATAATGAAACAGTTGGCACTTTTATCTTTAATGTTGTATAATTTATTGTGTTAGTGTCTCATCCCCAAAAAGCCATTTTTGAGAAATACTTATTGTAGTACTTAAAATATATAATTTTATTGTTTAAAAACATGTGCCCTAAAGTTTGGGTACTTTTTAATGTTAAAGAAAAATAAAATTCTCTTCTCTGGTCATCTTTTCAGATACGTGCTTTCCAACATGCTTTCAGCACTAATGACTGCTCCAGGAATGTATACATTAAGAAGAATGGCTTTACTTTACATCGAAACCCCATCGCTCAGAGCACTGATGGTGCAAGGACCAAGATTGGTTTCAGTGAGGGCCGCCATGCGTGGGAAGTATGGTGGGAGGGCCCTCTGGGCACTGTGGCAGTGATTGGAATTGCTACAAAACGAGCCCCCATGCAGTGCCAAGGTTATGTGGCACTGCTGGGCAGCGATGACCAGAGCTGGGGCTGGAATCTAGTGGACAATAATCTACTACATAATGGAGAAGTCAATGGCAGTTTTCCACAATGCAACAATGCACCAAAATATCAGGTGAGAAACCGAATATTTTCTGAAAAGTGAGCCTTTGTTAAATCATGCCTTAATTTGTTTTACATTTACAAAGTTTTATATAGCAGCATTATTTGTCTTTTTGGTAATTTTTAAATAAATAGTGTAACTGGCCTTTTTTGGCCACTCTGATTATCTTTTAGTATCTTAATATTTTTTTCCTTATACATATTCAGTCTGAGCAATCTGTCTTTATATCGGGTTGGCAAACTTTTTCTGTACAGGGTCAGATAGTAAATATGTAGACTTTGTGGTCCATACTGTCTCTCATAAGTGTTCAACTCTATTGTTTATTATTCTAGTAAAACCTTATTTATACTCTGCAACCCAGATTTGGCCCAGGAGCCAGAGTTTGCCATCTTGTACTCTGGATTGTAATCTTTCTTACAACATGGCACATCTAAATTGCTTTTTCTAGATACCTCACCCCCACAAATGCACCTTTGTGCATGTATATACATACTTTTTGTCTGCTACTTACTGAGCTGTGGATTGTATTCAAAGCCTGTGGAGGTGTCAGTGATTTCTATAAAGATAAGCAAGTTCAGGCAAACTACTACATTTTTACTTTAATTTTTGTTTTTTGGCCCCACCACATGGCATGTAGGATCTTAGTTCCCCGACCGGGGATCAAACCTCTGCTCCCTGCAGTGCAAGCACAGAACCTTAACCACTGGACAAAACTACTGCATTTTAAAATTATTTTCATCTTAACCTTCAGCCATATTCATTTTATTCTAGGATCAAAATTATAGTTCCCATTTGTAAAAGCTATATGATCACCATAGATTCAGCAGAATCTAAAAAATAATCTGATAAGTTGGAAATTTTAAAGAATTATAGATGGCACATTTTAGAAGAACATGTGGTTTGAAAGTTCTAGCCTTAGTATTGACCTCAAGTCAAGCATAATAAAGTAGAAGAACTAATATATCTCATTTCCTGAGGTATAAAAAAGTATGGAAGGTTTTCTTTCATAGAATCCTTTCCTTACTGTTCTTTCAGGGTCTACAGATACACTAAGGAGAAAGATGTCTGGACTTAATAATCATTGAAGATAAAGTTCTGTCACTAGCCGTGATTTTGAAGTAAAAGTCCTTTATTCTTTGTTTTTCAAAGAACATACTGTATATGATTTCAGTCCTTTTAAATTTATTGAGACATGTTTTATTCCTAGCATATGGTTTATCCTGATGAATGTCCATGTGTACTTGAATATATACTGTTGCTGGATAGAATAATCTATTAAAGACAATTAGGTCAAATTGGTTAACAATATATATGTCTTCTGCTTTCTATATTTTTCGTCTACCTGTTCTGTCATTTACTAAGGACTATTAAAATCTCCAGCTATAATTGTTGATTTGTCTATACTTTCAGTTTTGTGAGTTTTTGCTTTATGTGTTTTGAAATTGTTATTAGGTGCATATGTATGATTGTTATATCTACCTTTTTTTAGAAAAAATTTATTTCTTTCTATGCTGGGTCTTCACTGCTGCACAGACTTTGCTCTAGTTTCAGCGAGCAGGAGCTCCTCTCTGGTTGAGGTGTGTGGGCTCCTCACTGCAGTGGCTTCTCTTGTGCAGCACGGGCTCTAGGGTGCAGGCACTTCAGTAGTTGGGGCGCGTGGGCTCAGTAGTACAGGCTCAATAGTTGTGGTGCACAGACTTAGTTGCTCTGCAGCATGTGGGATCTTCCAGGATCAGAGATTGATTGAACCCATGTCTGCTGCACTGGCAGGCAGATTCTTTACACTGAGCCACCAGAGAAACCCAAAATGACCTTCTTTGACTCTAGTAATATTCCTTGTGTTTATGTCTATTTTGTCTTATGTCAGTACAACCAGTCCAAGTTTCTTAGGTTTACTATTGCGGAGTACCTCTTTCGCCTCGTCCTTTTACATTTATTTTGTCTTTATATTTAAAATGAGTCCCCCAGACTGCTTATATCTTTCTTTTTATGTAACCCAATCTTTTGATCTGAGTAGTTAGTCCATTTATATTTAATGTAATTGTTGAACTGCTTGATATTCTCCTTGTCTCTGTGCCTTTGGAGCTATGTCCCTTTTTCTGTTTTTTGGATTTATTACTTTCTGTTGTTCTATCTTTAAATTCATAGTTTTTTTTCTTCTTCTTGTCATTTAAACTCAATGGTCATTTCAACACTATTGAGTCAGGCTGGTGAATTTTGGTGATTGTGCCCCTGAGCTCTAAAATTTTCATTTGGTTCATTTTTATAGTTTCCATTTCTCTACTGAGATCTCTGTTTGTTCATTTATTAATACTGTGTTTTTCTTTAGTTCTTTGTATATATTTTATAATAACTACTCTGAAGTCTTTTCCAAATCCAACATCTAGGGCCCACTTGGAGTCTGTTTCTACTGACTTCTTTTTTCTCCACGTGTATAAGTTGTACTTCCCTGCTTCTTTTCATATCCATTCATTTTTTAAATTGAAAACTGGTGAAAACTGGACCTGGTGGACAATACAATAACTCTGGAATGTTTAGTTCCTTTAGAAACTGCTTTGTGCTGAAAACTGTAGGTTTTCTGGTTCTAGTAGGCAGTTAACTTGCCTGGACTGAAACTGTATATAGCAGTTAATGTCTTCGTTCATTTTTTTGGCTTCTAGCTGCTGCTTTTTCTGCCTGGTTCCCTGGCGGTTTTCCCTGTGTTTGTGTAATGCAGTCCTCACACAAGGATTTGGGCAGAGTTTATTTTGGGGCTCATCCTCTTTGTGGTTTTGTTGCTTCTGGAGTTCTTCTAAGTTTCTAATTGTGCGGCTATCTATCTCTAAATTTTGTCCTCCGACACCTAAAACTTGGCCTTTCTACTCCTTGTGCTGTGGCTTGCTATATGCTCAAAGGTAAAGTAAACTTGAAAATTTCATGGGGAGTGGTTCTGTTTTCTTATTTCATCTTCTGTAAAATAGGGCTAACTCCTAGGAGTGATGTGAGATTTTAAATGAGATAATATAAAATCACTCAACAAATACTCATTATTTTTGTTGTTGTTTGTGCTTTGTTTGTAAAGTAATGATGTTGGTAATTTGGAAGTTCTTAGGTCCGTAAAATGGGATTAATCTGTGAGTTGGGCAGAGAAAGAGGAAAAGATATTGGTAGTTGTTTGTGATAGGAAATACAATGAAGGAAGGTAATGATAGCAGTTGGGGGATATCATAACTGGAAAGTGTTCAATTATGATTTTTGATTGAAGAATGTTAGGACTTTCTGCCTCCAAGTATATAGATGGAACAACCTCTAATATATGCAAATTATAAGGATAAAACATGCTACTTCTTTGCTTACTTTTCCATATGTGAAAAGAACTGGATAATTGTGCTTCTGTTTAGTTTAACAATCAGTGCTGCTCTTTTTTTTATTTTTTAAACAAACAGACCTTTCAGAGTAGTGGACCGACCACAAAGTGATTGTTTAATAAGTGTATTTTATGTCTTTAGAACCTATAGCCAGATTCGACAATTCATAATTATATAATTTCCATATTGTATATAGAACTGCTTTGTATAATTTAATGGCTGAATGTTTTATTATAGTATTTTTTTGGTGAAATATACACAACAGTCTTTATTATTAACTATTTGTAAGTGTATAATTCATTGGCATTAAATACGTTCACAGGGTTGTGCAACCATCTCCACTATGTATACCCAACATATACCCAAAACTTTTTCATCACCCCAGCATAAACTCTGTGCCCACTGAACAGTAACTCCACATTTCTTCCTCCCCCAGCCTCTGGTGACCTCTATTCAATTTTCTGTCTATGTGAATTTGAATATTCCAGGTGCTTGGTATAAGTGGAATAGTATAATACTTGTGTTTCTGTGTCTAGCTTATTTTTCTTAGCATAATGTTTTCAAAGTCCACTCATGTTGTAGCACATACTAAAATTTCTTTTTAAGGCTGGATAACATTCCATTGTATGCATTTACTGTAGTAATTTGAGAAAATTTAGAGTGCCTTTTTTGGTAAAATGTGCCAAGTTATAGGTTTTAGTGGTAACCTTCTTTAAAAAGCCCTTAAAAAGAATAAATAAAATCTTGGGACTGTTCAGAAAGAATATTAAAATTTTCAGTATTAAATATTGATCCCATACAAGTCTTAAGTTTAAAAAAAAACCATCAAAACATTTGTGATGAAATTGACGTGTGTTGTTTTTCTCGATGTTTCTCCCTGACCAAATAACTTGGTTGGTTTTTCTAGATAACTTTTGAGATGTATATTCTTAATAATATTTTCAACTTAACTTCCTCTAGCTATGCCTTTGATGGGTTTCTTCTAACCTTCTTTTGATGTCTGTTTGCAGATAGGAGAAAGAATTCGAGTCATCTTGGACATGGAAGATAAGACTCTAGCTTTTGAACGTGGATATGAATTCCTGGGGGTTGCCTTTAGAGGACTTCCAAAGGTCTGCTTATATCCAGCAGTTTCTGCTGTATATGGCAACACAGAAGTGACTTTGGTTTACCTTGGAAAACCTTTGGATGGATGACAGTGGCTTTCTTGGGATGAAAGACAGAGTGGAGGAGATATCTGCTTGTGGGAAGTAGAATCATGAAGTGACAGTGTCATACATGCATGCCCAAGAAACATCCTGAAAAACACATGATATTGTTAACTGGAGAAGCAACTCTACAGCAGAGATGATCTTAGTGTTTCCTCTTTCTACTGGGCCAGAAAAATCCTCAGGGTTGCAGTTGGTTGAGTGGGCAGTTGACATATGCATGTTTCAACAGATTTTGTCTGTAAGTTAGCAATGTGTTATTTCCAACTTTTAAGGTGAGATCATAGAGATGGTGTCAAAGGGATAAGATAAGGAACTAGCAAGAGTTTTTAAGTAGTGTGTTTGTGAAGAAAGATTGATCCTGTTTTACAACTGCCTGTTTTTTCTCCAGACCCTTTTTTCCAACCAGCTTGACTATTGGAAAAGTATGAAACTGGTTGGGTTTTATTTAATATTTTTAATATATTGAGAAGCATGGTCTGCCTGGACTGCACTTCTCTAACAGTGAGATATAAAATTGTGCAGCTATTTTAAAAGTTGTATATACAGTATGTGTGTAAAAAAAAAAAACTGTTAAAAAAAACAGGGCAAAGGAGTTGCTTTGTTCAGTTTCTTAAAAACCACTACATGGTACAAAATTAGGAAAACATTAGGGACAGTTTGGTAACTACAAAGAAGAGGATTTTGAGAGAAGATGTGTTGCATCGGCTCGTTTCGTATTATATTTGGCTTACAGTTTCCATGGCTGTTACAGTCTGATTTATTTTTTTAACCATCAAAATTATTGTAAAGGTCCCTCGTCTCCAGGCTAAGATTGAGGGAAGGCAAATCTATTTCTAATCATACATGTATCAGTAATAATAATGTGCATCTTATAGTATCTGGTTTTATTTTTTTGACCTTCTGAGAAAGTGTCTTGTAAGAATAAAGAACATTGCCATTTGTTCTTATAGGCCTCAAATATGAAAGTTGTTAGTCACAGACCTTAAGAAAATAATTGATCAATGATCCTTTATTTTGTAACTTTATAATGCTGTAGATATTATAATCTTTTTAAGTTCATATTGTTTACATCATGCAACAGTCTAAGCCTCAAACTTGTCATTGGGGTTGTCAAGAAAATGTTTACTCACCCACCTGAAACAGTGCCAGCCTGAACCCAGCTTAAGAATGTTCTTAATCTCATTATAGATAATTGCCCCCATGGGACTTGAAATAAAAGACCTTGTGCTGGAAACTTCAGGTTGGCAATATTTTGAAGGTTTCATTGTAGTAGAAGAGTTTAACATCAATTCCTATTCAGAATTTTTGACTAATCTGATTTCACTAATAGTTTTTCAAATTAATAAGTCAACATACATGAACTGAAAATTTCTTTTGTTAGAAAAGAAACAGAAACAAGTATCTTTCTGTATGAAAGTATAAACTGTATGGTTTCAGATACATCTTTGTGATAAGAATTGACTAAGGCAAGTGGGATCTTTGTACTTTTTAGGTTTTGCTGTATGCATATTTTGTTTTGCATCTAATAAAATTAGGGACAGCAAGCAGTTGGCTGGGGTTCTTGGGTTGCTCCTTGAGAGTTAATATTATCAGTACTCCCATGAAGCAAGGGATTTCAGTCATGAGCAAAGATTTCATTTTTGCCACCTGAAAGGTGTACAGAAGTATTTATTGTATATTTGGTATGTTGCTTAAAGGTGAAATCTGTAAAAGATCCTTTTTGATACCCACATCAAGGAAGAAACTTCCTAGGAACCATATTTAATACTACAGAGTGAAATTATATGTTAAATATATTAGAGAATATAGCTGCTACAGAAATGCATTTTTTTCTTGGTGTGGAACAACTCAGTTTGGCAAACGTTAAAATTTAAAGAAGAGATCTGATTCAGGATAAATACTGAACTAATTAGAAAACTAGATTGGGATATGATCAATTCCAAGAGCTTTTGCTCAGAGCTTTTTTTATATCTTACGTTTTGTCTTATTAGTAAACATTGATTTGTAACAAAGTTTTGAAGGTGCTGAATGAAAAACAGAAACACATGGTTATTGCATATTGAACCTAGAATCCAATAATTGCCTAAATATTTAACAAAAAGCCATTCTTATCTCAGAGATTTAAATTCTTTAATATCTGATTTGCAAATTTTATAAAATGAAGGTTCTTGTTTAGCATGAGCATCAGGGGAGTAAGGAGCTTTCCTTTATAACCGGGTAAATTGTTACCGGATACCAATAGTAGTTGTATAGAATACTAAGACAAACTGTTCCCGTGTTTGAGGAAATGGAGTCTCTTTTTCACTGCTACTGAGAGAGCACTTAAGTAGAAGACAGTTACGTCTGAACTAAATAAAAATAATCTAAACCAGTGGTTCTCGACCTTAGCCATACTTTGGAGTCATATGCATTTTGAAAAATATTGATACTTGGGTCCCATACCCTAAGATTCTGTTGTTGGTCTGGGGTATGACATGACCATAAGGATTTTAAAAATCCTAGATGATTTCAGTATGTTGCCAAGGCTGAGAACCACTGATCAAGATTCACCTTAAGTTTTCTCATCTGCAAAAAAAATCCTTGCTCCCTCCCTTCACTACCTCACAAGGATATTGAGGGTAAAGAAGAAAATAATGGGAAAGTGCTTGTGCTGTGGATAAAAAGTGCTATTGAAAGGCAAAGCTGTATTTGTTGTATTTCAACTGAAACTGTGATTAGGAAGAAATGTGTAATTGGATCTGCTCTGTTGACTTGGGAAACCAGGAGCACTCTCTTTGGTTCTTAACTTTAGTGAAGCATGCGTTGGGTAAGAAAACATTACTCTTATTCATACTATGGTCTTCTGTCATACTTGAGATAGACTGGTTTAATTATCTGGTTTCACACAGGAAAGAAGAAATATTAAGGTTTAAAGTCTGTAATGGTCAATGGCTCACAATTCATTAAAACTTTTCATACAAAGAGTTCTGTGGTTAATATATATCATTTCGTAGCTGCTGTTATTTTTTCATTATCTGACTTTTGAATGTTAAACCATTGATTTCATCTCCTTCATTCTTATTCCTGTGATTTTGGATATAGATTTGATAAGGCATGTAAAGCAAGTAGGTATTGCTCAGTTGAATACTTAAAAATCGTGGTTCTATGATTAGGCATCTTCTGACTTTTAGATATGATTTGATCAGAGAAAGAGAGTTTTGAAAATAATAGAGCCCTAACCCACATAGTAGGTATTATAATTAACTTTTTATTTATGTCCCCAAACTGCTGTTTATATAGACTGTAATATTTATATTTTTGATCACTTTAAAAAATGAACAGTTTGATAAGATAGAAACTTAAGTTTTAAAGATCAGTATTGAGATTACTTTCTAGAAATCAAGACCACCACAGTCAGAACCACTATAAAGCCTTCTGAGAAGGAACAGTCCATACCCAATCCAAATGTTATTCTAATAAAGCATTCCTCAGTTTCTCTAGCTGAATGTAATTTCTTCTTCCTTGAAGTTTCCTAGTCTTTGTATTTATCTATACTCAACTCATGCTGTATTACTTTATAACTTGTATAAATTTATTTATATTTATTATTTGTTCATGTCTTATCTTCCTTAAACACATTAAGAAAGAATCTTTGATGGACTCATCTGTACACCCATGTCATCAAACCCAGTAAGCAGGGAATTGCATAATTGCATATATGCTATAGGAAGAAAACACCTTCTCTGAATTTATAGGCTATAATAACAAAAGATAGATGAGAAAAATTTTTGTATCCTGTCCAAATTTTTATATCCTGTCCAAATCTAAGGCGTGTAAGGAAAAAATAGTGACTGTGAATGCATTTTAACCATTCCCCTTTATTCTTGAATATCAGTAAACTCTGCTATTTAGTTCTTGGTGTAGATTTCTTATTTGTTTAGAATTAAAATTAGAATTCTGTATATTAATTTTTTGAAGTTCTTTTTTTGCTTTAGTTTCTTAATAAAAGTTTAAACAAACATTAACTATTTGTGATTGCTTACATTTAAAACAAGGAATTTTTTTTATACTTTGGTCAGAAAGAAAAGCAGAATACCTTCATAGCCAAATGTGTTGATGGGATTTACCTATAAATTCCATGGCTTTTAACAATGGAATCCGTGTTTCCCACATTTGAAATGGAACATAGACTGTAGGGAATAGTAATTCACTAGGATCCTGTTTTGCTCTCACCTCCACCCCCAGCTAACAGTTGTTTGATAATGCAGTTGTTCGCCAAGAGTTATAAGAAGTACAAGAAGCAGGAGTGGCTGAACAAATGGCTCCTGTGATCCAAAAGCTTACAAGAATCAGTTGGTCGTGTTGCTAAAAGTTGCCTGATGTATTAATAATATGTTACAATTAAAGAGTTAATTTTCTAAAGGAAAATTAAGTAGGTGCAGTATTTATCTTTTTGTTTAGTGGAAAGAGATACCAGGAACAGCTTAACTAGTCTGTTGCCTTAATTTCTTTTATGAATCTTCCCCCAAGCCATTTGCTTTTTATTTAATGTATTCATTAAAATTTGTGAGAGCAACCTGTTCTCTGCTTTTCAGAATATGGTTTGTTAAAAGAACTAGCCCCTCAAGATTTAAGATTGTCATTATTCAGCTTGTGTGTGTAGGATTTCACTATGAATGAGTGACTCAAGAAGCAATAATCATTTAGGGAGATTTTCTTAGGTCACTCTGTTGACAGTCCTTAATTTCTGTTTCTTTTAAAAGAAGAAAACATAAGAGAAAGATAGGGAAGTCAAGTCCTGTCTATTCTGTGGTAGACACCTAGTAAGCTGTATTGTCTTTCTGCTCCTTTTCTTTATAAATGAAATGGAGGATAAACTTGAGTAATGCGAGTAGTTGTGAGGTCCTATCTCCCTTGAGAAAGGCTCCTGAAATAATTTTATTAAAATGCTAATATCCAATTAGATTAATTAGAAACAATAGAAGTAGGCCAGATATCTTTAATGTAGCTAATGTTATTCATGTTTTCCAACCAACATTCAAGAGGTCTGTTACTTATCTGTGCCCTTTGTTGGTTACCTTTACTTTTGAAAGAAAGGATACTTAGGGTTGGAATGAGGGAGGTCAATCACTCCTCTCCCCCTTTGGCAGTCCAGAGAGTGATATATGTAGTTCACAACCAAATTGTCCAGAGCTCTACCAACCCCACTAGACTTCACAACAGAGTGGACAGAGTAAGGGGAGCGTATACCTGGAGTATATTGAAAGGACAACCAACTATGCTTTTAAGTAGTGACTCTACCTGTGGTGCTGGAGAAGACTCAAGAGTCCCTTGAACTGCGAGGAGATCAGTCCTGGGTGTTCATTGAAGGGACTGGTGTTGAAGCTGAAACTCCAGTACTTTGGCCACCTCATGTGAAGGGTTGACTCTTCGCATTGGAAAAGACCCTGATGCTGGGAAAGATTGAGGGCAGGAGGAGAAGGGGACGACAGAGGGTGAGATGGTTGGATGGCATCACCAACTCAATGGACATGGGTTTGGGTGGATTCCGCGAGTTGGTGATGGACAGGGAGGCCTAGCGTGCTGTGGTTCATGGGGTCGCAAAGAGTCGAACACGACTAAATGACTGAACTGAACTGAACTGAACTACCAAGTAAAGGCTGGTATGGTTTTTTGGTTTTAACTCATGGCTTACATCTCTGTGTAACAATTGCTGAACTTCAGATTTTACAAGTGCCTCTTTTAAAATGTTCTGAGGAGCTCGATAATGCTTTATCATCTTGGTTTTAAGTCCAGAACATTGAAATAATAGTTCAGGAGTCACGAGCTCTGAGTCCTGGCAGTCTTGCTTGCCGTGACATGATTCCAGAGCAGATTTCTTTCCTTTAGGGCTGTTTCCTTATGTGCTTCAGTGATGAGGTTGACCTAGCTCAATGGTTCTCACTTTGGGATATTCACTATAATCACCTGTTGTTTAGTCATTAAATCATGTCTGACTCTTTTGCAACCCCGTGAACTATAACCCACCAGGCTCCTCTGTCCATGGAATTTCCTAGGCACCTGGGAAGCTTTTAATGTTTTGAACAGCTTTATTGAGATATAATTGACATACAGTAAGCTACACCGGGCTTCCCTGGTGGCTCAGAGGATAAAGCGTCTGCTTGCAATGCAGGAGACCCGGGTTTGATCCCTGGGTTGGGAAGATCCCCTGGAGAAGGAAATGGCAACCCACTCCAGTATTCTTGCCTGGAGAATCCCATGGACAGAGGAGCCTGGTGGGCTACAGTCCATGGGGTCGCAAAGAGTCGGACACGACTGAGCGACTTCACATGCACAAGCTACACTTATTTCAAGTGCACACTTTGACAGAGGTATACACCCATTACCATCAAGATAATATATACCTGGGAAACTTCTAAATGATAAGATGCCCAAGTAAATTAGATGGAGAGGGGATGCACTCAGGTATCAATATCACTAGATTTTTTTGTTATTGTTCAGTTGTTCAGTCTTGTCTGACTCTTTGCGACTTCACGGACTGCAGCACGCTAGGCTTCCCTGTCCTTCACCATCTCCCAGAGCTTGCTCAGACTCATGTCCATTGAGTCAGTGATGCTATCCAACCATCTCATCCTCTGTCATCCCCCCCCTTTTTTTTTAGTTCCTAGGTAATTCTCCCCTGACTAGAAATCACCACTCAGGAATGACTTTTTTCTTTTGTTTGTTTATTTTCAGTTGCCCTGGGTCTTTGTTGTTGCCAGTGGGCTTTCTCTAGTTGCAGTGAGCAGAAGCTACCCTTCCTGGTGCATAGACCTCTCACTGCGGTTGCTTCTCTTGTGGTGGAGCATAGGCTCTAGGGAGCGTGGGCTTCAGTAATTGCACTTGACAGGCTCAGTAGTTGTGTCTCATGGGCTCTAGATCACGCAGGTTTGGTAGTTGAGCACAGGCTTAGTTGCTCCATGATGTGGAATTTTCCTAGACCAGGGATTGAACCCATGTTCCCTGCATTGTTAGGTGGATTCTTATCTGTACCAAGGAAGTCCACAACTGACTTTTGAAGAGACTGAGAGTGGTGGCAAAATCTCTTTTATGACCAGGAGAAAATATATAATTCATATAAGATATACTTTTATGTTTATGTAATTTATGTTGTATGCATGTGTGCATGCTAACTCATTTCAGTCATGTCCGACTCGTTGTGATCCCATGGACTGTGTAGCCCACCAGGCTCCTCTGTCTATGGGATTATCAAGCAAGAATACTGGAGTGGGTTGCCATGCCCTCCAGGGGATCTTCCCAACCCAGGGATCGAACTCATGTCTTCTGTATTGCAGGCAGATTCTTTACCACTGAGCCACTGGAGAAGCCCTTATGTTGTATGCATTTATAAAACTCTAGCCCTATACTGAGAACAAGTCAGTGGCAGACCCTGAGCTGGAGCTATGGCATCTAAAATATCTTCTGTTGATCCTTCTGTCGATCCTTCTGTCATCTTTAGTGAGTCAAATTTAGGCAGTCATTTAAGAGGTCAGTGTCCTTAGCAGGATTCTTTCAGGGACAGTGGATTTGGTATCCTTCCTGAATCAGAGTGATCATGAAATCTGAGTGCTAAACCAAAGCTGAGAAGCTGCACCCATGGTTTGTCACATGTTAGAGTCAAACTTTTTACCTCTGAAAAAAGGGAGATATAATCATTGAAAATTGCTACAGGAGATAAATGATAAAAGCTGGTGCTATGGGTGATTGTGTCCCACCCCACCCTCCACATTCATATGTCAAAGTCCAGGCGCCTCAGAATGTGGCCTTTTTTGGAAATAGGGTTAGTGCAGGTGTAATTAGTTAAGATTATACTGGAATAGGGTGAGCCTCTAAACCATTGTTGCCTAAAAGGGTATATTTGGACACAGACATGCATAGAGGGAGACTACCACGTGAAGAGAAAGGCAAAGATTAGGTGATTCAGCAGAAGTTACGGGATGTCAAAGATTGCCAGCAAAACTACCAGATGCTAGGAGAAAGAAGGCATGGAACAGATTCCTCCCTCCCAACTCTTAGAAGGAACCAGCTCCGCCCACACTTTGATCTTGGACTTCTGGTCTCCAGAACAGAGAGAAGATAAATTTCTAAGTCACCCAGTGTGTGGTATTTTGCTATGGCAGACCTAGGAAACTAACATACTTGGTAAGTTTTTGCTCTACCAATTTTCTTATTTCTCTTTGGGAGCAACTTTGATGCTGTATTCTCTTGGTCACTGGATCAGCGGATAAGGCCAGGAACTGTTTTCGAGGGTGTTACAGATTCGTCGGAAGGTCTTTTGTCAGGTTTCATTGGTAACTCAGAGTTTATAAAGTACATAGCATAGTGGTTAAGGGCATGAATTCTGGAGTCAAGACTACCTGGACTCAACCCCAGTTCTACCATTTACTAGCTCTGTAACTTTGGAGAAGACATTTGATTTGCCTATGCCCCAGTTCTCTTCCCTGTGAAAGGAGGGTGCTAACTCCTATAAAGCAGTGGTCCCCAACCTTTTTGGCACCAAGGACTGGTTTCATGGAAGACTAAATTTTTCCACGGACCAGGAAGTGGGAAATGGTTTCGAGATGATTCAAGCACATTACATTTATTGTATACTTTATTACTATTTTTATTAAACTAGCTCCATCTCAAATCACCAGGCATTAGATCCCGGAGGTTGGGGGCTCCTGCTTTAAAGGATGTTGTGAGGTTGAAATGAAAGGCATGTTGAGCTGCTTTAGAACAGCACTGAGAACATATTATAGTAAGCATTCAGTACATTTCTTGTTATTATTATTGTTCTATACTATATAATAGGTAAATAACATTAGGAGTCAATCATAAGAGAAAAGCAATTTTTGTGTGTTCCTGTGTGTGTGTAAAAAATTTTTTTAAATTCATTTTGTCCTAAAATAAGGAATATTTTTAAATATTCAAATCAATAGAAATTTCAGGTAGTTTAAACAAAAGAAGTTAATCAGACAGATACAGAGGTGTTTCACAGAGGTCAATGGCCAAAAGGCAGTTGAACTTCATAAGGGACTTGGACAAGGCAAGGGAAAAGAATTAGATGCTCAACAGTATCACCTCTTCCTCGCCTCTGAGACGTCGTTTCACTTTTTCTTTTCTGCATTGTTCACTTTGTGGAAAATGGCTGCCCATATCGCTCCTTCCAAGGATAAGATTGGACTCTTAGTCCCAATACCAAATCCCAAGGATAGGGACTCCACTTCCCACTCCTAGGTGTCCAGTCAGCTGTGATTGTGTGGTGGGTGGGAAGTGGGTTCACTAATACCCCGGAAGCTGCTAGGGTCCCAACTCTGTACCCAATGGCTGGGAGGGTGGGCAGGGTAACAGCAAAGAGAGGTTGGATACCACACAAACACTAATAAAGGTGCTTTGGCCATATGAAGAGTAGCACTTTTAGGGATTCTGAGGGGGGAACACAAAAGAGGCAGAAAGAGGTGAGGAGAATGAGAGATACAGAGAGGAGAGCAGGGCAACCCTGTGGGGAGGCTGAGGCTCACAGCGAAACAGCACCCGAGAGGACAGGCGGCTCCATGCCAGACTCAGCCCTGAGAGGCAACAGACACTGCCTGGGCAGCAGCGGCTGCACCTTAGCAGGAGCTGGTTTGCTAAACCGAGGGTAAGAATAAAAAGCTCAGGTCTTTTGGATCTTGAAAAAAGAAACTATGATTCTTGCCTCATGCTTCTGTTCCCTGCTTTAAAGAGAGACGAAAGGCTGGTGAGGTTTGAAATCCAAAGAGAAAGCAAGCTCTGGGATCTGCTTTTTGTTTGGCTGATCTGGCTTCATTAGCACCCAGCTGCATCTCCCGTGAGGAAGCACAAAGGTACGGTAAAGGACGAGTGTATTACGAAGTCTTGTCCTCTGCACGTCTCTCATTCAGGGCCCTATCTGAGGTGGCTAGTGGAAAATTATGATCGTCTTTCTTATCTGTTTTTCCATCAGAATCATGACGGGAAGCAAGAATTAAATACCAAAAGTCTCTAGTGTAGGGAATTAATGTGGGGCTCGCCCTCCTCACTTGGGTGTTCATTCAGCTCTCGCACATCTATCCAGCACCTCCAGCATAGCCTGTATGGTGCCATGCTAGACTCCGTCCCCACACTCTTCATCCTCACAGGTGTTGTGCTTAATGCTTCTGAGCACCTGTGGTGTGCTTTCCCTACATCCTCTCATTTATTTATCACAACAGCTCAATGGTACCCTTTCCCAAGAGAGACGCAAGTCTCTCAGAGGATAAGTGACTCGCTAAGTTTCAGCGTTGGGATTTGGACCCAGATCTCTGACTCAAAAGCCTGATTGCTTTCCACTCAAGGGGGGGACGCAGATTCATGTCAACAGATAAACAACCTATAACTAGGTGAGTATACTCGAAGAGGCAGACACGAATAGTGGTGGTGGCGGGATCACAGAGACACTCTGACAGCTGCTTTATTTGTCAGGATGGTGGGGGTCAGGGGTGGGGAGGAGATGGAAGGGGCACAGCTCACATCCGTGCTCTCAAGCCACATGCAGCGTCTGTGCTTCCTCTCTCACGTCTATGAACTGTCCCCTTGTGCCCTGCCTGGTAGTTATGATCAGCAATAACTACATAACCCTTAACCTGTGTCTGGGTTGCCAGGTCAAATACAGGGTGCCCAGTGAAATGTGAATTTCAGATAAATGAATAATTTAGTATAAGTATGCCCCAATGTTGCATAAGATAAACTTATGCTAAAGAATTATTCATTGTTTATCTGAGATTCAAATTTCACTGGATGTCCTGCATTTTTATTTGCTGAATCTGGCAACTTTAAACCCATCCAGAGACCTCTTGCTTGGTCCTGACTGTCAGCAGCCATACCTGTCTCATCTCTTGGCTTTTCTGTGTAGCATCCTGACGGCAGCCTGGCTCTGGGCCCCTGGGCTCCACCCAAGCCTTCCTCATCTGCTGTTGTACATGCCCCAGCATGAGAGTGGGGTCTGCTACTGCTGCAGAGAAAAGCTCTCATCATATTTTCTTGCTTTGTTTCCTCTGATAGCACTTCCCTGGCACCATACTGGCAGGCTGGCAGAGTAGGCAGAGCATCCAGGTAGAAATTGGCAGAACTTCATCTCAAAGGACGTGGCCCAAGAGGAGAAAATGTTGGAACAGTGGAAGTCTATGGCCTAAACTCAAAGCACAGATTGTTATAAATACCTTTCACTTTGTAGGTTGCAAAAAGCAGGAGCTTTTGGTTACTTGATCCTTTCCTCAGTTATCACTCCTGATCCCTCTTTCTCCTTTCCCCTATTCAGATATTTCCTAAGGAACTACTATGATTGCCACACTATCAGGCAGGTAGAGATGAGTAAAACTTTGTCCTCAAGGATCTCATGACCGACCAAGGAAGCCAAGATCTGCCTAAATAGCTGTAATGTACAGTAGAAAATAATAACACCTAAGGGAAGTGCAGAGAGAAAGCTGTGGGACTTTAGAAGAAGTGGGTGAGGGAGAGGTTCAACCCAAGCACCTTCATGGAGGAGGTATCTTTTGAACATACCCTCAAAGGATAAATTGTACTCAAACATCTCTCAATTTACTAAAGAGCAAATTGTTGAACACTAGTTGGAGAAGGAAATGGCAACCCATTCTAGTGTTCTTGCCTGGAGAAGCGCAGGGATGTGAGAGCCTGGTGGGCTGCCATCTATGAGGTCGCACAGAGTCGGACACAACTGAAGCGACTTAGCAGTAGCAGCAGTTCATTAATAGCAGTTTACAGTTTGTCAAACCACCACTTCACTAAAATCTTGTTCTAATTATTTATAGAATTTGTAGCAAATTGTGTTTTACCAAGGCTTCCAAATATTGTTCATTATTATTTTAAAGCATCTCAGGCAATGTTCATGTCCCAGATGTCAAAAATATCATAAAGTTGATTTCTCTCTTCCACCCAATTTTATTTTTTTAATAACTAAAAATTGTATGAGCCTCAGGTGTAGTAATTCGACATCTGTATTCATTACAAAGTGATCACCATCACAAGTCTAGCTGCCATCTATCACCGTACAGTTGACCCCCTTCACTCATTTTGCCTACCCCTTAACCCTCTTCTCTGGCAACCACCAATCTATTCTCTATCTGTAAATCTATTTTTGTTTCATCTTGTTTGTTCATCCATTTTGTTTTTTTAGGCTCTGCATATGAGTGAAATCATATGATATTTGTCTTTCTCCACCTGAATAGTTCGCTTTGCATAGTACTTTCAAGGTCCATTCATGTTGCCACAAATGGCAAGACTTCATTCTTTTTTCATGACTGAATAGCACGCCGTTGTATATATACCGTACCTTCTTTATCTGTTCATCCATCAGTGACTACTTGTTTCCATATCTCGGCTGTTGTAAATAATGCTACAGTGAACTTGGTGGTGCATACATCTTTTCAAATTTGTGTTTTCAGGTTCTTTAGATAAATACTCAGAAGTGAAATAGCTGGGTCATACAGTGTGGGTTTCCCTAGTGACTCAAATGGTGCAGAATCTGCCTGCAATGCAGGAGACTCAGGTTTGATCCCTGGGTCAGGAAGATCCCCTGGAGAAGGGAATGGCTACTCACTCCAGTATTCTTGCGTGGAGAATTCCATAGACAAAGGAGGCTGGGAGAAGAGGGGAGCTACAGTCCGTGGGGTTGCAAAGAGTCAGACAGGACTGAGCAACTTTCATGTCTTTTCAAATTCGTGTTTTCATGTTCTTCAGATAAATACCCAGAAATAGAATATCTGGGTCATATAGTAGTTCTAATCCTAATTTTTTGATGAATTTCCATATTATTTTCCATCGTGGCTACACCAATTTACAGATTAGTAAGTGGAACCCCTATCACCTATGGTCCATATGACTGTCAATCTGATAATTTTGCACTGTTTTTTGGGTTAAGTCTGTGCATGAGCCCTTTAAAAATGGGTTTTCCAGATTGGAGAGCTTCCCAGGTGGCTCAGTGGTAAAGAATCTGCCTGCCAATGAGGAGCCACAGGAGATGCAAGTTTGATCCCTGTGTCAGGAAGATCCCTGGAGAAGGAAATGGCAATGCACTCCAGTATTCTTGCCTGGAAAATTCCACAGGCAGAGCCTGGCGGGCTACAGTCCATGTGGTCACAAATAGTCAGGCACGACTGAGCACACACATGCACTGTCCATATTGGTGGTTTTGCCAACCGGGAGGGGTTCGGGGGAGAGATGGAGTGGGAGGTTAGGGTTAGCAGATGTAAGCTTTTATAAATAGACTGGATAAACAACAAGGTCCTATTATATAACATAGAAATATATTCACTATCCTCTGATATAATAGAATACTTTAAAAATAATGTGTATGTATTTGTATAACTGAATCACTTTGCTATATAGCAGTAATTAACATTGTAAATCAACTATACTTCAATTAAATAAAAAACAGGAGAAAAGTGGGTTTTCCATTACCTGAATTTCTATAGTTTTGCTGAACATATTTTCCACTGTTTTTTCAAAGCCAAGTGTTTGGGGTGCTTGACTGACTTTCTCTCCAATGTAGGATCTAATGGTTGATGTGGAGCTATAATCCCTTGCTCCTTGGGGAAAAGATTCATACCTTTGTGATCCCTCTGAGTGAGGATCACTGCAGCTGGGGTGTGCGTTTTCCCTTGATGAGCCCGTCTCTCTGCTTCTATGACCTGTCTTGATGCTGTCATTTTAGCCTTCGTTGTATGAGTTCTAGTCATCCAGTTTTCAGATTTCCTACTGAGTGTATTCTTCCATATGTAGTTGTAGATCTCTTGTGCCCATGGGATGGGGTGAGTTCAGGATCTGGATACAATACTGTTTTGAACCTTCTCCTTTCTGATGAATAGCTTCCAACCAACTTTAAATTCATTTCTCTGTATCCTTGGACTTCTGCGACTCCACTGACTTGATTCCCACACACTTTTCTGCAGGCACATACTTGAAGCTTTCTCTATCTTATGACTATTCCTGTGTAATTTTGACATTTTTAAAATAAGCAGAATAATAAAGAGAATAACAACAAACACCCACTGTTTAGCTTTAACAAATCTTAACATTTTGCCATATGTGCTTAAGATAATTTTTCCCCAGAAACAAAATATTATAGATACAGTTGAAGCCCCTGTATTCCCTTGCCTGTGATTTGATTCCTTTCCTTTCCAGAATCTGACTTCTCATTCCCATGTTAATTTTTATACTTGGCTTCCCTGGTGGCTCAGAGGTTAAAGCATCTGCCTGGAATGCTGGAGACCCGGGTTCGATCCCTGGGTTGGAAAGATCCCCTGGAGAAGGAAATGGCAACCCACTCCAGTACTCTTGCCTGGAGAATCCCATGGAGGGAGGAGCCTAGTAGGCTACAGTCCATGGGGTCGCAAAGAGTCGGACACGACTGAGCAACTTCACTTCACTTCTACATATACATGATTCCACGAAAGTTTACCATTGTTTTGCATATTTAAAAACTATATATGTATGTACATACATATCATAATACTGTTTACATCCTTCTGTAATGCTATATCCTTACGATTTATCCATACCTAAACAGAGATGTTAACTCATTTTAGATTTCTCTACAGTATTCATCTTACAAATAACTACAATATATTCATTCTTCTGTTGACGAATGGGTTATTTCCAATTTTTTATTATTACAAACAAAGCTTGACTGTGTTATGTATATATGCTATAGTCTATCTAGAATATATTAGAAATGGCATTCTATAGGTTATACTCATCTTCACCTTTGTTAGGTGTTGCCTAATTAATTATCAAAACATTTGGCCCAATTTACTCTCACTAGCAATATTTCTGTTTATCAAGCAGTCAAGGTCAAACCCCACAGATAATGGTACAGGCATGTGTCACCCTGCAGTTATAAGGGAATGCAGGTCATGCATGTGGTACCACAGACACTGACCATTCCCTGAGGAAGTGTGCTCAGGCCAGGCACAGCTGGACACACTATGCATTGTGTACAGGAGAGGGACTACACACTTCCTGTGACCTCACGCATTTACAGGGGAGTATGGGGTCGCACAGAGTCGGACACGACTGAAGTGACTTAGCAGCAGCAGCAGCAGCAGCGTGGAGGAATCAGAATCATCTGAACAAGCTGTCTTTATAATTAAGATTTTAGCCTTGCTGGCATGAGTAATGCATCAAAAACAGTCCAATAATTCAGAAAATTTGTAGACTGGGCTATGTGGTCCTCCCTGAGAGCCTGCTCGTTGGTAGGCTGCCTGAAAGAGGCTCACAGCAGTCATCCAGTAGACTGTTGGTTTCTCTCTCTATGTTACACTTCTGCCCCCGAAGTCTTGTTAAACACAGGACTCCTGACACAGGGAAGGTATCGGTTGACAGCACTGTGACAAATGCGCATCAAAGGCTGTGAAAGACAGAAAAGATACTTCAGACTTCTTGTCCACATCTGTGATTCAAAGGAAGAAAGGGCGTTTTAACATTTTTAATATAGGTCTTTATTGAGAACTTTTTGTTTTGGAGAAAGTAGAAATATTATTATTTTAAAATATGATTAACTTATTATCCTAGTCCTATTTATTAAATAGCTTATGCTTTCTTCCACTGATTTGCAATAATATCCCCTTCATCACTTACCAAGTTTTCATACATACATAATGAGTTTGAGGGCTCCCTCTTCTATTCCTTTGGTTTATATCTCTACAATAGGCTAATACCATATAGTCATATTCTTACTTTATTGTCAATCTTCATTGTTGAAAGAGTAAGTTCCTTATCCTTGTGATTTTTAACAATTGTTTTGGTTTTTCTTGTTCTTTTGTTCTTCTGTGTAAATGTTATATCTAACCTGTCAAGTTATCTGAAAGTTCTATTGTGATGTCAGAAAATATAAATCAATATACATGTTTAATTAACAGATTAGGGAAGAAATGATATTAAAAAACAACTTTATGATAAAGTGTATTTTCATCCATGATCATGGTATAGCTTGTCATCTTTTATGACCTTCAGTATTATCTTTGAGGGTATGATAATTAGATAGGGCTTTCCACTTGGATTTGGAAAAATTGAGAAATAAAGGAGTAGTACTTAGGAGACAAAAAATACTATGTTTCATTGATGGAGACCAGGTTAGAGAATATAGTTTTAGGTCAGATAGTCAAGTTCTTGGTACTAAATATTAGTAGGCATTCAAAAGATTTATACAAAAGATCTCATAGATATAGCTATGTACAGGACACTGTCAGCAATTTGCTCCCCAAGAAGAAGAAAAAAAGAGCTGAACCTAGCATGTCCAAATTATTCTTCCTAAATTTACTACTTAATAACACTTAGTACTCCAAGAGGCAAAAGAAGGAAAGAGGCAGAGAAATTAGGAGTGTTTGTTAACCAGTAGAGCTCCTTTCAAATGGATGGAAATCTTACTAGTAGGAAAGAAATATTCTTTCTTTATATTATATACCTTATATAAGGTGTTGGTCTTTTAAAATTGAGAATGAAATTAGTTCCTCATTACATTTTTTCATCAGTTATGGGGATATAGGAATTCTTTTGATTTATCTATGATGAACTCATTTTCAGCAGGCTTAGAACCATCTTATGAGGTAAGTAATGTTATTATCCCTCTTTTAGATAAAGAAATTGAGGCAACAGAGTTTAAATAACTTGTCAAGGTCACAGATCTGGGATACGGCAGAGTCTGGCTCTGGTCTAGGCAGTCTAGTTCCAGAGTTATCACTCGGCATCGCCACGCAGACTTCTTTCACACGAATTTGTGGTATCCATTGTATGACAGACCCATCATTTATTTTTCCAATCTTTACTGATGAACATTTAGTTTATTTCCAGTCTTTCCTTATTACAGATAGACTGCAATGGGTAACCTTATACATGTGTCAACTTAAAAAAAAAACAAAACTTATTTGTCTGCTCTCCGTCTTAGTTGTATCACGCCAGGTCCTCAGTTTTCATTGCGGCATGTGGGATCTACTTCCAGGACGAGAGATGGAACCCGGCCCTCTGCATTGGGAGCATGGAGTCTTAGCCACTGGACCACCAGAGAAATCGCCATATGTCATCTTTTTTACATGAAATAAATTTCTAGCATGACAAAATGTCCTAGGCTCCTCTGGCACTTTTCCAGACCTGAAATCAATTGTTTTATCAAGAAGCCTGGTTCTTTTAGCGGGGAATGACATTTAGAAACCAGTATCTGGGCACTCAACAGGTATCTTTTCCTGAGGCTCTCTTTATCTTTGAATGTCTAGAAAATGTCTTCATTTTGCCCTAATGCTTGAATGAGTGTGACTAGTGAAACAAATTCTAAGTTAGCAATTCCTTTTCCTTAGCTCTTTGAAAATAGCACTGTTGTCTGGCAGGATAAGAACTTTGCTGTCAGTTTAACTCTCTCTTCTCTATAGCTAATCTTTTCTTCCATTATGGCTATTAAATCTTTTTCTTTATACTTATTATTGTACAATTTCACTTCAATGTAACCAGATATGAATTTATTTTTACTTATCTTGCTTGATACTCACCATGTGCATTTCATATGGAGACTCATATTTTTCTTCAATTCTAAAAAACTTTCAACCATTTTTATAGCTTTATAATTCACATACCATTAAATTCACCAAAGTACGCAATTCAGTGGTTTTTAGTTTATTCACAAAGCTATATAATCATCACTACTATCTAAGCACAGAATATTTTCAACACAGCAAAAAGAAATCTCATACCCATTAGCAGTCCTTCCCCATTCTTCCCTTCCCCAGTTCCCTAGCAACGAGTAACCTACTTTCTATCTTGATATATTTGCCTATTCTGGACATTACAAATAAATTAAATTATGTGATATGTGACTTTTTCTGTCTTGCCTCTTTCACTTGGCATAATTTTTTCAAGGTTCATCCATGTTGTAGCATGTGCCAAATTTCTTTCCTTTTTTATGGCTGTATAATATTCCATATATCTATACTGCATTTGTTTGTCCATTCCTCAGTTGAAGGACATTTTGGTCTTTACTTTTTGGCTATTACTACTAATGCTGTGATGAACATTTGCATCCATATTTTTAGACAAACCTATGCATGAAAATATGCTTTCAATTTCCTTCAGTGGCATTCCCTAGGAATAGAATTGCTGGATAATACAGTAATTCTATGTTTAAAATTTCAAGGAAAGGCCAAAATGTTTTCCACAGTGACCACACCATTTTAACATTCCTACTAGTAGAGTATGAGGGTTACAGTTTCTCCAAATCCTCACAAATGCTTTTTTTTTCTTTTTTTAAATTATAGCTATCCTAGTGGGTATGAAGTGGTAATTTGTGGGTTTTGAATAATGTTGAGTATCTTTTTATGTATTTACGTGCATTCATACAAGATCTTTAGAGGAACGTCTATTCAAATTATTTGCCCATTTTTCAATAAGAAAATTTGTCTTTTAATCTTTGACATGTAGAGGTTCTTTATATACCCTGGAATAATGGTGCCCTAGTACAGGGGCTTCCCTGATGGCTCAGAGGTTAAAGTGTCTGCCTCCAATGTGGAGACCCGGCTTCGATCCCTGGGTCGGGAAGATCCCCCGGAGAATCCCCTGGAGAAGGAAATGGTAACCCACTCCAGTATTCTTGCCTGGAGAAGCCTGGTAGGCTACAGTCCATGGGGTTGCAAAGAGTCGGACACGACTGCATGACTTCACTATTCACTATTGAAGTACAACATTTTTTAACTTGATGAAGTCAAATTTATCTATTTCTTATTTATCAGTTGAAGTTTTGGTGTCATATTTGAGAAATCATTTCCTAATCCGAGATCATAAAGATTTATTCCTTTGTTTTTTTCTCAGAGTCTTAGTTTTAGGTTTTACATTTAGGTCTATGGTCATTTGGAGATAAGTTTTGTTTAGGGTATAAGGTAGGGGCCCAACTTCATTTTTTCTCATGAAGATATACACATGAATTAATTTTCAAAATTTCTTCTTCAAAATTCTGCCAATTATTTTCTTATGAGATTTTTAAAAGAGATTGGATTAGAAACTCAAACTATTTTCTATGTCACTTGGCTGCTGTTCCCTTTTTTTTACTTAAAAAGTGTTTTTTGTAGTGTCTACTCTGTCATATTTTAATTAACAAACCTTCTTTTTGTGCTCCTGTTTGCTAAATTTGTAAAGTCATTGAATAAAGAGTCTATTTCCAGTATTTCTAATCTATTTTTTTCTTATTAAGAAAAAAGCCATTTAATTAATGTGTCTTGAATATGCAGTATAGGCACATTGTACAAAATTCAAAAGACATAAAACATAATGAAGAAGTTATTGGCTTTTTAGAAACACATCTGTTCTTGTTTTATTTTTGCCAGTTTTTATTTCTTAGTTTTGTATCTGTGTAATGCACGTTATTCACAGAGCTAGATGAGTAGTGGGAAGGATAGGAGAGAAGCCCTGACAGTGAAATGACAATGGAAAGGAAAGAGGGAGGGTTTGGGAGCAGTGAAGAGTTCAGTTTGAAGGGAGCACAACCTGTGCATTGAAGTCTACTGGGAGGCAAGGCTGGAAAGGTGGGTTGGGGACCATCTGTGGACTTTGGAATAAAACGTGAGAGAAGGTAAGCTGAAGATTTTGAACATTACTCTCTTAGCAATGTAGTCTTTGAAGATGTTTATCGGCAAAAAACAAAATGAACACTGTACTCTCCATCAGTCAGTTAGTTCAGTCGCTCAGTCGTGTCCGACTCTTTGTGACCCCATGGACTGCAGCACGCCAGGCTTCCCTATCCATCACCAACTTGCGGAGCTTGCTTAAACTCATATCCATGGAGTCAGTGATGCCATCCAACCATCTCATCCTCTGTCGTCCCCTTCTCCTCCTGCCTTCAATCTTTCCCAGCATCAGGGTCTTTTCAAATGAGTCAGTTCTTTGCATCAGGTGGCCAAAGTATTGGAGTTTCAGCTTCAGCATCAGTCCTTCCAATGAATATTCAGGACTGATTTCCTTTAGGATGGACTGGTTGGATCTCCTTGCAGTCCAAGGGTCTCTCAAGAGTCTTCTCCAACACCACAGTTCAAAAGCATCAATTCTTCTGCGCTCAGCTTTCTTTATAGTCCAACTCTCACATCCATACATGACTACTGGGAAAACCGTAGCCTTGACTAGATGGCAAAGTAATGTCTCTGCTTTTGAATATGCTGTCTAGATTGATTATAACTTTCCTTCCAAGGAGTAAATGTCTTTTAATTTCATGGGTTCAATCACCATCTGCAGTGATTTTGGAGCCCAGAAAAATAAAGTCTGTCACTGTTTCCATTGTTTCCCCATCTATTTGCCATGAAATGATGGGACTGGATGCCATAATCTTAGTTTTCTGAATGTTGAGTTTTAACCCTACTTTGTCCTCTAGGAAGTACTACACTGTGGTCTAGGAAAGTTAATATATTTCAAATAGCCCAAAGGGAGAAGATTTGTAGTCTAGGCTCATCAAAAGCTTTCTGTCTCAACTCAACACTCTCCCCCTTGTTCTACCTTGATCTCCTTATTTATTTTTTTTAAAGTCATTTATTGATTTAATTATGAAAGCAATGATCTACATAGTTGTTAGTTTTCTTTTAACCTCTTTTATCAGGCCTATTTCGGAGGAGGCAATGGCACCCCACTCCAGTACTCTTGCCTGGAAAATCCCATGGATGGAGGAGCCTGGAAGGCTGCAGTTCATGGGGTCGTGAAGAGTCAGACACGACTGAGTGACTTCACTTTCACTTTTCACTTTCATGCATTGGAGAAGGAAATGGCAACCCACTCCAGTATTCTTGCCTGGAGAATCCCAGGGACCGGGGAGCCTGGTGGGCTACCGTCTATGGGGTCGCACAGAGTCTGACACGACTGAAGCGACTTAGCAGCCGCAGCAGCAGACCTTTATGCTGATTCTAAGTCAGATGTTTCAGATATTTCTGGCAAAGATTGATTTTTAGTGTCAGTCTGCATTAAAATACTCCGTTTTGTTGCCTGCTCCTTAGAGGTTCCTCTTCCACCCTGGTGGTGGAAAGGGGCCATTCCCCAAAGGCACCTGGCTCCCTGGGTTTGTAGCATTCTCCCACCAGGGGGCAGCAGCGCCACACTTCAGATTCTCAGGGAAGGGTGGGGTGGTGTGGGGTGCCCTTCGGGGAGGAGCTCACAGAAGGAAACCCATAAAAAGTGGAAAAAGTTAACTAGTTCCTCGTCCCATTTTAGAGCTAAACCCACAGCCTGCCGTGGGTTGAGCCACAAACAGTCTTTTCTGTAAAGCTAACAAAATCTTTTCTTCTGGAGGGAGGAGGATGCTCTCCATACTTTTGAGGACCTTTTGTTTGTTTGTTTTTTAATCCCTTTCTCCTAATTCTTTGCCCTCTGCTTTTGCTAATGAAAGTTCTAGTTCCTCCAGCTTCTCTTTTCCATTCTTTCCTCCAGTTTCCCACCACCGTGCTTTATGGGTCCATTTAGATACTCACCTTGATACTGGGTCACTCTGGCAAGAAGAGATGCAGCATGAGGGAGGAGCAAGCTGGCTGGCTTCCTGAGCTCCTTTCCTCTCCAGGGGCATCATTTTCAGATTAGATTAGAGACTCCCATTACCTCTGTGCAAAGGCCTCTGGCGCTATCTCACACATCGTCCTGTCCCATTCACTTGTGATCCTCTGCCCCGAAAGGATGAGAACAGAGGCACCACCCTTGCGATCTGGCCTGTAGTGTCCTACACCTGCATGCCACGGGGGGAAGGAATACCTGGGGGCAGAGTTAGGGATCAAGGCACAGTGATGGGGGACAGTTTTGCAAAGGTCCCAAAAGACGATGACCCTAATACCGTCTCCATGTTTTCCCCAGATCCACAGTGTCAATGCCTTTACACAGCATGGCCACCCTGGCTTCTCACAGTGGAGGTGGTGTGGTGCAGTAGGAAGCACGTGGGACCAGGACACAAGCCATATGCTTGATTGCACTGCTTGTGTGGTTTGGGGCAAGTCACTTACCTTCAAGCCTCAGCTTTCTCCTCTGCAAATGGATATTGATAGTACTCTCTATAACTACCTTACAGAGTTGAGATAGTCAAGTAAGATAATGATATGAAAAGGTTTTATAAACAATAGAATGCTTCCAAAGCATCATTTGTTATGAGAGCACTTTGGTTTCTGTTTCATGGGCACAGAATCTGGTATTGGGACACAGGTATTCTTGAGGGTTCCAGGGCTATTGAGAGACAAGTCAGGACAGAACCCAGTGGGATTACTTCTGGTGATTTCTTGGCTTTTAGCCCTCTGTGAGAGGAAGTGTGTCTTTTTTATCTTGGGCCTAGGGAAACTTTGCCAACAAAGGTCCGTCTAGTCAAGGCTATGGTTTTTCCTGTGGTCATGTATGGATGTGAGAGTTGGACTGTGAAGAAAGCTGAGCACAGAAGAATTGATGCTTTTGAACTGTGGTGTTGGAGAAGACTCTTGAGAGTCCGTTGGACTGCAAGGAGATCCAACCAGTCCATTCTGGAGGAGATCAGCCCTGGGATTTCTTTGGAGGGAATGATGCTGAAGCTGAAACTCCAGTACTTTGGCCACCTCATGTGAAGAGTTGACTCATTGGAAAAGACTTTGATGCTGGGAGGGATTGGGGGCAGGAGGAGAAGGGGATGACAGAGGATGAGATGGCTGGGTGCCATCATTGACTCGATGGATGTGAGTCTGAGTGAACTCCGGGAGTTGGTGATGGACAGGGAGGCCTGGCGTGCTGTGATGCATGGGGTCGCAAAGAGTCGGACACGAGTGATCGACTGAACTGAACTGAACTGAACTGAGGGAAACTAATAGGAAGATCTGCCTCTTGAATTCTGGGTCTGGACAGGATCACCAAAGGGTCAATGGTCTTAGGCCATTTCCTTATCCCTCACCTGAGGTTGCATCTAAACCACTCCAGATAGATAAGAATGAATACGGCATACAATCTGTTGGTTAAGTATTTCTGGGGAGATTCCATATTTCCATATACTCTCCTGGCAATTCAGAATCAAGTATATTTTGCAGTGAATTCTTACTTGTATTTATTTATTTATTTAGCCTTTTTTTTCCTGCCATTGAAGGTTTTGAATACTTCAAGGGAAGGGAAAGCATACATTCATCTTTGCATCCCATCTAAGCCCAGTACAGAGTGACACTGGGGTGCAGTGTGTTGGGCTGAACGGTACTGTTCTGTCCTCACCAGAACTAGGAAATATGCTGGTCACTGTTCTTTGCCAGTTTTGCATGGAGTATTTGCAAAGCTCAAAACAAATATTGCAGTAATTTGACTTGCAGCTTCTCTCCTAGTCCTCCCTCCTGTGGAGACTGACCAGGATGGGGGTAGAAACTGTCAAGACTGAGCTCCCTGTTTCTGCTCAAGAAATGCCTTGTGATGGCTTGGCTTGGGCTCCCCTCCCTTAACTTATCAAATGAGATCAGCCACTGAAGGAAATTAGTTTCTCCAGATTGTGAGAGACAGGAAGCAGCACTGAGAAACAGTGTCCCAGGAGGGAAGCCAGAGAATGAGCTCAAGGCCAAACCCAGTTAGTGCCTGGTCCAGGCCCCTTTCCCTGCAGCCCTATCCTGCCCTTATCACTTCCAGACCCTTCTCTCCTTTCCCTGGGTCCTGGCATGTGAGGCTGAAAGAGACTGTAGAAAACATCCAGGCTAGCACTCCCAAGCCTTCCAGCCTGTGTTTGATGCTTCCAGAGAGGGGAATTTTGCTGCCTCCCCAAGGAATCAGCTCTATTTTTGCCTTTCATCCAGTTGAAATCTGCCTCCTCCAGCATCTCCTCGGGCCTGCCAGAACCTCTCTCCTTCCTCCATGGGAGAGCCCTTCAGTTACCTTACCCTCCAATCTGACGCCCCAGGAGACGTCCTGATAAAGACATCAGTTTTTCAGAAACTTACAGTCCCAAAGGGCATCCAAGCTGGAACCTAAGCAGGAAGGAAATACTGAGAACAATGCCGTTGGTGGTCCCTTTCCTTGCCTAGGAGACCTGCTGTTTACTGTGACCTTTACCTACTGTTTTTGCTCCCCTCTGTGTGCTCAGTGTCTTCTGCAAGAATTTTTTCCCATTCAGTTCACTTTATTAATTTTTGCTAAAATATTTAAAAGTGTATTTTAAGACATCATTACATTCTGCCCTTAAGTACTTCAGTATGCATCTTTTTTAAAAAACAGTGGAACAATAACTTTATTTTATTTTTAATAAATTTTAAAAATTGAAGTAAATAGTTGATTTACAATGTTCTGTTAGTTTCAGGTGTACAACAGAGTGATTAAGTTGCATGTATATACATATATATATTCCTTTTCAGGTTCTTTTCCCTTATTGATTGTTAACAAAATATTGAGTTTAGTTCTCTGTGCTGTACCGTTGCTCCTTGTTGGTTGTCTATAGTAATATACATATGAATATATAGTAGTGTACATCTTTTAGGGCTTCCCAGGTGGCTCAGTAGTAAAGAATCCACCTACAGTGCAGAAGACACAGGAGCTGTGGGTTCAATCGATGCTTGGGGAAGCTCCCCTGGAGAAGGAAATGGCAATCCACCTCCCAGGCAAGTATTCTCCCAGGCAAGTATTCTTGCCTGGGAAACCCTATGGACAGAGGAGCCTGGGAGGCACTGAGTAGTGACTAAACTACAACATACATATGTTAATCCCCAAATCCTACTTCACACTCCCATTTCTTTCACCTTTGCTAACCACACCCTTATGGCAGATTGTGAAGAAGAACTAAAGAGCCTCTTGATGAAAGTGAAACAGGAGAGTGAAAACGTTGGCTTAAAGCTCGACATTCAGAAAACAAAGATCATGGCATCCGGTCCCATCATTTCATGGGAAATAGATGGGGAAACAGTGGAAAAGTATCAGACTGTATTTTTCTGGGCTCCAAAATTACTGCAGACGGTGATTGTAGCCATGAAATTAAAAGACACTTGCTCCTTGAAAGAAAAGCTATGACCAACTAGACAGTATATTAAAAAGCAGAGACATTACTTTGCCGTCTAGTCAAGGCTATGGTTTTTCCAGTAGTCATGTATGGATGTGACAGTTGGACTATAAAGAAAGCTGAGTGCAGAAGAATTGATGCTTTTGAACTGTGGTATTGAAGAAGACCTTTGGACTGCAAGGAGATCCAACCAGTCCATCCTAAAGAAGATCTGTCCTGGTTGTTCATTGGAAGGACCGATGTTGAAGCTGAAATTCCAATATTTAGGCCACATGATGAGAAGAGCTGACTCATTGGAAAAGACCCTGATTCTGGGAAAGATTGAGGGCAGGAGGAGAAGGGGATGACAGAGGATGAGATGGTTGGATGGCATCACCGACTCAATGGACATGGGTTTGGGTGGACTCCGGGGGTTGGTGATGGACAGGGAGGCCTGGTGTGCTGATTCATGGGGTCTCAAAGAGTCGGATATGACTGAGTGACTGAACTGAACTGAACATATAAATTATCTTTAACTTTTTATCTAATCTATTACGAATATCTCAGACACAATCAACAGAAAACAAAACACACAACTGCTTATACTGAAACATTTAAAATTTTATTTTTACCTAAAAATTAAAAAATAAAAATCTTCTAGATGAAATTAAGGCCTAAAATTTGAGTAAGAAAATCTGGAGTTGATCGAAACAATGGCCGTAAAGGAAAATCCACAGTGGGTGTATCAGTTAAAGCATTTTCAGCAGCAAGGAACAGAAAGTTCAACTGAACTGGCTAAAAAGGGGCAGTGGAAGGGGATTTAATGGCTTGTATAATAGTAAAATCCATACCTAGCTCATTCAGATGTAATTTAATCAGGGCTTCCATTCAGTTTCCATGGAGGCCTATAGGTCCTGTCCTCCTGTATGTGGTGGCTTAGCCTTCTGCCAGGATTCTACCTCACGGCAACAAAATGGCTGCAGTACTTCCCAGCTTCACATCTTCATATCATACCAGTCAATGGAAGAGAAGAGAACTGCTTTCCCCAAACACCCCACCAAAAGTCTTTTTCCAACTGACCCGAATCAAGTCACATCCTAACCCCTGCAATAACTGTTCACTGGAGTTGAGATTTTGCTGATGACCCCTGACTTGAGCCATGGTCCTTTCTTAAGCCAGGGATGGATGGGGTTAGTTTTCCTCACATCTCCTGCACTGGCTGGTGGATATATGGTTCCCAGACAAAAGTTGGGGTACTCACCAGGAATTAGGAAATGGACGGGGGGTAGGGGGACAATCACAATGTCACTGAACGTGGCAGATATTTTATTAAAATTTGATATAGATCTGATACAGATAAATAAACCAAGAAATGAGACAAAACTAAATTTTAAAATATAAATGAAAGATAATTGAGCCTTTAAAAAGTATTTATTTGCTTATTTGGCTGCACTGGGTCTCTGTTGCTGCGCAGGCTTCACTCCAGTCGCGGTGAGTGGGGGCTACTCATCATTGCTGTCTCCAGGCTTCTCACTGGGGTAGCTTCTCTGGCAGCAGAGTACAGGCTCTTGGCGTGCGGACTTCAGGAGCTGTGGCGCATGAGCTTAGCTGCTCCACCGCACGTGGGAGCCTCCCAGACCAGGGACGGAACCCATGTCCCCTGCACTGGCAGTCAGATAAAAGAATTGACTCTAGTGAAAAATATTTCAGTTGAATAAAGCACATTTTATTTTAAAATAAAATAAAAATGGATAAAAATGGAGATGTTGCAAATGAGTGTCATAGAAAGACACTCATCATCACTTGACACTTGATCACCTTGATCAAGAAATTAAATTGATTTGGTGGTGTTTGTTCCAGAAAACACATTCCTGATGAAAATCAACCAATGTTGGTATTATTTATTTGAATTGCTAGTATGAAAAACCTCCTTGGGCACAAAATGGCAGGGACAGAAATATTCTTTAGCCTCCTAGTGACGACTGCCTTTTTGAGGTGCTCATGAGCCATCTCATCAATATTCCATTTTGGTTCTGGGACTGGCAATAAATTCAATGGCTGTGATGTGTGCAAGTGAATTTGCTCACTCTTTTGAAAATTGTAATAAGTGTCTGTCTCCAGAGGTTTGTCATTTAGACAATGCCTCAAGGATAATTCAGCTGGAAGTCTCCTGATACTCTGGAAAGTAATTTGTCTGGTTAGATTCTTGGAATTCATAGAGAAACACTGGGAGTGTCTTTACAATTTTCCCTTTCACCTCGGATAAACTTCTCTTCTGGGCCTTTCTGTTCTAAGAACATTCCCTGTGACACAGAAAACAGAAGCAAAATACAAATTAAGTTCCTCTTTCTCTCTGTCACCCACCAACATGACAACATTGACCACAAATATCGTATCCCTTTTTTGCTTCGAATATGACTTTATGAAGCACTTTACAGGCCTCAATTCACGAGAGGCTTTCACTTTCTCAAAAGCACGTTAGGCAGTTGTTCCACCTTCTTGTGCTCATCATTGTTCCTGCTCTGCTCTGTCCATCTTAGGCTTACTTTCTCTCACAATCAAATAACCAAACATATATATAACCGTGTGATCTCTAAGTCCCTTCTCCTTTTTCACTGATTTGAGATTTCACAGGTAAAAGGAGATGTTCTTAAGCAGATACCAAATTCTTGAGCATCTTTCTCAAGTTTCAAGCCACGGAAATGGAAAAACAATTCTTTTAATTGTTAAAATCTGGGGAACACATTTAACAGTGTCCTAGCATTTCTCTATCACAAACTTTAAGAAGACACAGTTGCTCTTTCCCAAGGTTCCTGTCACTTCCACTCTGCCAACCAATTCCTCCTTTTGGCCAAATTTAGGTTCAGAGTGGCAGTTCCCCTTATTACTTCCTCTGCTCTTTGGAAGATGAAATTGTCAGCAAGCAATAATATCAGCTAAGGTCTACTGAGCTCTTGATGTGTGCAAGACACCTTTCCTAGGAGGAAACTGAGGCCCAGAGAAACTAAATACCTTGCTCAGGTTCATCCACCTGACAGGTGCCAGAGTCTGACTCCAGAGCCCACGTTCTGTCCCAGGTTAAAAGTGCATATTGCCCGGTCTAGTTTGAGCTGTGTGGACTTCCAGCCAGCCCAAGCAAGAGCTCCTGTCAGCATCTCCCCGCCTCCACGCCGCTTTTGTGACGTGGAGAGGCTTTGCTCCATTTCCTGCATCTGTTGTGGGAGCTGTGGTAATTCCCACCGCAACATCCTTTCTGGATCTCTCCCCTCCTTCCACCCTCAGCTTTCGCTCCTTGTGACCTACAACCCAATACCCTCTTGGTTGTTGAGTTTTCCTTAGTAAAGCCCTTACCAGGGTTACCGAACAGGGTTCCTTGGTTTCCTCCCAGGATGTCCGCATCCTCTCCACTCACAAGTCACTCAGAGAGGCTTTTCTCCTTTTTTCCCTCTGCCTGTGGACCATTTTGCACTCATTACAGACTTTGCTGCCAGAAGGATAATGGTGGCATGTCCCTGGGGGCCATCTGCTGTTGGTGATGGGTTTCTAAGAGGAAAGGTTATCTCCTGTGGATTCTCCTTTTAACCCCTGGAGAGAGAAATGGCCACCTATTCCAGTACTCTTGCCTGGAAAAGTCCCTGGACAGAGGAGCCTGGTGGGCTATAGTCCATGAGGTCGCAGAGTCAGACGAAACTGAGCACATACACGCACATGCTTCTTTAAACATTTCTGTTCTTTTTATTTTTTCTAAATTTAAGTCACCTTTGAGAATGCCTCCCTTTGGGGTTTTTAAAGTTATCTTGTTCCAATTAAACTGCTGCCCAAGCCTGCGTTCCTTTCCATAGCCATTGAAAGTATATCTGACTTTAACCTCAAGTAAAAACCTAAGAATCATAATAAAAACAACTAACACTTATTGAGTCCTTAAAATACATCAGGCTTTGTTCTGAGGGCTTACAGTATTAGCTTATTTAGCTTTCTCAGAACAGTTCTATTAAGTAGCTACCATTATAATCAACAAATGAGGAAACAGAGGCGCAAAGAAGCCATGCAACTACAGTGTGGCTCATTTCTACTGAAACCTAACATGGAACAAAGCCTATATGGATCTGTTTCTTTCACAAACTTCTGTTAATTATGTTCAGCCAATCTGTATGATTGAAGGGATCCTAAGATGAAAAAAGTATCATTTCATTGAAATGGCCTTAAATTCAGTGTTACCAAATTTAACCTATAAACCACTATAGAGAGTGTGTTAGAGAGTATTATTTTTCTGTTAACAATTCCAGTTATAATATTTGTTATTAAACTTATATAGAATTGTAGTTTCAGGATAGCTTAAGTGGTAGTTATAATCCAAACTATAAACATTTCTATCACATAATCATAAACTAGCTCCCTCAATTCTTATTGTTAAAATTTGGTTTCACATTATTTCACCTATAAAAATGTATTGGTTATTAATTTCTTCACTAATATTTTTTACATGTTTCAAATATTTCAGTTTTTCCTGTATTATTATCAAGTTTGGGGCCTACATTTTACTCCTATTCTTTTTTGTGTTTCCAGGTCTAACTTATCCTAAAGTATACCCACTAAAAAACATGATCTCAGAATAAAAGACACTACTGTCTCTGAAAATAATTCTATCACTCTGTTCCTTGAGTGGGGTTTCCTGGGTAGCTCAGCTGGTAAAGAATCCATCTGCAATGCAGGAGACCGTGGTTAAATTCCTGGGTTGGGAAGATCCCCTGGAAGAGGGCATGGCTACCCACTCCAGTATTCTTGCCTAGAGCATTCCCATGGACAGAGGAGACTAGCAGACTACAGTCCACGGGGTCGCAAAGAATTAGACATGACTGAGCAACTCAGCACAGCACTTGAGTGACATCCTTCTAGAATGCTGGGTTGTAATTTTTTACTTGTGCCAACTGAATTGCAGTCCTGGTTTCCCTGGGAATTCAGCAGCTTTGCTCACAGCTACAGGTAATGTCTTATTCTAACAAGACTTGCTGCTGTCACTGCTTTATGCTAATTCCAGAAAAAAGCCTATTTTACTTTTCCAAATCCCAATATCTCCTTGTTGGTTGTTAGTCACTCAGTTGTGTCTGGCTCTTTGCAAACCCATGAACTATAGCCTACCAGGCTCCTCTGTTCATGGAATTTTCCAGGAAAGAATACTGTAGTGGATTGCCATTCCCTTCTCCAGGGTATCTTCCCAACTCAGTGATCGAACCCATGTCTCCCACATTGCAGGTGGATTCTTTACCAGCTGAGCCACAAGGGAAGCCCAAGAAACTGGAGTGGGTAGCCTATCCCTTCTCCAGTGGATCTTCCTGACCCAGGAATCAAACCGGGGTCTCCTGCATTGCAGGCATATTCGTTACCAACTGAGCTATCACTGAAGCCCCAAGGTCTCCTTTATGCCCATCACCTGTTTCAAGAGTTTTTCTGTATTTTCTTTTCCCATTTGGAAAATGAGTTAGAGTTCCTGACTGCAGACAATAAAAACTGATTCTGGAGGAGGAACGAAGTTCTTGGAAGGATTGAAGGTGGATGCGAATGTGAAGGCTGGCCATCCAGAAGAGCAAATGGTCAGCACCAGAGAGAGGTGGACAGCTGTAACCACACCCACGGTCATGCCACGGGGACAACCTGGTTGGAAGGCTGCATCACTGCAGCTGCAGAACCCTGTCCCTGGTGCTGTGGCCACTAACTGCTCCAGATACCATGAGCTGCAGCTGCCACCCTGGAAGAGTCAGCTTCTTTACATCACTTGCTCCAGACCCATGGTTCTTGGGGCAGATTCAGATGGTTGAGGCTGGACTGTGCAGTTGTGTTCTAATTTCCAAGGGATATGGGTCTGTTTCCTACCAAGACTGCACAAGAAAAGGTTCCCCTAAATAGAAAGGGAGTTTGGATACTAAGCACTCCTCAAAAATAGCCCAGCAAATATTGACTATTACAGAACCAAGTTCTAGGTGTAGAATCTTCTTTTTCCCAAATAGAAAAAGGGAATTATTTCTGCTCTCAAAAGGATGAGGGCCCCTTTCTCTTTCACAAAGAATACCAGCTGGCCAAAGTGTTCTGAAATATACAATTAATTTAATTTACATATTTAAGTTATATAAACATATGTGTATTTGCATACTTATATTTGTCTTTACATTATACTTACAATGTAATAATTAACACACAATAATAATATCATTAATATATATTCATGATCTTCTTGTGGGATCCTAGTTCCCTGACCAGGAATTAAACCTGTGCCTCAGCATTAGAAGCACAGAGTCCTGATCACTGGGCCTCCAGGGAATTCCCAAATAATTGCATTTTAAGCAAGAAATCTATAACTTCAAGATCTTTAAAACATTTAAACAGGTGTTAGGGCTTCCTTCGGAGAAGGCAATGGCACCCCACTCCAGTACTCTTGCCTGGAAAATCCCATGGATGGAGGAGCCCGGTGGGCTGCAGTCCATGGCGTCGCTGGGAGTTGGACACGACTCAGTGACTTCACTTTCAGTTCTCACTTTCATGCAATGGAGAAGGAAATGGCAACCCACTCCAGTGTTCTTGCCTGGAGAATCCCAGGGTCGGGGGAGCCTGGCGGGCTGCTGTCTACGGGGTCGCACGGAGTCGGGTGCGACTGAAGCAACTCAGCAGCAGCAGCAGCAGGGCTTCCTTGGTGACTCAGTGGTAAAGAATCAGCCTTCCAGTGTAGGTTTGATCCCTGGTCGGGAAGACCCCATATGTTGTGAAGCAATAAGCCCAGGCACCGCAACCACTCAGCCTATGGTCTAGAGCCTGGGAACCATAACTACTCAGCCTGAGAACCTTAGAGCCTGTGACTGCAACAAGAGAGGCCACTGCAACAAGCACCCAGAAGAGTAGCTCCTGCTCGTCACAACCCAGGGACTGAACCTGGGCCACGGCAGTGAAAACACTGAATCCTGACTATGGGACTACCAGGGAATTTCCTAAAAAATTCTTAAGTCATATGAGATTCTTATACAAGAAATGGAGACTATAGATTCTGCTTTTTTCTAGTTTTATTTATTTTATATAAAAGATCAGTTGAGCTATGACTCATATTTTTGTTGTTTAGTCACTATGTCATGTCTGACTCTTCCGTGACCCCATTGACTGTAGCCCGCCAGCCTCTTCTCTCCATGGGGTTTCCCACTCAGGAATACTGGATTGGGTTGCCATTTCCTTCTCCAGGGGATCTTTCTGACCCAGGGATCGAACCTGTGTCTGCTGCATTGGCAAGCAGTCTCTTTACCAATGAGCCACTGGGGATGCCCAGCATCACTCATATGCTAAACACATATTAAATATATGATTCAATGTCTTTTTAAAAGCATATTAACAGAGTTGTGCAACCATTACCACAAACCATTTTAGGACACTGTCATCATTTCAAAAGGAAACTCCATACCCATTAGCAGTCTCTCCTCAACTTTCCCCAAATCCCCAGACTTAGGTAATCTTTCTGTTTCTATAGATTTGCCTATTCTGGTCATTTCACATAAAAAGAATCATAATATAGGGTCTTTCATGAGTGACTTCTTTCACTTTGTATAAAGTTTTCAAGGTTCATTCATGCTGTAGCATGAATTAGTACTTCACTCATTTTTATGGCTGAGTAGTATTGCATTGGAGAAGGCAATGGCACCCCACTCCAGTACGCTTGCCTGGAAAATCCCATGGACAGAGGAGCCTGGTGGGCTGCAGTCCACGGGGTCGTGAAGAGTCAGACACGACTAAGCGACTTCACTTTCAATTTTCACTTTCATGCACTGGAGAAGGAAATGGCAACCCACTCCAGCGTTCTTGCCTAGAGAATCCCAGGGACGGGGGAGCCTGGTGGGCTGCCGTCTCTGGGGTTGCACAGAGTCGGGCACGACCGAAGCAACTTAGCAGGAGCAGCAGCAGCAGCAGCAGCATTGCATTGGGGCCTTCCCAGGTGGCTCTAGTGGTAAAGAATCTGCCTGCTAATGGAGTTAGCATAACTCCAGTGCAGGTGACACAAGAGACTTGTGTTTGATCCCTGGGTTGGGAAAGTCCTGTGGAACAGGAAATGGCACCCCACTCCAGTATTCTTGCTTGGCATTTCCATGGGCAGAGGAGTCTGACCGGCTAGAGTCCATGGAGTCACAAAGAATCAGATGTGACTGAGTGAACACAGAACAAAGCATTTCATTGTGTGGATATATTGTATTTTGTTTATTTGTTTATCCCTGAGTGGATATTTGGGTCGTTCCCACTTATTGGCTATCATGAACAATGCTGTGATGAATATTTGTATGAAGGTTTTATTGTGGACATATGTTTGCATTCTGGGGGAGTCCCTAGGCATGAAATAGCTGATTTCCCTGATAGCTCAGTTGGTAAAGAATCTGCCTGCAATGTGGGAGACCTGGGTTCGATCCCTGGGTTGGGAAGATCCCCTGGAGAAGGGAAAGGCTACCTACTCCAACATTCTGGCCTAGAGAATTCCATTGACTGTATAGCCCATGGGGTTACAAAGAGTTGGACACGACTGAGCAACTTTTACTTACTTACTTATGCTAACTCCATAAGGAGCTGTCAAACTGTTTTCCAAAGTTTCTGCATCAGTTTGCATTCCCATCAGTGGTGTGTAAGGGCCCTGATTTCTCTCCATCTTTGCCAGTACTTGTTATTTGTCTTTTTTCATTTTATACATCTTTGTGGGTGTGAAGTGGTATCTGATTGTGGTTATGAGTTACATTTCCCTGATGACAAATGATGTTGAGTATCTTCTCGGGCTTATCACACATTTCTTTATCTTCTGGAGAAATGTATGTTCATATCCTTTGCCCATTTTATAATTGGATTTTTGTCTTTTAATTACTGAGCTGGAAGATCCCCTGGAGAAGGAAATGGCAACCCACTCCAGTACTCTTGCCTGGAAAATTCCATGGACAGAGGAGCCTCGTAGGCTATAGTCCATGGGGTTGCAAAGAGTCAGACATGACTGAACGACTTAGCTTCACTTCAAGAATTCTTTATATGTTACTCTGTTCTTGATAACTTAGAGCCTTCTTATGGGCATCAGCAACTGAGGTTCACTGTATTACAGAGGAGCTTTCACGGGTTTATAGACCCGCGTGAGTTGTTTGATCTATATTAAAAGGCAAGGCGAGGGCTTCCCTGGTGGCTCAGTGGTAAAGAATCCGCCTGCCAATGCAGGAGACACAAGTTCAATTCCTGGTCTTGGAATATCCCACATGCCATGGGGCAGCTAAGCCTGTTGTATTGATCCTGTGATCTAGAGCCTGAGAGGCATGACTACCGAGTGCACTCACTGCAACCACTGAAGCCTGCAGGCCCTAGAGCCCGTGATCCACAAGAGAAGCCCTCACCCCACAACTAGAGGGTAGCCCCCATTCACTGCAACTAGAGAAATGAAGCAATGAAGACCCAGCACAGGCAAAAATAAATAAATAAATATTTTTGAAAAGGCAGGGTGATGCTATCAGAGAGAACTAAAAGGCACTTAGAAGAGCATGTCCTTATATATTCATGTATATCTTTTTTTCTTACTCTCTCTGCTATCACCTCTGTTCGCAGAGCTGTAAATTTTTATGATTGACTACTCTAGGCAGAGGCCCAGAGTACTCAGCTTCTCCCATGAATGAGGTGGGAGACAGCTTTCTGCTGTTTGGGTAATTCTGTTACCTGGGAATCTGACTTCCAGAGGAATTAGAGGCATTTTACCTAAGTGGAGATAGTACACTGGCTAGGGGAGGATTAACTGGGACAGGTTTTGAGGAGGTGATCGTTAGTGAAATGGAGAAGGAAATGGCAACCCACTCCAGCATTCTTGCTCCCCAATAAGGTAGTGATGATAACCTGGCAGAGGAGAGGAGAGTCCTGTAGGAGGGAATTTGCAAGATTTGTGTGGAAATTGCCTCACTGGTGCGACTGACATTGGTAACTATGGCAAGAAACAATGGAGAGGAAGAGACTCCTTCAGAGTGGGGAAGGCTCTATACCCAACTCCAGAACTCATTGCCAGCCTGATAACAGTTGATCAGATAGGTCAGGCTTCCTCTGGTTTGATGGGTTGAGGAAAAAAAAAAAGATCACTCCACCCTGTTTCCATCTTACCAGCCTCCCTGCGCTCCCCCACCCGACTCTGTCGACCCTGCCCTGCCCCCTGCTTGTGGCTAAACTGCCCAACTGCCAATTAAAACCCACATTTCCCAGCATGCCTTGCACCACCCAGAACCCCAGTCCCCACCATTCATTCTGCTCCCCTGCTGAAAGCAGCTCTAGCAAATAACCTGTCAGATTTGGGGCCTCTTGCTCTCACTCTCGGAGGGCCTCGCCCCGCTGCCTGCCTTGACTGTGGCTAAACCTGCTACCACTTGACAGCAAACCACACTTGACACCAGCACAGGAAGGAGAACGGGGCCCGCTGCCCTCGGTCTCTATCAAATCAACAAGCTAGTTCTGCTTCTCCCACAGCCGCTGCTTCTGAGCCCTCCACCCTTCTTCCTTCCCTCCCAGAGTCTCAGGAGACCCAGGGGGCTCCTTTGTGGTCTTTATCACTGACATGTAGAGCTTTTGGGGTAGGTGGATGAGAAATGTATTGAGGGGACCTGCACTCTGTGACAGCTTGCACCTTACCTCAGTGCCAAGGCCTCTCTCATGTCAGTCACCCAGGCCTCCTTTTCCCCCAGGCACTCCTCTACAGGATCCTCAGGACCCTCCTTCTACCTCCAGGCCTGCAGCCCTCCCTGATCCAGGAAACCTACCACCACCTTTTTGCTTCTTTTGCCTCCAGAACCTTGCCTTATGGCTATGTCTTTCATCCTGCTGCCATTCTAGAATGTCACAGCTGTTGGAAAACATGGCCATGCTGTGGGACCAGCCAGCTTCAATTCTGATACAGGTGCACAATTCTGAAATCCAAAAAGCTCTGAAAATTAGAGGCTTTTTGGTGAATTTAAGACAAACTCATTTGGGTGCAAAACCTGGCCTGAACTGAAAAAAGCTTATTTTGTTCACTCTATCTTTTGTCCACTTAATGCAGAGTACATCATGAGAAACACTGGGCTGGAAGAAACACAAGCTGGAATCAAGATTGCTGAGAGAAACGTCAATAACCTCAGATATGCAGATGACACCACCCTTATGGCAGAAAGTGAAGAGGAACTAAAAAGCCTCTTGATGAAAGTGAAAGAGGGGAGTGAAAAAGTTGGCTTAAAGCTCAACATTTAGAAAACTAAGATCATGGCATCCGGTCCCATCACTTCATGGGAAATAGATGGGGAAACAGTGGAAACAGAGTCAGACTTTATTTTCCTGGGCTCCAAAATCACTGCAGATGGTGACTGCAGCCATGAAATTAAAAGACGCTTGCTCCTTGGAAGGAAAGTTATGACCAACCTAGATAGCATATTGAAAAGCAGAGACATTACTTTGCCTACAAAGGTCCGTCTAGCCAAGGCTATGGTTTTTCCAGTGGTCATGTATGTATATGAGAGTTGGACTGTGGGGAAAGCTGAGTGCTGAAGAACTGATGCTTTTGAACTGTGGTGTTTGATAAAACTCTTGAGAGTCCCTTAGACTGCAAGGAGATCCAACCAGTCCATTATAAAGGAGATCAGTCCTGGGTGTTCTTTGGAAGGAATGATGCTAAAGCTGAAACTCCAGTACTTTGGCCACCTGATGTGAAGAGTTGACTCATTGGAAAAGACTCTGATGCTGGGAGGGATTGGGGGCAGGAGGAGAAGGGGACGACAGAGGATGAGATGGCTGGATGGCATCACCGACTCGATGGACGTGAGTTTGAGTGAACTCCGGGAGTTGGTGATGGACAGGGAGGCCTGGCGTGCTGCGATTCATGGGGTTGCAAAGAGTTGGACACGACTGAGCGACTGAACTGAACTGAACTGTGAATACTTACTTAGGTTTGTGGCCAAAATGTTAGTGTTGATTTGAGGATGTAGTTCTAGATCCCATTGGTGGAATTATGCAATATATGGTATATATACCATGTAACCATGAAAAACTGGGATTTTTGAAACACCTTTGGTCCCCAAATTTTATGTACTGTAATGCCATACAAAACAGAACCGGATAATTAACTGAATAGAATTGAATAATCCAAGTGACAATAATATACAGCCAATCAAAATCATGTCCATGAAAATTTAGGGACACAGGAAAGCAATTCCAATGTATTGTTATAGATTATGTATGTAAACTTACAAAAGAGCATGTGGAATGTGATTTCAACTTTAAAAAAATTATTTATTTATTTTTGGCTGTGCTGGATTTTTGCTGCTGCTCAGGTTTTTGTCTAGTTGCAGCAAATGAGAGCTTCTCATTGTGGTGGCTTCTCTTGTTGCAGAGCACAGCCTCTAGGCACACAGGTTTCAGTAGTTGTGATTCCTGGGCTCTAGAGCACAGGATCAATAGTTGTGGCCAAGATGCTTATGTTGCTCCACGGCATGTGGGATCTTCCTGGATCAGGGATCCAACTCGTGTCTCCTGCCTTGGCAGGAGGATTCTTTACCACTGAGGCACCAGGGAAGCCCTCAATATTGTTTTTTTAAAAAGCATATAGCACATTCATGAAAAAATGCTTGACCTGCAATACATCATGTTAACAGTGAGCTGTCTCTGTGGTCGATTTTCTTCTTTTTAGCCTTTTCAGCATCTATGTAATACTTTTATAATCAGAAATTTAAAACAAACCCAAACCGTAGCTGTTACTAAAAACAAGTTGGTACTGACATTTTCTACTGTGCGATCAATCTGAGCTCAATTTTCTTTTTGGTAAATTGAGACCATTAGTACCTACTTAATGGAGTCGCTGGCGGACAGTGTAGGTACCTGGGTGGAAGGTAGCTATGACTATGGGCTTTGTGTCAAGGTGCCTTTCTCCTCCACCTGGGTAGGGTTGCCCACTGCCATTGTGCAGTAGTGCAGACTGAGTTCCCCACACGTTGCCCACTGTTTCACAAGTGGGTTCTTACGAACAAGGATGGTCAACAGTCCTTTTGGGTCTGCCTCTCCCTCTCCCTGTCACATTGCCTGAATATCTGCCACATGCAGAGGGTTCACCACTTTACCAAGGTTAACCCCCTCTTAGAGACTTGATCCCATCTCCACTCATCTCTCCCTATTTATTGACTATGCCAAAGCCTTTGACTTGTGGATCACAATAAACTGGAAAATTCTGAAAGAGATGGGAATACCAGACCGCCTGACCTGCCTCTTGAGAAATCTGTATGCAGGTCAAGAAGCAACAGTTAGAACTGGACATGAAACAACAGACTGGTTTCAAATAGGAAGAGGAGTACGTCAAGGCTGTATATTGTCACCCTGCTTATTTAACTTATATGCAGAGTACATCATGAGAAACACTGGACTGGAAGAAACACAAGCTGGAATCAAGATTGCCGGGAGAAATATCAATAACCTCAGATAGGCAGATGACACCACCCTTATGGCAGAAAGTGAAGAGGAACTAAAAAGCTTCTTGGTGAAAGTGAAAGAGGAGAGTGAAAAAGTTGGCTTAAAGCTCAACATTCAGAAAACGAAGATCATGGCATCCGGTCCCATCCCTTCATGGCAAATAGATGCGGAAACAGTGGAAACCGTGTCAGAATTTATTTTTCTGGGCTCCAAAATCACTGCAGATGGTGACTGCAGCCATGAAATTAAAAGACGCTTACCCCTTGGAAGAAAAGTTATGACCAACCTAGATAGAATATTCAAAAGCAGAGACATTACTTTGCCAACTAAGGTCCGTCTAGTCAAGGCTATGGTTTTTCCAGTAGTCATGTATGGATGTGAGAGTTGGACTGTGAAGAAGGCTGAGCGCCGAAGAATTGATGCTTTTGAACTGTGGTGTTGGAGAAGACTCTTGAGAGTCCCTTGGACTGCAAGGAGATCCAACCAATCCATTCTGAAGGAGGTCAGCCCTGGGATTTCTTTGGAAGGAATGATGCTAAAGCTGAAACTCCAGTACTTCGGCCACCTCATGCGAAGAGCTGACTCATTGGGAAAGACTTTGATGTTGGGAGGGATTGGGGGCAGGAGGAGAAGGGGACGACAGAGGATGAGATGGCTGGATGGTATCACTGACTCGATGGACGTGAATCTAAATGAACTGCGGGAGTTGGTGATGGACAGGGAGGCCTGGCGTGCTGCGATTCATGGGGTCGCAAAGAATCGGACACGACTGAGCGACTGAACTGAATTGAACTGATATATATTCTTTTTCAGATTCTTTTCCACCATAGATTATTACAACATATTGAATGTAGTTCCCTGAATGAGTATGTCCCTGTTGTTTAACTATTTTATATACAGTCCAGTGTTCTTGCCTGGAGAATCCCAGGGACGGGGGAGCCTGGTGGGCTGCCATTATGGGGTCGCACAGAGTTGGACACGACTGAAGCGACTTAGCAGCAGCAGCAGCAGTGTATATATGTTAATTCCAAACTCCTAATTTATCCCTCCTCCATTCTTTCCCCTTTGGTAACAATAAGTTTATTTTCTATGTGTGACCTTTAATTCTTGAAAGAACATTTGTCTCTCCCTGGGCTTATTTTCAGACAAGGCGATGGCACCCCACTCCAGTACTCTTGCCTGGAAAAATCCCATGGATGGAGGAGCTTGGTAGGCTGTAGTCCATGGGGTCACGAAGAGTCAGACACTTACTGAGCACTTCACATACCTTGTCACTAATTAACCAACATGTGGCAACCTGGCTTCTGACCCCATGACTCTGCCACAACTGCTCTTTTTAAGAATGTTCTTTCATTCATTCATATAGTCAACATAAATTTGTAAGCACCCAGTGTACCAGGCTCTGTTCTAGGCACTGGGATACAACAGCTAAGAAACAAGTTTCTTTTCCTTAGAAGCACACAGTCCAGTTAGGGAGGCAGATAATTGGCAAGTAAATATATAATAAAATATCAGGGAGTGACATGAATAAAAAAATGTTCTGAAAAAAATATTAAGTACGGGGAAACTGATGGAGGGTGTGTCCACCATTTTAGATGGTGTGATCAAGGAAGGCCTCTTTGAGGGAGGTGACATTTGATCAGAGGTCACAAGAAAGTTAAGGAGTGAACTATTTGGATATCTAGGGGAGGGGAAGAGCATTCTGGACCTCGAAAAGAGAAAAATGGCAAAGACAGAAGCCCGCTTGGTTTAAATGGGCTGCAAGGATGACCTCGTGCTTTGAGTGGAGTAAATGATGAGGAAAGTGATATGAAATACATGGGAGCAGAGACGTGACCAGATCATGCAGGGCCAAGAGCCCATGGTAAGGATGGGGATTTAGATTTGTCAATTAAGAAAAAATGATTTCTCAGTGAGCAACATGTTTCCCTGGAGAAGGTATGTCACCCCACTCCAGTACTCTTGCCTGGAAAATCCCATGGACGGAGGAGCCTGGTCTGCAGTCCATGGGGTCACTAAGACTCGGACACGACTGAGCAACTTCACTTTCACGCATTGGAGAAGGAAATGGCAACCCACTCCAGTGTTCTTGCCTGGAGAATCCCAGGGATGGGGGAGCCTGGTGGGCTGCCGTCTATGGGGTCGCACAGAGTCGGACACGACTGAAGTGACTTAGCAGGAGCAGCAGCAACATGTTTCCCAAGTCCTCAACTTCTCCAACTGCTCTAAGCTGAATTCACTCAAGAAACCTTCACTGAGCACCTACCTACTAGATGCTAGACTAGGTATTCCTGGGGAAACGTAAAAATGTGAACAAACCTAGTCCCAGTCTGCCAGGGCTCACTGCCCTGGGGCGAGGGCAGACTGGTGTGTAAATGATGAAGCCCCCTGCGCAGCACTTGACAGAACCATGAGCAAAGTCCTGTGAGGACACAGGAGATATCATCATCACTCCTACAGCCTCTCCTTGACCTGGCCTCGTCTCATCATCTAATCAATCGGCTTCCTTATCTCTTCGCTCTGTGACTTCATGCTCCGTCCTGTCTCTCAGGGATTCAGTTCAGAGGCCCCCTCTTCCAGAAAGCGCTCCTTGAAATCTCTTCCTCCCATGACTCTCCCAGCACCTTGTTCCTGTTTTTCCATGATTCTCCTCCATTCTGCCCTGAACTGGACCATAGTTAGATGTGTGTTCCCCCATCTCTCTCAGTGTCTTACTGCTGGACCCGCCCTGGCACTGACATTATACTTCTGTAAGCATCTTGTTGTCTTTGTACAATATGAAATCTTCACCATATGTTGATAAGGTCAGTGTTTCCAGAAAAGGAAGAGGCAGTGTGCCCCCAGACACCAGCCACTGAAATTAGTGACTGGGGGAGGCCATAAGCTCATTATCCTGGGAGAGTTCTGTGAACTGATTAAGTTCCTACCTTCCTGGGCAACAGGAAGCATGAGGAACTGGCCTCAGGACTGGAGACCCAGCCTCTTGCCCAGAAGGTTAGAGAATAGCAATAAAACGTGCCCAGAAGGACCCTCAGCCAAGTCAGCCTCACTTGCCTTCAGTCTTTGCTTTGACCCCTAACCTCTTCCAGGACTGGCATCATGAGGGCTTGAGTGGTACAAGTGTGGGTGGTGGCCTCTCCTCTTTCTGTTTTTGATTTTTAGTTCTTAAAAACTACATTCCAAATGAGGGAAATGAAACTACCGAAGACTCTCCCCCAGCAGCCAGCTGACATGGGGCAAGAGAATAATTCCCAGTTAAGGCCCCAAAGGAAATCCCCTCCCTGTCATGTGCTGAGGCCAGGAGAAGTGGGGGAAGCACTAGCTCACTGCTTGGCCAGGCCCAGTCACCAAGGTGAAGGGCCAGGATGGAGTGGCTGTGCTGTCTGTGGCCAGGAGTGGAGAACCCAAGGCCGAACGGGAAAGGCCACACGTGAGAGTGAGGTGACTAAGACCTGGGCCTGGGGTGAGCTGCCAGTTTCAGGGAGGACCCAGCCACTCCACTGCTGGGCACACTGGATTATTGGCTGCTCCCACAGACACATCTGCAGGAGGGAAGCTGGCCCCATTTCTCCCACTGAACCCTTGAACACCTGGCCCCAACTCAGATGTGTCTTCCTTCGGTCTCTGCTGTAGGTCTCTCCCGCTGTCCCCTGCCCCTCAGTCTTGAATAGTACCTGGGTAGAATCTGAAAAAGCAGTGGGAAGGGAGAGAAGAAGCCAGGGTACCTTTAATCTCTGAGAGACTGCCAAGTTCTACCAGTAACATTATTATAAAGCTTAGTTTAAACAAAGAAGGGGGAAACAAGAAACCCTCAGAAGGCAGTGCCTAGAGAATCACCAACATGGTAGGTTTATTGCTTTCCTTTCTTCTTTCCTTCTCTTCCTTCCTTCCTTAAGCAAATATTTACTGAGCCCCTTTCTATGCACTGGGCATATACTTCTTGGAATAACCTATGACCCCTGTCTCAAGGAGTTTGAAGTCGGGGAAACAAGACAGAGATCCTAAATTCACAATAAAGAAGCATCATGAAGCCAATGGATATTGTAGACACATGTAACACTTGGGACTGTGTGTTCAGAGGAAGAGGTGGAGGCTTCAAATTGTGTTTTTGAGATGGGAAAAGTTGGAGGGGGTGTGTCTGGGAGGTCGTTCCAAGCAAGAGAACCCTCCGATGAAGGGAGTACAGAGTGGGAAGCATTTGCTCTGTGTTTAGGGTTGAAACCCACTGTGGATCATGTGTTGAAGCGTGGGAGGTTACAGCGAAAAGAATCTGGAGACAAGATCGGACTGAAAGAGGCATCTGGACTTTCTCCTCCAGCTGGGAACTGCCCAGCTCCTTGCTTTTACCTAGACCTCCTTGGAGAACCTGTGTACTGCTTGACACTGGACCTGTCTTTGTTATGGTTGGGTGGGCAGTGGGTACGAATGCCATGACACAAGGAGCAGGTTCAAAGAAAAAGGTACATGGTCCCCCAGACTCTCATCATCCCATGGAGAGATGTGCTTGGCCAGGCCAGTACTGGATGCAGCATGGGTTGTGTTCTGGAGGAAGCAGCATGGTTGGGAGGGGCCCAGAGGACCAATTCACGCTGGAGAATCCTGAGATGCACAGTCAGGGTTACAGCTTTGCTGGTATGAAATATGTTCGTTTCCAGCTGCACATCAGCATTGTTTTTGGTTGGAAGTCTGATAGGACTTCGTGCTGAGCCAGCTTGTGGCTAAATTAGAGGGAGAGCTATGGTGTGATCTGGCAACAAACTGGCTAGTCTCCACACATCCATCAGGATCGTTGGTTTTCTAAGTCCTTTTGAAGGGTAGCAGCTGCCTCTCTCAAAAGAAATTCTCTAGAGAACCTCAATGTATAAAACATTTAAAAGTGGAATTGCTGCAGATGGGGAGGGGATGGAGTGCCCAGAATCCTACCAGACAGTCCTTAGGATCCCTGAACATACTGAACCTGGTTTTAAGCTGCTGATTCAGGTAAGAGGCAATGGCAAGCCATGAAAGGGCTGTAAGCAGGGAGTGTGACGACCCAATAAATATTTTAGAAGGATGCCCATAGCTTCTGGGTGGAATCTGCTTTGGAGGCAGGGATCCCAGTTTAAGAAGCTACTGAAATGATGCAAACATGAGTTAAAAGGTCTAGACCCAGGGCACTGTTATCAAGGATTACCAGTAGGTTTGGATTCAAGAAACATTTTTGAGTTAGACTCCGTGGGGATGAGTGACCAATTGAATACGAGGGGGTGGAGCCTGCTAGGGCTGGAGGCTTGCCATAAATAGTGACAGCCAAATAGGGAGAGAAACCAGCTAGGCCAAAGGATGAGTTCACTTTAGGGCACATTGAGTTTCAGCCACTCTGGGACATTGACCAATAGACAGTTAAAAAATATGTCTGAGAACATATTTGAGAGAACCATGCTGCTTCTCTCCCAGGAGCTAGAAATTACAATTTGGGAATAATCAACAGATTGGTAGACACAAAAGATATAGGAGTAGAAAATGTGTATGCCATGAGAAGAAAAACGCCTAAAAGACAACCTTAGTGACAATTCGACGTTTATTCAGTTTTTTTCACTGGTGTTATCGTTTATTATCATCACAAATGAACGTTTTAGGGAGCAGAGACAATTTACTTACTGGATGTTTGGGGCAGGAAGGACTTGCTTCTGTTCTCTAAGGATGGGCATGCTGACAACTGCAATACAGAATCACAAGTCGGCAGGCTACAAGAGATGGGAGCCAGCCCTCAAGGATGATTCTGCACTCCAGATCTGACAGGAAAGAGTAGAACTGGAGATCCTGGCTCTAAAACTCCCCAAGTGTGCTTCTTTGCATTACTCATTCCGCATGCAACAGACACTGTAAATATTTTGCCTTCTCCACTAGATAGTAAGTTTCGGAGACCAGGAGATAATGCACAGGAAGCTCTTAGCATAGTGCCTGGCACACCCCTTTGATGGTGACTGTTATGAATTCAATTATTCTTCTGAATTCTTGGCAATTTTGCACACATCGGGCACGAAAGAATTGGTCCAAGAAGTTCAGGGCACCCTGACAGTCTTCCACAAAGCAATTTCCATTTCATTTTCTTTTCTTTTTTTTTTGATATGCTGGAGTCAAGTAAAGACGACCTGGGTGAATGATTCTCTCCCACTTGGGAAACGTGTATCCTACCCATTCTCAAAATCTGCCCTAGCTTGACCTAGCTTGACCCAACCTTGAAGAAGAGTTTCTGGGTCAGCAGAGCTTGTAGGCAGGGGCCCCCAGCTCCCACTCTCTCAAAATCTCGAAGGTAAGAAAGCCCGAGGAGCCTCGGTTAGCACGATTGGGAGACCATTCAAATACCCTACCTTCTCGACTAATCCCGCAGGTAGTCCGAGGGCCACTGCCTCCCGCCCTCCTGCCCGCCCTCGCGTTCTCCTATCCCCCTCGCCACCCTCCCCTCGCCTCCCCTGCGGCGGCAGTTCCGTCTAAGATGCCTGCTCTCTGCGCGTGCTGAGTTGCTGAGCGGCTTGTTCTCCATGTGACTTCAGTTTCCGTCAGTTCCTTCCGCAAGTGCTAAAATAATCTGATGCCCCAGAGAGAGGAGGCAGCTCAGCCCCGCGTTCGGCTGCTGTCGAGGAGGAGGCCGGAGTCCCGGGAGAGGATGCGCCCCGCGGAGCCGCCTGGGCCTGCGGGAGCCGTGAGTATTTCCTGCGGGGCGGTCTCCCCGCCCGGCGGGCGGCCGCGGCCCCTCCGGAGGCGGGAGGCTGGACCAGGTTGGGAGGTAGGAGGTCAAGCGTCCGTGGCCCGCAGTGGGGGGCTGACAGGGAAGTTGTGGCTTGCTGCATCTAAGCTCCACCAGTTCTGTTTGGGTGCTGCGGCTCTGGGTGGAGGTGGAAATACCTTCTCTGGGAGACTTAGGGGTGGCATGGTGTGGTGGAAACAGCGAGGGCTTCAGAGTCAGACCCGGGTTTGATTCCTGGCTCTATGGGGAGAATTCCTGAGCCTCAGTGTCTGCATCTGCCAAATGGAAACGATAATGCTCCTTCCTGGGGCTGGGTGACTGGATGTAATGAGCCTCCGCTGAAACACTGAGCCTGCCTTTCCTGCCCCACAACGTGGACTGAGAACCACGATTTCATAGATGAAGACGGGGAGACTGATGAACAACGACATACTTAACGATATCTTCCATGTGCCGGCTAGTTGGCGTTTAAGGTGTTGGGTGGGGATAGAGCTGAGAAGACAGGCAAAACCCTTTCCCCACCGAGTGTGTGTGTCCATGGGAGATTCCCACAGCCCCAAGGCTTGACTCCAGGCCTCTCTGACCCTGGTGTCCAGTGCTCTTCTGTAGCCCTCGGGCCATCTCCAGGTGGCCTGGATTCTGGAAGAGTCAGCATATATCCCGCAGCCCTTAGGAACTGACAGAAGTTCGGAGCCACCGAGTGGGCTGCAGGCTGCCCTGAGAATCAGCTGCCAGTTCACTTTACCCCTGAGGGGAGGTGACCACGTGACCAAGGGTGGCTGGAATTGCAGACGGCTGAGGCAGGGTCCCAGGGATGGACCCCCTGGATAGGGCTGGTTTAGGGTGGTGCAATTCCCAAGGGGTTCGTGGGGGGTGAAGGGACTCCAGTGGAGGTTTCTTCCATGCTGGGTACAACCTATTAGCAATCTGGATGGGAGAATCATCCAGTTCATAGAGTTGACCTTGAACTGGGGCCTCCTGTGCCCCCTTCACCTACTGGCTGTACCGACTCTTTCTGTGGTTGTTGAAGGTTTACTGGGTTATATAGCCCTGAGGCTTATTTATTTTCCTCACATACCGCATAGGTTTGTACATGTATGTCTGAGAGTTCCTCGAGGGGATTATAGAATCATGGGGTGGGGGACCTCAACTCTTGTGTTTGGGTTTAACAAAACCCAAAACCTCTTTCACAAAGAAGGTGATCTTATCTAATGGGTGCCCTCATGGGAACTTCATGAAAACCCATGTGAAGCTGATCCCATAGAGTCCTTAAACTCATCATCCAAAAGCAGAATGCTCCTGGTAATCGTCTTTGGGCCTGTGTTAGGAATATGTTGACCTGTCTGTCTCTAGTCTTTGGGAGTCTTTCAAAAAAGTGATGCTGGTATTGATTGTAATTTGTGTTCTGGCTGTAGTGTGCATCCACATCACCAAGGTGAGCTAAACTCTTGGATGGAACACTAGGTGTACCTCACATCATGCTCAGATCCACACTGTAACCACATACATTAAGGGAGGGTGGGCTTTCACCCAAGATTAAAAAAACATTATCTTTCTTGAAACAGGCTTATATGCTCAGGGATGCTCACTGATGTATCTGCACATTAGTGACAAATATTTTTCCTTGTTACACTCATTCTCCCTCCTGCATTCTTCTTCTTCTCAACCTCGTCATCAAATAAATGTAATAAATGTCATATGTTTAATATGTGGGAGATTCTAGGCTAGGTTAGGTGATGATCTCTGAAAGCTCAGAGAGGTGAGAAGAGGGGAAAAGGACATTGATTTTATTAAGCCTCATGAGCAAATGTCAACTTGAGTTTAGGGGTTGTTTAGTTGCAGTTGACAAAAACCCAACTGAGCTTGGTTTCAGCAAAAAAAAAAAAAGAGGATTTATTGTTTCCAATAATGAAAAAGTCTATGGGGAATAGCTTCGAGCATGGCTGGATCTGGGTGCTCAAACATTCCCAGGAACCCATCTATCTTCATTCCTCAGCTTTGCTTTCCTCTGTGTAGGCTTCATTATTAGGTAGATCCTAAAGTTGTTGGCAAAGATGGCTGCCTGAAGCTTTAAGCTTAATTCCTATCAGTTTGGCATGTGAAGTAGGAAGAGAAAGCCTCTTTTCTAGTAGTACTAGCACAAATCTTTGGATTGATTCTCTTGGGCTTGGCATCTGCGTTGTACCTTTTATAAACCAATCACTGTGATTAAGGAATTAGGCAGCTCTGATGGACCCAGCTTTGTTCATAGTCCTCACTTTGGAGCCTTGAGTTGAGGCCACACCCAAAAGAACACAGATTTTTAAGAAAGGAAGGGGGTTGGTTGCACAACAATGTAAATGTACTTAACACTAAAAATTTCTGCACTTAAAAATGGTTCAGGCGGTAAATTTTATGTGAGTGTATTTTACCATAAATAAAACATTTTTAAAAATAAAAGCAAGAAAAAAAAGAAAAAGAAAACAAGAGGTGATTTCCTCAAAGGGAAATTGAGGAGCTGTTACCAGAATGAGAGATGAATGTGGGTAGACAAAACCAACTGGTTTCCAGAGTGAATGGAGTCAGGAGCTGAGACCAAACCACACTTGTCTTCTCATTTTAATGTGTGAGTGATTTTAGACTGAGCAAAGGGCGTAAAGAAGGAAGTGGAACCTTGGAGTGTGTCTCACCAGCAAGGTGGGCATGAAGACCAGGACTGGTGCCAGTGATGGCTAAACATGGCCACAAAACCCTCTGAAGACCCAGGGACTCCCCATCTCCAGCCTTAACCCACAAGGTCACTATGGGCAGATGCTGTGCTCTGTACCCCAATATCTTTCTGTTGTCCCTTCCAAGAAAGAAAAGAACAGGGAGGGGATTTTTCTTCACAAGAAAAATCTCTGTTTTCCCACCCTGGCTCTCTCAAGAAGCACCTAAGTGCCTGAGGCAGCCCAGCACCCACAGTGCCCTGCAGGGGATCACCTTGGGTGCATGTTACACTCTCCCACAACCTCGTGTTGTTCTCTTTTAGCCAGGCTGGGCACTGGCTTCTCTTGGTTGTCCCTATTTCACTCTTTGTTTGGCTGGCCACGATCCCTCAGATCTCTTTTGCCTTTCTGGTGTCTTCCCTCAGTGGTCCCAGCAAATGCCAAGGCTGAGTTCCCTCCCTCAGCCTGCAGGGTCAGGGAAAGTGAGTCTTTCCATTCCTGGCCCCGGGCCACCTCCTTCACCTTCCAGCATATTGATGGTCTCCCCATCACTGCTCAGCTTGACACCCTGAGTCTTCCTCATGGGGCTTTCTTTATGACCTTTCTTTTTTTCTAGGTTCTTGTGCCCTTCCTTGGGTCCCTGCTGCTGCTGCTGCTAAGTCACTTCAGTTGTGTTTGACTCTGTGTGATCCCACAGACAGCAGCCCACCAAGCTCCTCTGTCCCTGGGATTCTCCAGGCAAGAATACTGGAGGAGGGTGCCACTTCCTTCTCCATCCTTGGGTCCCTAAACTGACCAAATTTTTGCTAATATTAGTGTCTTCTTATTTCCTTCTAAATCCTCAGTTTCTTCTAGGTTTTCTATAGCTCTTTTTGCAGAACCTACAGAGGCTCTCCTCTTTGTCATAGGTACACACCATGGCATTGACAAGGCACCTCACCCGCAGAGAAGACCTTGACTACATGAACACTCAAGAGAACTATTCAGAATATCAAACACCATAGGTATAGGTACTAACCAATTGGAATGGACATGTCCTTAGAGGCAGGATCCTGGGACTTCCCCAACCCCAGGTCAGATGTTACGTACCTCCTTGGTTGCTGGATCATGCGGGAAAGAGGGCTGGGAGTTCCAAGAGGGCAGCCAGGAAGCTGGGGTGGGGGCTCATGGGATATCTATTTACCAATAAATACTTACCTGTACAACCCAGCTGAACGTTCCCCCAATATATATTCTTCCCAAACAGGTGCATGTCCAGCACCTCCTATCTGGGCCAGAACTCAGCTCTGACTTGGTTTTGTTTTTTGGCTGTGCGAAGCAGCTTGTGGGATCTCAGTTGTCCTACCAGGGATCGAACCTGTGTCCCCTACATTGGGAGCTCAGAGTCTTAACCACTGGGCTGCCAGGGAAGTACTCACCTCTAGTTTTGGCTTCACTGTCTACAAGCTATGAGACTTGAGCAATTCACTTTGGTCTTTTTGAATCTTGAGAGTGAAAGTCACTCAGTGTCTGATTTTTTGCGACCCCCATGGACTATACAGTCTATGGAATTCTCCAGGCCAGAATACTGGACTGGGCAGCTGTTCCCTTCTCCAGGGGATCTTCCCAACCCAGGGATCAAACCCAGGTCTCCTGCATTGCAGGCGGACTCTTCACCAGCTGAGCCACCAGGGAAGCCCTTTTGAACCTTAGATTTCTTATTTGTAAAATGGGAATAATAAACAACGACTCTACTATAGATACTTGTGCACTAATGTTCACAGCAGCATTATTCACAATTGCCAAAATGTAGAAACAACCCAAATGTCCACTGATGGATTAATGGGGGGAACAAAATGCGATCTATGTATTATTCAGTCACAAAAAAGAATGACTTTCTGATGCAGGCTATAACATGAAGGGACCTTGAAACTATTATCCTAAATGAAATAATTCAGGCAGAAAAGGACAAATATTAATAATATATGATTCCACTTATATAACATACCTGGAATAGGCAAATGTATAGAGAAAGAATAGTGGTAACCATGGGCTGAGGAGAGGGAAGAAGGGGGAGCTTTTGTTTGATGGGACAGAATTTAACTTTGGGATGATGAAAAACCTCTGGAGAGGGATAATGGTGAGATTGCACAGCAGTGTAAATGCATTTAATTCTACTGAATGTACACTCAAAAAGGTTAAAATGGTGAATTGTATGTATATTTTACCACAATAAAAATAGAGATGATAATTCCTACTGTGTAGAACTGTTTCAAGTATTAAATGAGAACAAATATCTATAAGAAGCCTTTGCAACCTCAAGTGCTATTATTATTAACCAGTAACATTAAGTTATCCTGCAGTAGGAAATGACTACCCACTCCAGTACTCTTGCCTGGAAAATTCCATGGACAGAGGAGCCTGGCGGGCTACAGTCTATGGGTCACAAAGAGTTGTACATGATTGAGCACGCATACATGCAACAAGTCGTAATCCAATTGTTTCGCTTAATCCAAAAATTCCCTAAAATCATTATTTTTTTGATGAAAGGGCTAAAAAATCACATTTTTTCATTCTTCTGGGAATTCAAATAAATGTTAAGAGAGAAAAAAAAAAATTAGCCTTAGAGCAGGAGGCCCACCTTGCTAGTATAATTTGGGGGATTTTAAAAAGGGCAAAATTATCTCCCATACTGTCCTGAAACTACACCATGAACATTACATTATATAATGTAATGAAAACTTATATAAATATCTATTAAACAGCAGTGCATTAAAGAGGATAACAGTCATTCACTGTTTAGGATGAGCTGCTTTCCTCCTAATTCTGGCTGAGAACACTGAGGCTATGATTATCAAATCTTTTTTTTCTTCTTACAAGACAGAAACTTTTTTCCCAAATAAAACAGCTGACTTTGCAATCTCAATTAGCTTGAGATTAAAGTAATTAAATTGACCCAGAAGACTGAAAAAGTAGGAATGTTTTTTAAAGGTTAAATCATTTGTTATGCATTCTGAAGTATTTAGGGAGAGGTGTGCTGATGACTGCAATCTATTTTGAAATGAATCAAAAAACAAGATGGCTTGCAGGATGGATAGAAGAATGGGTAGATGGATGGATATATGATTAAAAACAAGCATGTGTGCTCAGCTGCTCAGTTGTGTCTGACTCTGTCAGGCTCCTCTGTCCATGGGATTCTCCAGGCAGAAATATTGGAGTGGGTTGTCATTTCCTCCTCCAGGGGAAAAGCAAGTATAGTAAAATGTTAGTATTAGAATATAGGTGGTGGGTATTCCAGTGGTCCCTACTAAAGTTTTTTCAACTTTGCTCTATGTTAAAAATTTTCATAATAAAAATTTGGAGAAATTGCTAATAATATTTAATAACTGCCCACATTCCTTGTCATAAATATAAAAACCAAGCAATTTAAAACTTCCATAGGAGTTATAACTATCTATAATATAGTATCATATTATTTGAATTATTAGATCATTATGCATCTGAACTGTTAGGATATAATGAGGAGGTGACACCTATATTGGTCCCTGAAGAATGAATAGGAGTTCAGCAGTTGGAGAAGGCCTGAAAAGGGGCCTTTCCCACAGAGGAAGGGTGTAAGTTAGTCAAGGGTATTCCAGGATGGCTGGGGCTTGTGACATTGACACTGAGTTTTGCTGGACTCACAGACTAAGTTTGAATTGCAGCTCTGACATTCTGTGGCTGTCCCAAACCTATGAGAGCCTCAATTTACCAAGTCTACAGTGAGGAAGAGAATATTTACTTGCTAGGATTTTCTGAAGATTATTTTATGTAGAGCACTTATTCTAAGGTGAGCACTCCACAAGCATTAGTTATTACAGCTAATAGCCCAGAAGGCGCTCTGGGAGCTTGAATACTATCCCACTGAGCTGGTCAGTTATCAGGAATCCATATCATTTCATTCCTGAGGTGTGCTCTTTCTCAAGGGAACTAAGGTCAGTGGTTGAGTGGGAGTGATGTATTTCCACTCTGAGTAGTAAGCCTCAGTTATCACCTGTAACCCTTTCCGTGCCTAATCTCTCACAGACTCTGGGTGATGTCTCCCCTGAATGTCCCAAGGCCCATACCCTGCAGCTCACAGGGAAGGGAGAAGGTGTTGCAGCCCCTCTGTGTTATTTAACACCAGCTCCCTGTTTGTACAGAGGAACTCTGCCTTCCCTCTAACCTGACACTATCTTGTTAGTGAAGTCCACAACATTTCTTTATTGACAAAGCCTTGTCTCACACACACACACACACACACACACACACACACACACACACACATTCTCTCATTCAGTCTTGACAAAACCCTGTGAGGTCAGCAAGGCGGCTATTATTGTCAACCAGAGCCACTGCAAGAGTGAGGTGATCAGAGAAAACAAACCTGTGATACTGAACGGAAGTGACAAGTTTGAAACAAATACATTATTGGTTAGATGCCTATCAGAGAGAGAGTGTGGGCCTCTCTACACAAAGGTGATACCACCAGCCATGTGTCAGCAAGGTACTATCACCCCAGTAGGAGCAGATTTGCATTTTTTAAGACCTGTGGCCAGATGCAGCCTGTGGCTATGGGACGGGATGGAGGACACTGACTTCTGTGGGTTCCAAAGGCTGACCCTGACCACACAGGGAAGCTGGTTGACTCTTTTGTAGCCCCGAGGAGATGGAAGTCCGCAGAGTAGCACTCTCCACACCCTGGCTGCCTGGAATTGCCATAGGAAGAGCCCAAAGGAAGAAGAGCCTCTGTGGCCTCCAGCCTTTCTCCAGGTGGAGGGAGCCCATCCTAGACGAAGATTCTTCTCACAGGAGCCTCTGTGGAGGCTGGCTGACCAGGGGTGCTAGGCTCCGAGTAGGAAAAAGAGATCCGAATTTTAAACCAGTGCTTGGAAACCACTGCTTTGTGTTCCCTGTGGCACCTTGTCCATCAGTTCAGTTCAGTTCAGTTACTCAGTCGTGTCCGACTCTTTGCGACCCCATGAATCGCAGCACACCAGGCCTCCCTGTCCATCACCAACTCCCGGATCATTTCATCTTTCTGGTCTAGCGTTCTCACCTCCTGCACACTGGTGGGTAGCCCTTTCAGAAAGCTACAGTTCTCATCAAAAGTGTGGTCAGTGACTAAATTCAAATGATGCAACTCCTCACTTATTTGTCCAAGTTCAGAGTGGGATCCAGGTCCCAGAAGCAAGTGCAAAGGGGCCCCAACAGTACAACCAGCTGCTCACAAAACAGGGAGCTGTTGTGTTTAAACCCAGGCAGGTGGACAGCTTCCCGGGAATGAGGATACTTAAGGATGACAAAAAGTATTTTTTCAACTTTGTTATTAAAGTTGTCTTAATACAGTAATAACCTTGCAGCACAGGCATTCCCATTTTACTGGAAGAATATTGAGGCCAAGAAATTGAGTGATGTACCCAAGATGAGAGCCAGGCTTTGAACCTGTTCCATCTGTCCCCTAATGGTAACCATAAGATTATTTTCTGTAACAAATTCATCATTAAGAGAGGAAGCCAGAGAAACAAATCATGAGGTCTCAATTCTAAAGGCTTTTTTGCTCCAATCCTCAATTTGCATGTTCTTTTTTAATGAGTCAATATTCTTTGCAAATTTTGTGAATGAATTAATTTGATCAAAGATACAACTGGGGCTTTGCTTTTATATGTATTCTGCATTTTCTTTTACATGATCAAAACTTAAAAATCTTTGGATGTAAAGGTCCACATTTTGGATATTTCTCCAAAGAAGACATAAAAATGGTCAGTAATCACATGGCAAATGCTCAACCTTATTCGTCATCAGGGAAATACAAATCAAGGCAACAAAGTGATACACTTCACATGCTGGGATGTCTGTAATAAAAATGACAGAAAATGACCAGTGTTGGTGAGAATGAGGAGAAACTGGAGCATTAGTAATGTTGCAGACATCATGCTCTTTACTTCTAAATAATTCATTATATATTTTCTAAGGACAAGGATAGACTTACATAACCAGAGGACAGTGATCAAAATTTGGTAAATTGACATTGTTGTGTAGTCGCTTAGTTGTGTCCAGCGCTTGTGCAACCCCAGGTAGACGGCCAGATTCCTCTGTCCATGGGATTTCCTAGGCAAAAATACTGGAGTGGGTTGCCATTTCCGTTCTCCAGGGGATCTTCCTGACCCAGAGATCAAACCCACGTCTCCTGCACTGGCGGGTGGATTCTTTACTGCTGAGCCACAGGGGGAGCCCAGTAAATTAACATTGATATAATTCTATTATTTCAAATGTTGTCTGTATTCAAATTTTACCAAGTACCCCATAAAGCCCGTATAGTATTTCGATCATTTGGTTAAGGAGGCATTTGCCAGTTTTTCCACTATAAAGCTGTTACTTTTGCATTAACAAGTAATGAAATAAGAAGATACTTTAAGACTATATTAATATCTTGTTTCCCAACATAATTTCACGTTTAGTTTTATCATCCCTTGTGATTCTTGCCTGTAGGACGCACTTTGAAAAATACATTCTTGCATTCAGATTTCAGTCACTTGACTGTGCTTTTCTGAAATATTACATTCTCTTAAGCTTACCAAAGAGCACAAGTCCTGTTTTAGTTAGGTTCTTTTCATTGCCATGAGGCAACACGTGGGCCAGCCTATGCAGGTGGTGATGGTGGTGAAGTACTACCGTGGAACACCATGGAGCTTGGAAATGAACCCAGCAATTTCCAAGAAACACCAGGAACCAGAGAGGCAGCCTTGAGCCATTCTCTCCACCCTCCCTCCCAGCCTGTGCAGTTCATCCTCTTGTCATTCTCCCTAGTATCTTCTCTGATCTCTGCTCCCCGTTGACTGTCTCATTCTTTTCTGTCCTGTTCTGTTTTTCTATGCCTTGTCATCTAGCTTCTAACTGCTTCCTCATGGCAAATCCCTCAAGATTCAATTCCACCTTCTCTCTCTGTGCCTCTTGGCTCCAATTTCACTGCCAATTACCTAATTCTCTCCCTCGTCTCTCTGCACTGAGATCACTCATGGTTGCCGGCCGCATGTAAGGATTGACCTCTGTGGGTCAGGTACTTTCTGTCAGCTTGGTGGAGGTACAGATAGTGGTGAGCTCACATCTTCTGAGGACTGCCCCTCCAGAGGGACTGTGGTTGTGTTGGACAGAGATATGTACCTGGACAGTGGAAGTTACATTAGTACATCAACCATGTCACAGTCAGACCACGTGATCTAAAACCTCTACCCCTTTCAGGTATGAGAGAGAGGTGCTGTCTGGAAGCCCTGATTCAAATGTCAAATGTTAGAATTTTCAGGATATTTTAAAGGTTTATGTGTAACGCATTTTAAGCTTGACAAATGTTTCCTGAGTACCTGAGAAGAACTTTTGAAAAAAATGTACATTCCTGGAAATTTGGGGACAAAAGATTACCACTATCGCACTCCCTTTAGGAACTCCCACCTTTATTTCATTTTCCTCTTTAAAAAAAAAGTTTGAAACATATGAAATTTACAGGAAAGTTAAAAGAAAGTATAATGCTAAATTTGCTAGTTGGTAGTAATTTGCTTTAATTCTCTCTGTTGAGCCATTTGAAGGAAGATTGTATAAACTGTAGACATTGTGAAATTTCACCCCCAAATATTACAGCACGCATTTCCTAAGAATAAGACATTTTTGTACATAACCACAGCATCATTATCGTACCTGAGAAAGTTAGCAATAATCTGGTAATATCATCTGTACATAATACTATCTAAAAAGACATCATTTAGTACACACATAAATTTCCCCAATTGTCTCAAATTTTTCTTTTAGAGATTTTTTAAAAATCCACTCAAGTTACATGCATTAGATTTGACTGTATTATGTTTCTTCGTCACTTCTAATCAGACCTCTTCCCTCCCCTGTCTTTCTTTGTTTTTTAAAATTGACTTTTTTTAAAGAGTCAAAGCCAGTTGTCTTGTAAAACATCTTACAGTCTGTATCTTTCTAATTGTTTCATTTTGACTGGGCTCAGGGCAAACAATTTTTGGCAAGGGTACTACCGAGGTGGGACTTTGTTTCCAAAGGCAGGACACCTGGAGACTCAGGATGCAGGTGGTTTCATCAGGGGAGATGCTAAATATGACCATCTGGAGACAGTTGAGGGTTTTTTTTTTGTTGTTGTTGTTTTTTTTGCTGAGACTCAGAGACTAGAGCTCCTTGCCTGAGGCATTCAAATACTTCTTGGTAGTAGGAATTATTTGAAGTGGTCATAGACTGGGATTTCTGTTCTTCATTATCTATTCTCTGTGGTCTGTAACCAGCTGCCCTTCCCTTTCTCCCAGGATCCCAAGTGGGATTTGCTCTTTTATTTTTAAACAAGGGCAGACTCCTTTGCTGTGGAGTCCTCTCCCTAACACCTGTGACTTGTGTTCTGGCATGTCACTGTCATATGTTTACACCCCACACTTGTGCCAACTCTGCTTCTAGAGATTCTGCTCCTCGTCCCCCACCCCCAACCAGTCTATAAATATTTGCTTCTAACACCAAGTACCTCTGAGAGTTCTCCACTTTCACCTACAAACCTCTTTCTTTAAAGCCTTTTTTAGCTTATCTGATTATTTTGCAGAGAAAATTTTCAATTACGTGCTAATGTATGGATAACACTCTTAGCACTTGCTAATAGTGCCCTTAGCAAAGAGGTTGCAGCCCCAGCTCTGGTGGCAGCTGCTAATAGTAGTAGCAGCAGCTGGAGAGGGTGGGAAGGTGAGGGAGTGAGGAGGTGATGTTCAGGGTGCCTCTGAGTACTAGAAATCCAGCATCCTTTGTGAAAATGAAGCAGAAAACACCAACAAAGCAAACCCAAAGCTCGGGTCAGAATTACTCCGTGTGTGTGTGTGTGTGTGTGTGTGTGTGTGTGTGTGTGTGTTAGTTCCCAGTCCTGTCTGATTCTTTGTGACCCCATGGACTGTGGCCCACCAGGCTCCTCTGTCCATGGGATTCTCCAGGCGAGAATATTGGAGTGGGTAGCCATTCCCTTCTCCAGGGGATCTTTCCAGCCCAGGGACTGAACCTGCATTTTTTGCATTGGCAGGCAGATTCTTTGCTGTTTGAGTGACCAGGGAAGCCCAGAGTTATTCCTCAGTATTCCCAAACTTTGAGTATGAGGAGCCCTTTGTATGCACTAAAATATCTATAGATCAGCCCTTACCTGATGGCTGTGTTTTACTATCTGCTGATTAAGACATTACATAGCAACAGAAAGCTAGTTGGAATTAATAACCCTTAAAAGACCTTGTATTTTATTAATACAGGAAAACCTACATCTGTTTGAAGAAAAAAATAGTGTACATTTGTGTTTGTCAGCTGTTTAGTCGCCAAGTTATGTCTGACTCTTTGCAATCCTGTGGGCTGTAGCCCACCAGGTTCCTTTGTCCATGGGATTTCCAGCATGCATACTGGAGTGGATTGCCATTTCCTTCTCCAGTGTTTGTCAGAGGACCTGACAAAAACAGGGACACTGCTGCCATTCTGTTTTTTGATTCTTTTGATGATAGAGATAGAAATTTCAGGACTTCAAGAAGAAGAGACCAATGTAGTCATGACGATGGATAAGGAAGCACTGCCCCAGCTTACAGCTCAGCCACTCCTGGCAGGATCAGGATGCTCCTTCCAAAAGGAGTAAATGTTCCCATCCCTTCCCCTCATTCCACCCAGCCCGTGGGGCCATCCAGTCATTCTCCTTTCACTTCACTTGGCTCAATGAAGCAGAAGCTTCTCCCTATTGTTTTGTAGAAACAGATAAACAAGCATAATTTCTAAAACAGGAGTTTTTGCAGCGGATACACATTCTTCCTCCTCACTGTTAGTGTCCTCCTGTTTCAGAATACAGTCTTGGTGCATGTTGTTTTATGAAATACATTTATTTTCACCACGTATTTATGATGACCAGATCTGGAAAGAGAAAAACCAGACAGAAAGCCAATTGTCTTTCTGTCTAAAAAAAGGAATATTCTGTATAGACAAGGGATGAATGTGGGGTTGAATCACAGGTTTTTATGATATCTGATTAGAAAACATAGTATCAACGTGAATGGTTATATAAGGGATGCCACTAAGCATTTGAGGTCCTAATATTTCAAGGACTTCTTAAAGAGGAACCAGGAAGGACAGTTTGTGATGACACAAACAGAATAGATAGAAGATAGAGAAAAAATATAAATGCAACACTAAGAGGGCCTCACACATGAGGTGGGATTTATAACCTTAATATCTCCAAGTCAGATGTGTTACAGACAGTATAGAATCTTGTCTCCTGCCCACATCTAGGTCAATGGCATCTTGTCCCTTCAAAACTTTTCACTAATAAGAAATTCACAGTCTCTGACTCAAGTAATATCCATGATAACTATGACAGGATAAAAGATAATAGAGATATTATAGAAATCATTAGTTGAATACATGAATATAGGACTTATTTGTTGTTCAGATGCTCAGTCATGTCTGACTCTTTGTGACCCCACGGACTGCAGCACACCGGGCTTCTCTGTCCTTCACCATCTCCCGGAGCTTGGTCAAACTCATGTCCATTGAGTCAGTGATGCCATCTAACCATCTCATCCTCTGTCATCCCCTTCTCCTGCCTTCAGTCTTTCCCAGCATCAGAGTCATTTCCAATGAATCAGCTGTTTCCAATGTATCAGGTGGCCAAAGTATTGGAGCTTCAGCATCAGTCCTTCCAATGACTATTCAGGGTTGATTTCTTTTAGGATGGACTGGTTGGATCTCCTTGCAGTCCAAGGGACTCTCAAGAGTCTTCTCCAACACCATAGTTCAAAAGCATCAACTCTCTGGCACTCAGCTTTCTTTATGGTCCAACTCTCACATCCATATATGACTACTGGAAAAACCATAGCTTTGTTGACAAAGTAATGTCTCTGCTTTTTAATATGCTGTCTAGGTTAGTCATAACTTTTCTTCCAAGGAGCAAGCGTCTTTTAATTTCATGGCTACAGTCACCATCTACAGTGATTTTGGAGCCCAAGAAAGTAAAATCTGTCACCGTTTCCATTGTTTCACCATCTATTTGCCGTGAGGTGATGGGACCGGATGCCATGATCTTTGTTTTTTGAATGTTGAGTTTAAGCCAGCCTTTTCACTCTCTTTCACCTTCATCAAGCGGCTCTTTAGTTCCTCTCTGCTTTCTGCCGTAAAGGTGGTGTCATCTGCATATCTGAGGTTATTGTTATTCCTCCTGGCAATCTTCCATGTGTGTCTAGTTGCTCAGTCATGTCCAACTCTGTGACCCCATGGACTGCAGCTCGCCAGGCTCCTCTGTCCATAGGGATTCTCCAGGCAAGAATACTGGAATGGGTTGCCATGCCCTCCTCCAGGGGGTCTTCCCAACCCAGGGATCGAACCCACCCTGCAGGCAGATTCTTTACTGACTGAACCACCACTATATAAAAAAAAAATGGATTTAGCATTTTCTGCTTCCACACTTGGAAAAAACTCTTCAACTTCATTATCTGGTTTAACAAAAACAGGTGCAAGTAGATTCTGTTAATGCCGTCTGCTTCTCATGTCAGGATCTCAGGTCTTATACTGGATACTTTCCGAATGGTCACCCAGACCAGGAGGAAACATGGTGCTTATCAGGCTCTACTTGGAACATGGGTTGATTTGCAGTTCTTTTGTATTACTCTATGGCTCCCACTGTGGTTCAAGCCCATGAAATAGGCACCCTTGATCCAAGCCCCTTTAATATAATGAGGGGAGGTTCCAGGTTATCTCATTTAAATTATTAACATCATACGTCATGTGTACCCTCCATCATAATCGTTCTTCGTTCACTTCTTTTTTCTCCACCAAAAATGTATCTAAGATGAGTAACATCTGATTTAAAAATGGATGTATTTTTCAGAAGTTATCAGGCAGATAGGAAAAAAGTGGGATGGTTGACTGAGCGACTTCACTTTGACTTTTCACCTTCATGCATTGGAGAAGGAAATGGCAACCCACTCCAATGTTCTTGCCTGGAGAATCCCAGGGACGGGAGAGCCTGGTGGGCTGCCGTCTATGGGGTCGCACAGAGTTGGACACGACTGAAGCGACTTAGCAGCAGCAGCAGCATGCATAGACACTCTCATCCAGTTGGAGACGCTGTTGAGTGGTCCTCACTTAAGTGTGGGTGGAGGGAGGCAGTCCTGTGCACACAGAAGAAGGTTCACAAAATTTTCCAATGAAGATTTGGCATTCCAGTTGTTTATCTTGTATCCTTCACTGTGCCTTGGGGTTTCCAGGTAGTTCAGTGGTAAAGAATCTGGAATGCAGTTTTGATCCCTGAGTAGGGATGATCCCAACAGTAAGAAATGGCAACTGCTCCAGTATTCTTGCCTGGGAAATCCCATAGACAGAGGAGTCTGACTGCAGCTCATGGGGTCGCAAGGAGTCAGACACAATTGAGCACACACAATTCACTGTGCCATGGCTCTGAGGAAGGCTTCTGCAGCTACATGCTCCAGGAAGAGTGTTTTTCAACCTAAATGATTATTATTTTGAAAGCCTTTTATTGCTTTTCAGAGTCATTGCATACCTTTTTTTTAGTATTGTTCCAAGCCCATCCTCACTTACATCTCTGTATTAGCCAGGCTCCAACCAGGAAACAGAAACACACAGATTATTTAAAAACAGAGGAAATTTAATGCAGGAAATTGGGTACACATGATGGAAGAGGCTGAGACGCCAGCTAGAGAACAGACAGTTAATCCAGAGATTAGCAACCTCAGGAAGCTGCCACCTTCCCTAGGTAGGGGGAGGATAGAGGAAGGAAGTTACCAGAGCCTGTAAGTCACCAGAAAAAGCTTAAGAACTTCTCAGTCCCAGGCAGAGAGGGTGGGAGAGAAATACCATGGATTTTCTCTTCCTTCTACCTTCTAACTAACCTCCCAGTAACCAGGCCAGCTGGAGACCAGCTGACATCCAGAGCCCTCAGAAGTCAGCCCCCAGAGAACCAGAGCTGAGTGGGGGAGGATAAACCATAGCTTCAAGGACAAATAGCTCTCATCTGTTACTGGGATTAGCCTTTTTTGTTTCTGTTCAAATAAATTTGTTCTGGAATTTATTAATGCAGAATTTGTAATCCAACCTTCGCACATAACTTTTACACTTTTAGTTGATATAATGATTTATTCATTCTTCCAACCAAATTATTCATTCTTTCCCCTTTTTCTGTAGCTGTTAAATTACCTTGGAGATTACACATAGGAGTAATAGCTACTCAACCAGCCCATAGGTGTTAAGAACTCATAAATAATAATTATGTTATTAAGTACCTTCATAGTTGAAGTACTTTCATATATACTATTTGATTCTCATAAAAATTCTGAGTAGTTATTATTATCTCTGTGTTATAGAAGGATTAGCTGAGTTTCGGAGACTTCATATGAATGGCTCAGGGACAAATAACAAATACTGGAACCAGAATTCAAACCCTGGTCTGTCTGGTTCCAAATCCTATAATCTTCCTGTGCTGCCTCATGAAAGACAGAGTGCCCAGAGGGTACAGCAAGAGGATTTCTGGGCTGGTTGGCTGAGTTTAGGAGAAAATATGCTTTAAATTTGCAAAAGTTTTCTTGTTGATCCAGAAATTAAAGTTACAGTCTGGGCATAACTGACACCAGGCCTATTTGGCATTCCAGTCTGCAGAGTTATACTCCTGTACTCTTGCCCTGAACACATCTGAACTCGATATCAGTATACAGGGTTGACAGTTCTAGAAGGTCACAGCAGCATGTACCATCCCAAGCCTGACAAAGAGGATTAGAGAGGAAGGAAGGAAGTCCGTGGTTCCCACCTCCCTCTCCTCAGTAAAATAGAGGATACAGTGACATTTGAGTGTCAGTGATTTTTTTTTTTTTTAGTATAAGTATGTCCCAAATATTGCATGGGACATATTTACGCTAAAAAGTTGTTTGGGGAATTCCCTGGCAGTCCAGTGGTTAGGATTTAGCACTTTTCACTGTCGAGGCCTGGGTTTGATCCCTAGGTCAAAGAACTAAGATCCCACAAGCCATGCAGCACAGCCAAGAAAAGAAAGAAAGAAAGAAAAGAAACATTAAAGCTGGCAAATTTTTTAAAAAGGGTTTTGTTGTGTGTCTGATATTCAAATGGCATCTTGTAATTTGCTAAATTTGGCAACCTTCTCTCAAGGTAGGCAGTGATCCCACCTTGTGTGCATGTGTGTGTGAGTATTAGAAGTTTACTGAGGAGAGCAGGCCACATGGCTCTGTTTTGCCATCTGTGCCCTGCATATGCCATGAGGTACTAATTCCTGCACAAGTGCAGAAGCAGAAGGTGAGCCTGGGAAGGGGATTCCCAGCGTCAGGCAAGTATGGATGAATTCTGAATTGGAGGTTCCCTCTGTGGTAAGGGGCGCTGGCCTGACCTGAAGCGAAGGTTAAAGCTGACTTACCTGGTTTCACTTAGCTTTTCTGTCCGTCTGTTTTCACCGATGAGTATTCAAATCTGACCAAAACGTTAAAATTAGCCATAGAGATGTGTAAACTTATTCGAAGAAAGGGAAAGAGGAAGGGGCCCAAGATGGCTAGAAGTGTCAGGCAGAAAGGTCTGTGGGTCCCGCGGAATAGGGGAGGAGATTCATGGTAGCCCTGGAACTGCTGGTCCAGGAGACTCAAGAACAGATCCTGTGGGCCTTCCCGGGTAGATGTCAAGGAAAGGATGGGGCAGGTGAAATGCTGGGGGCCAGGGAATTACCTCGGATTCTGAGGAATGCAGAGCTGGGAGGAGATGCCACCCGGCTGTAAACTCTCCCAACAAGAGGACAGTCAACTCAACAGCACCTCCTGGGTAAGAAATTACCCTGGTTACTCATCCTGGAACTCAGGGAGGGGAGTCTGCAGGCTACTTCCAGCCTGGCAACTAACTTGATCTTGAATAACCTATTACTGTCTTTGGCCTTTCCATCTTTGGCCCTGTGAAAATGCGATGGTGGAGGGTATATTACATTTCCATTAAGGTTTCTCTTTGTTTCTAAAGTCTATTCAGTTCAGTTCAGTTCAGTCGCTCAGTCGTGTCTGACTCTTTGTGACTTCATGAACCGAAGCATGCCAGGCCTCCCTGTCCATCACCAACTCCTGGAGTTTACCCAAACTCATGCCTGTTGAGTTGGTGATGCCTTCCAACCATCTCATCCTCTGTCGTTCCCTTCTCCTCCTGCCTTCAATCTTTCCTAACATCAGGGTCTTTTCAAATGAGTCAACTCTTCACATCAGGTGGCCAAAATATTGGCCTTTCAGCTTCATCATCAGTCCTTCCACTGAACACCCAGGACTGATTTCCTTTAGGATGGACTGCTTGGATCTCTTTGCAGTCCAAGGGACTCTCAAGAGTCTTCTCCAACACCACAGTTCAAAAGCATCGATTCTTCTGTGCTCAGCTTTCTTTATAGTCCAACTCTCACATCCATACATGACCACTGGAAAACCCATAGCCTTGGCTAGACGGACCTTTGTTGGCAAAGTAATGTCTCTGCTTTTTAATATGCTGTCTAGATTGGTCATAACTTTCCTTCCAAGGAGTAAGTGTCTTTTAATTTCATGGCTGCAATCACCATCTGCAATGATTTTGGAGCCCCCCAAAATAATGTCAGCCACTGTTTTCACTGTTTCCCCATCTATTTGCTATGAAGTGATGGGACCAGATGCCATGATCTTAGTTTTCTGAATGTTGAGCTTTAAGCCAACTTTTTCACTCTCCTCTTTCACTTCCATCAAGAGGCTCTTTAGTTCTTCACTTCTGCCATAAGGGTAGTGTCATCTGCATATCTAAATTCTATTGGTATGTGTATAATTTTATGCCTCCTCATGACTTCTATTGTGTGCTCACTGGCTGGGTAAGAGAGCCAGTAACCACACTTCATCATAGTCCTTGTTATATTTGAAGATTGCTTTTTTCATTTTTCCCTCAGGCGTTTCCCTTATGCAGGCAAAATACCAAAATCCTGTTTTCAAAGGTCTGTATTCAAATGAGTTAATCAGTGAAATCTACTCTTTCTAAAAGCCTCATGTCAACACAACAATTAGTCACTCTATGAGACCAGAGGCTACAGTTAATATTTCAATCCCAGTTCACTGTTCTTTCATTCATTTATTCAGCAAATATTTATTGAGTTCAGGCGATGCATGAGGCAGATTTGAGCTTTGAGAGGAACATTTCAACAGAACTACAAGATATGGCAAACTCTAGGTGACCTGAGACCTGGTTCCTCAAAACATTTGCTTCTCTCTTCTTTTTCTGGACTCTTGGGAGTTTCAGGTTCGGCCACCTGCCCACCAAATGGTAGAGGCAAAATGAAAATGAGTTCTTGTTGAGAGTTGCAGTGAAAGGTTAAATGTGCTGGCTAACTTGAGGTATTTGAATAATCTGTGGGTTTCCACCTCCCCATAGCTGTGGGGCTCTGAAAGCGGACACAGTGGGAACTGGCTTCTTCTACAAGGAGGGCACAGCAGCCCTCTGGGATGTCCTTCTCTTACCAGCTCCTTCCCTGCCCTCTGTCCACAGTGCTGCACTTGAGATGGAGTTACTGTCCCTCTGGCTCTGCCTGGGTTTTCACTTCTTGACAGTGGAATGGAGGCACCAAAGTGGAATGGTCACAGCAGCTTCACAAGGGGGCTGTGAGTTGGTGAGTTTTCCTGGGTACTCTGAGTTGTCTGTTACCCCTGTCCTGGCGAGGTTGGGTCTAGTTCGAAAGCTGATGGATTGTCAGTCAAGGAGGGGAGGGGATGAATGAGCCTGAATCACTCTGTACCTTCTTACCATGATGCCATGTGCAAGTTTCTCTTTAATAAAAGGAAAATATGATGCCTGGGAAAGGCCCTGCCCCACTTTTCTCATACCTACTGAGGACAGGTGATCTCAGAGGCACACCAAGGGCAGCCACCTGAAACTTTAAAAACACCTTGTTAGCAATTTGGATGATAGAGCTTCACTAATGGTATCAGAGTCTCTGGGTGGGGCATATTAAATTTGGAGAAGCCCTACCTCAGAGCCTGTGTGTGACCCAGTAGTGAATTCTTAATCAGCTGTACTGAAGAGCATGCTGCCCACGCTGCCCTGCACAGCAACATCCCCACCACGCTCAGGCTTAAGATAGTCCGAGGAGAGATACCTGAGCTTCTGTGGTTCACCCTTTCCTGGGCTTTCAGCCTATATATGGAAGCAGACTTGAATCCTAACAACTGAGCACACTCTAGAAAGTTTCTCCTTTGCCTATAACTCAGTGGTGTCAAAAGTTTGCTTGAGAAACATACAGTTAATGAATGTTCCTTGAGCCAGGGGCCTGGTGGGCTGCAGTCTATGGGGTTGCAAAGAGTCAGACACGACTATGCAACTAACACACACACACACACGTTATGTACTAGGCACTGGGAAGACAAATTGGATTCCAGGATTAATGTGTGCCTGCATGCTAAATTGCTTTAGTTGTGTCCAACTCTTTGGAACACTATGGACCGTGGTCCTCCAGGCTCCTCTGTCCTTGGGATTCTCTAGACTAGAATACTGGAGTGGGTTGCTGTGGCCTCCTCCAGGGGATCTTCCCAACCCAGGGATGGAACCTGCATCTCTTACGTCTCCTGCCTTAGCAGGCAAGTTCTTTTACCGCTAGCGCCACCTGGGAAGTTGTCAGAGTTAATACATTCAAAAATGTGTTCTTCAAGCTGATGAATCTTAAAAACCCAGCTGGTCATGATTCTTAACCACTTTTAGTAACCTCTAACCACTACGCTGAAAGAGACTTCAGTAGAGGGTAGGGCTTATGAGCCACATCAGGTTTAAACCTGGGCTTCCCAGGTGGCTCTCGTGCTAAAAGAACTCGCCTGCCAATGCAGGAGATGTAAGAGATGAGGGTTCGATCCCTGAGTCTGGAAGATCCCCTGGAGGAGGCCATGGCAACCCACTCCAGTATTCTTGCCTGGAGAAGCCCATAGACACAGAAACCTGGCAGGCTACAGTCCATAGGGTTGCAAAGAGTCAGACACGACTGAAGCGACTTAGTACGCACGCACGCAGAGGGTAGGGGTTATGAGTCAGAAGAGGTTTAAACCCCAGCCCCACCACTTACTAGCTGGTGACATTGAGCCAATCTGTGCTTCAGTTTCCTCATCTGTAAGACATGTAGGTAATAATAGTACCAACCAGTAATACCATAACACTGGACTTCAGTGATGACTAAATGAGTTACTGTATGTAAAGCACTCAGAACTGTGCCTCGTATGGGCTAAGGGCTATGTGTTTTATCTGCTGTTATTGTTGTTGTTAGTCTCTGCTATACAGACTTCCATTATTCTCTTACAGAAGCAATGAAAGGTCAACATCACAATAGCGAATTCAGGAGTTACCAGGCATAGGAGGAGGGAATAAAGCAGGAGACTCCCTCCCTGACCCCCTGCAGCCTGGTAGGGACTCAGTTACCAGTGAGATCAAAGAGTGGATTTCCTATGCTCTTTTGAATTGAAGGTTGAGGGTTTGAAAGTGCAGGCACCCTCCAAAGCCCCTCTTTGCATTAGCTATGTGACATTATCGCGAAGTTGACATAGAAAGCTTTCTTGGGCTCTGATGGCCACGTGGTCTTTTTGCAACACGTCAGTGGGGCTGCAGGAATTGCAGAGATGGGTCCCCCACAACTGCAGCAACTCTGGTAAAACAGGGTCTCAGAGCTTGAGGAAAGCCCCTAATCACAGTATTCTTTAGTCCCCACAGAGGGAAAAACCAACACTTACTCAAATAAAGAAATACATCTTGTTTTTGCATGGGGAGATTCAATTTTGTAAAAATGTCAGTTTCCTCCCAGATTACTCTGTTATTATAATGCAGTCCCAATCAAAACTCCGGAAACTTTTTGGGGTGTGAGATATAGAGGGAACTAGACAAATTCATCCTAATGTTCATTTGGAAATTACAAATAAATGCTCAACAACCAGAGGTTAATTAATTAGAGCATGCTAATAATCGGTCTAGCTAACATTTATTAAGCATTTATGTGACAGGTTCTGTGTTAAGTGATTTACATTGACAATCACACTGAATCCTCAAAACAAACCTATGAGAAAATTACAAGTATAATTTCCGTTTTACAGGTGATGTAATGAAGGTCTTGACTGGTTAACCAGGCTAAGGTCACACGTTTGATAAAAAGCAGAATCAGTGGGCTGATCCTAGCGATCTGGCTCTCAACTACTGTGCTCTTCATGCAATGAAGTAACATACAGTTGCCAAAAAGAATGTGATCAAATTTGTTTTTATTGCCAAGGCAATATGTCTATCACATTTTATTAATGGGGGCAGGGGAAGTTAATTACTTAACAGTTTGTAGAATGCAGTCTCATTGAAATTTTTTTTAATTTATTTTTTATTTTATTTTTTAAATTGAAGTATAGCTGATTTACAATGTTGTGTTAGTTTTAGGTGTACAGCAAAATGATTCATATATATATATTCTTTTTCAGATTCTTTTCTCTTGTAGATTATTATAAAATATTGAGTATAGTAAATCCTTGTTGGTTATTTATTTTGCATACAGCAGTGTGTTTATGTTAATCCAAAACTTTAAATTTATCTGTCCCTACACCTTTCCTTGATAACCGTAAGTTTGTTTTCTATGTCTGCGGGTCTGTTTCTGTTTTGTATATAAGTTCATTTGTATCCTTTTCTTTTTTAAAGATTCCACATATAAGCAATATCATGTGATATTTGTTTTTCTCTTTCTGACTTACTTCACTTAGTATGATAATATCTAGGTCCATCCATGTTGCAAAAAAAAAAATTTTTTTTAAGTTAGATAATATCTTTGGAAAGAGTCCAGAGGAGATGTAACAGAAGGATAATGGCATTTCTTTGAAGGAGAGACTGAGGTTACTGAATAATTTTGTATATTTCTATAGTGTATCCATTTTTAATTATGAGAAGGTTTGCTTTAATAATCAGATAAAGAACTTGGGGCTCCAAGAGGTTAATTCCTTGCCCAGAGTCCAAAGCTAGTAAGTAGCACAGCCAAGATTCAGACCTGAGTCTGTCATCTCTTCAAAGTGGTGCTTTTCCCTCTCTCTCAGATTCTTCCCCCCTGGGACTGGGTCCACAATTGTAGACAATCGCAAACCTTGTCCTACTGACCAGTCTATGGGAAGGAATGCCACTGCACTCAGGAAAAGCACTGAATTTGGCAGTGAGAGCACCAGGCTCCAGTCTCAGCGCTGCCATTGGCTCTTCACTTGTCCTCTCCAGAAACCCCTTTACGTCTCTGTAGGATTCAGGGTGATGAGCTCTCAAGTCCTCTTGAGCTGTAATATTTATCAGCTAGGAGTGTAGAGGAGCCTCCTGGGCAAAATTTCTTTGGGTGAAATCAGGGTGCCACAGCGCTGCTAGTTCTTGAGCAGCGTCCCTGTCAAACACACAGATCTTAAGATCATAGCATTAACAATGCAATAGGCACTGTTTGCGTTAATAGCTCCACTGAGTGCCAGGCTCTGTGTAACCTTTGCCTAATCTCACTACAGTCCTCTGAAGTAGGTATTGTGGTTTAGCCACTGAGTCATGTCCTATTCTTGCGACCCCATGGACTGTTGCCCACCAGGCTCCTCTGCCCATGGGATTTTCCAGACAAGAATACCGGAGTGGGTTGCCATCTGCATCTCCAGGGGATCTTCCCGACCCAGGGATCAAACCCCGGTCTCCTGCATTGCAGTTAGATTCTTTACCAACGGAGCTAAATAACTTTATCTCCATTTTCCCGAAGACATACCAGATTTAGGCTAAATTACTTGCTCAAGGTCACATAGGGAACAAAGGGCAGAGGAGGGATTCAAACTCAGGTAGAGACCTGATCCTCGGTCCCTTTCTGTAGTTAAAACCAAACTATAAGAGCAAATGTCAGCCCTCAGCACTTGAGGACAGGAGCTCCAGTCTTCTCAAACACTGTGTGTTCTGAGTGAGGCCTGGAGCATTAAGTGAGCCAGATGAGTGAACTCTATTTCTGTACATACGCCCCCACCTCAGAGGCCCCCTGCCCCCCTGACCAGTGTGTTTCTGGACCTAGCTGGATGGAGTGGCTGACTGTCGAGGGCGGAACCTCGCTTCAGTGCCCAGCGATCTCCCGCCCTCCTCCCGGACGCTCCTCCTGGATGCCAACCCTCTCAGGACCCTGGGGAACAACTCGCTGCAGCGTTACCCTTTCTTGGAGAGCCTCAGTCTGCACGACTGCTACCTGGAGCGCATCGGCCACGTCGCCTTTCAGGAGCAGGCCCGCCTGCGCAGCCTGGCGCTGCCTGACAACGCCCTCTCCGAGAGCTACAAGGAGACGGCGGCCGCCCTCCGCGGCCTGCGCGGTCTGCGCATGCTGGACCTCTCCGGGAACTCCCTGACGGAAGACATGGCGGCTCTCATGCTCCAGAACCTGTCTTCACTGGAGTCCGTGTCCCTGGCGAGGAACATCATCATGAGGCTCGATGAGTCCGTCTTTGAGGGCCTGGGCCGCCTCAGGGAGCTGGACTTGCAGAGGAACTACATTTTTGAGATTGAGGGTGGTGCTTTCGATGGCCTGACAGAGCTGAGACAGCTCAACCTGGCCTATAACAACCTCCCATGCCTTGTGGATTTCGGGCTCACCCAGCTGCGGTCCCTCAATGTCAGCTACAACGTCCTGGAATGGTTCCTAGCGTCTGGGGGAGAGGCCGCCTTTGAGCTGGAGACCCTGGACCTCTCTCACAATCAGCTGCTGTTCTTCCCCCTCCTGCCCCAGTGCAGCAAGTTGCACACACTGCTGCTGCGGGACAACAACATGGGCTTCTACAGGGACCTGTACAACACCTCCTCACCACAGGAGATGGTGGCCCAATTCCTCCTGGTGGATGGCAACGTGACCAACATCACCACCGTCAACCTCTGGGAGGAGTTCGCGTCCAGCGACCTCTCCGGTCTCCGCTTCCTGGATATGAGCCAGAACCAGTTCCAGTACCTGCCAGATGGCTTCCTTAAGAAAATGCCTTCCCTCTCCCACTTGAACCTCAAGCAGAACTGCCTGGTGACGCTCCACATCCGGGAGCATGAGCCGCCAGGGGCACTCGTGGAGCTGGACCTGAGTCAGAACCAGCTGTCGGAGCTGCACTTGGCTCCGGGGCTCCCTGGCTGCCTGAGGAGCCTCCGGTCCTTCAACCTGAGCTCCAACCAGCTCCTGGGTGTCCCCACTGGCCTTTTTGCCAATGCCAGGAACCTCGCTACAGTTGACATGAGCCATAATCAGATCTCACTTTGTCCCTTGCCCACAGGCTTGGACCCCGGGGGCACCCCTGGCTGTGTGGATTTCAGAAACGTGGCATCTTTGCAGAGCCTGTCCCTGGAGGACTGTGGGCTGGAGGCACTACAAGACTGCTCGTTTCAGGGCACCGCTCTCACCCACTTAGACCTGTCTGGAAACTGGGGGGTTCTGAATGGAAGCATTGCCCCTCTCTGGGATGTTGCCCCCACATTACAGGTCCTGTCTCTCAGGAACGTGGGCCTCACTTCCAGCTTCACAGAGTTGGACTTCTCTGTGTTTGAGAATCTGAGGAGCTTGGACCTGTCAGGAAATGCCTTGACCAGGTTCCCAAGGTTCGGGGGCAGCCTGGCTCTGCAGACCCTGGATCTCCGCAGAAACTTGCTCACAGCACTTCCTCAGAGGGCGGTGTCTGAGCAGCTCGCAGGAAGCCTGCGGACTGTCTACCTCAGTCAGAACCCATATGACTGCTGTGGGGTGGAGGACTGGGGGGCCCTGCAGCGCCTGCACATTGTTGCCGACTTGGGCATGGTCACTTGCAACCTCTCCTCCAAGGTCATTCGCCTGACGGAGCTGCCTGCAGGCATTCCTCAGGTTTGTAAGTGGGAGCGGGTAGACATGGGCCTGCTGTACCTCGTGCTGATCCTTCCCAGCTGCCTCACCCTGCTGGTGGCCTGCACTCTCACCTTCCTCACATTTAGGAAGCCTCTGCTTCAGGTCATCAAGAGCCGCTGCCACTGGTCCTCCATATACTGACCCCGACTATATTCTAACATGCCCGTGTTAGAACTTCGGTCTATGCATGTAAGGACACCTTCTCTGCTGAGTTTCAAGATCTGATGGAGAAGACAAATCTGATTAACTGAGGTTTAAATTAAAGTTTAAAGTGTTTCCATCCCTTAGTTGTCCCAGGTTCTTCCTCCTTCACTGTGGTATATCCTCAACCATCTTGGTAAAATATTTATTAAGTGATATTCTGTGAAAATAAAAAAAAATGTGTCATAAATATTTTTTAAATCAAATTCACCTTGTGTTTTTTTCTTATCTTAATTTTTTTTTTTTGGTAGTTTCACACAGGTTATGTTTGTGCCCTTCCTTTGGTGACATCCCGGGAGCTGGTGAGAAAGGGAAGGGATTCTTTGCTTCCCTGCAGCAAAAACACCTCCAAGAGCTCCAATCTTGTCCTGTGGATGGAGAGAGTCAGTGTGCTGAGGGTTCCTCAAGGATGAGTCTTTCAGAGCCAAGCTGGGGACTCTGAGATAGGACCTCTCACCTCCTGTCTTCGTTTGCGTCGCCTCTGCAGCCAGAGTGGGCCTGTAACAGGGTCCTCTCTGGGTGCCCTGGATTCATGCCCAGAGTCTCCAGCAGGCAAACATGACCGTTCCCTGGAAAAGTTAAGAGAACAGTAACTGGGGGGCCCTGGGTTTCTTCAGGTAGTACCTGAATACCTGGCACAGTCCTTGTTCTGAGGGAAAGCAGACAGGAATGCAGAAAGGAGGGAATTCGGGGATTCTATCAGCTTGTGAACACTCCTACTCTCCACAAAACCCACGAAGACTTCTTAGCAGATGTTCGGTATCTGGACTCACCACATTCCTAGTTTACTTTCCCCCTTCCTCCCCACGGTGAACAGTTTCTCTGCTCCTCTCTGGGGAAAAGTTCGTAAAGACAGAGCCCTTTCAGTAGTTGAGAGAGAGCTATCCTTGCCTTGTTATCCCCGCTTATTAAATAAAGGGTGGTGAAGGTGTGGAGGTGGGGAGAGGATAGAAATCCCACAAGTTGATTATTATTACCGTGAAGGCTAAATGTCAGCAGAAATGTTGAGGAAAATCAAAGCGATAAAAAACAGTGGTCTTACTTTGACAAAGCTGAAACTTCCCTTGGATGCTCTACAAGTATAAACAAGGCCATTTCAGCAAGCTTCACACTCGGTAGCATTCATGTCAGCCTGTGTTAGCTATTGCCCTCATTGTGCCTTCATCCTTCCTGTCATCATACCTCTCTCCATCCTGCACTGCTCTAGCCTAGCCCCATGGATAGCTGTCCCTCAGTTTGCCTTGAACTGTCTGCCCAAGTGTTCTTCTGGGCAAGACCCATCAGCTGATGCCCCTAAGACCAGACTCTTCCCCCACCAATAAAAACTCTTTCCTGCCATCCTGCTGTTTCGCAAGGTGGCAATTAGCTAATGAGACACACGAATCTATCTGGGGCTGGTACCTATAAGGATTCTCGTGTTAATGTGTCACCCCTTGTACCAGCCAGTGTTCTTACTTTCCTGCAACTAAGGATGGCTCTGTGTGATTTAAGCCACAGGAGGATTTAGTAAAAGGATCCTGGGAAGCTCTAGACTCTGGGAAGTCTGCAGAACAGACTTTAAAATGGGCAGGAACAGGGGATGCTACACAGCAGTGAGGACCACAGCCCAAATCATGCTGTAAACTAGTTGTGAGGACATGACTGCAGCCTCTCCCTACCTCTGGACACCAGAGTTTGTGCTGCTGCCACTGACAGCTCACAACAGGGCCCCTGGCACAAGGCTCACCGCCACCACTGCCCCCTACTGCCAAAATAAGTGCTCTCCCATATTCTGCTCTCCCGGGTCACTAGTTCCAGATACATAGTCTGGAGCAACTGGACCTGCTTGGTTGACCTTAGCTCCCATGCGCCTGCCCTGGCAATCATAAGGGGTGAAATTCTCAGAACAGGAAGGGAAGTTAGATCTTGAGAAGACCAAAGAGAAAGACAGATGTGTTCCATACCCTTTTAAGCAGGGTGTACACTTTAGCAGAGGACTTCTTGAAGCAAATTCTTTGCATAAAGAAATGACTCTAATGATGCAAACTCCAGACAGACCCTCATGCCAGCAAGGGAGATAGTTTGGGATCAGGCAGGCCTTTTGAAGTCCCTCCTGTCACACCATGTCACTCACCACCCTCTCTACCTGTTCTCAGGGGCCAGCCTTGTGGAATAGCAACCTGAGAAGACATCAGGACAGAGCCCTACCTCTGCCTGTGGCAGAACTTCAGAAGGCTGTAAACTTTTCTTAGTCTGTTAGTCCATCACTAGGGTCCAAAGGCTATTTTCCAAATTTATTTTTCCTTGTGTTAAGAAGAATGGTAAGGGAGGGTAGGGGTGGGAGGGAAACTCAAGAGGGAGGAGATATATATACTTATAGCTGATTCACTTTGTTGTACAGCAGAAACAAACACATTTCAAAGCAATTATACACCAATAATAAAAAAGAAGAAGAGTGGTAAGAGCAGGGGGATTTCTGCCTCCAGTCCTGAGCTGTTTCTCTAGCTAATTCTGTACTTTTGTCCTGCTTTGCCCACCCTCCACCTGCAGAAGAAGAGTACACTGATGTCCTCTCTGTGGGTGCCAGAGGTGGGGATCCACAGAGCCTGTTCCCAGAGTTCCCTGGGGAGACCAGCATGATGTCTGCCTAAAGCCTCCTGCACAGCCAGATGGATCACCCAGTGATGCTTCCTCAGTGGGTAGAGATGGGAGGCCACCCCCAGATGCCACAGGCTGGAATATTCAGACAAAGTATATTCAGAATCAAAGATAAATAATGTCAGAATTTGGACTGTTAATATAAGTAACAGTAATTCAGATTTTGAAAATCCATTCACAAAACAAATTTAAGATTTTTCTAGAAGCCCAAAACAAGTTGTTTGGGGTCCACTGTTTTTTTTCAAGGACCCCAGCTGAAATAAATTGGATAAACTCTAATCTTTGGTTCATACCACTGATTGTCTTTGGTCACTGTTGATACATGCATGGCCCACTTTTATCTCTGTAATATGCCCTGTTTCTTCCATTGCTCCCTCCAGAATCATCCTCCACACTTCTCTATCCTGCCTCAGGAGGAAGACCTCAGTGGGCTCCCTTGTCCTCTGGGAGGGCATATCTGATTATCTTTGGCTGAGAAGAAGCCTTGGTAGATCAGAGAAAAGGAGGCAAGAGAGGTCAGAGTGTTCATTCTCCTGACTCCTTCCTTTGGATTTGTCTCAAACTGGCTGTACTCACAATCAGAGGTCACATTCCTCTCAAGGTGGTCCTTTCCACACAGACCTCTGCCTTGGGGTTCTTGGAGCCACTCACGTCATGGGTTCCTCTTTTCTGGGCCTAGGAACAGGGGACAACTCTGGTATTACCAGTCCTGTGTAATTGCATTATCTCTTGTGGTTTGCCTTGCCCTTCCCACCCCTTTGTAAACAGTCCCTTTGTAAATCCTTCTAGAGTTATCCTTGTTTGAATGCAATTCCTACATTCACCCATCTGGTTCCTTCTGGGACCCTGAGTGCATTGGTTGTTTATTCAGTAATACTGAGCCTGAGAAATTCTGGTCCTCGGGTGTATCAGGGAACCACAGACAGCTAAGAATGCAGTCAGAGGTATAAAGGCAAATCCTCCAGCAATGATTGTACCTCTAATTCATCATGAGTAGACATCGGAAGAGGCTGGACATGAGTAAGATGCCACATTTCATCATATTACAAATAGTACATTCAAATGTGGGATTCCCAGGTGGTTCAGTGGTAAAGAATCCACCTGCCAATGCAGGAGATACAGGAGATGTGAGTTCAATCCCTGGGTTAGGAAGATCCCCTGGAGGAAGAAATGGCAACCTACTCCAGTATTCTTGCTGGGAAATCCCATGGACAGAGGAGCCTGGTGGGCTACAGTCCATGGGGTCACAAAAAGTAGGACACGACTGAGCACGCATATTCAAATGTAGCCCAAATTGGAGAGAAGATTCCTGCCTTGGAGACCTTCTCTAAAACAGTGTGGAGGATATGATGGCATGAGGCCAAAGGAAACAGACAATAGGTACGGGGAAAGTATTATAAGGAAAAGAAAAAAATACTCATCACTAACCAGCCTTGTTTCTACTCCATCTCATCAACAAGTACCAAGCCTTTATTTTGTTCTAAGTGCTTTATAAGGAATACTTCATTTAACTTGGGAAAACCCTAGGCTCTGGGAAGTTTAGAGACACTTTGAACTTCTCTGGTAGCTCAACTGGTTAAGACTCCGCCTGCAATGCAGGAGACCTGGGTTCAATCCCTGAGTTGGAAAGATCTCCTGGAAGAAGGGCATGGTAACCCACTCCAGTATTCTTGCCTGAAGAATCCCATGGACGGAGGAGCCTGGCGGGCTATAGTCCATAGGATTGCAAAGAGTTGGGCATGACTGAGCGACTAAGCAAAGCATAGCACAGAGACATTTAACTGTCAACCTAATAGCAATCAGTAGGCAGCTAGTGGTTACTGAATAGCACGTTTGCTGATAAAATGGCAAACGTGGAAAGGTTCATATGGTACAGAGGTGAGAAAGTCCAGAGTAGTTGAAGTTCACCTATCCATCTGAGGGTGTTCTGAAGGCAGCAGCATGGTTTGGTGAGAGCTTGGAGGTGACTTACAGCAAAGGAATCTCTTTCAGTTCCTTCCTCTTTCACTCATACAGCGTCTTCCCACTCAACAATCAAGACAAAAGGCTGATGCAAAAGGATTCTAGTTTTCACCATGATTTTCAGGATTCGTGGTGGCTGAGGGGACTGACCAGGGGAACTACCTGGTCCAGGGCAGAGACTGTTTCTGGGATAACCAAGTTTTTCAAATGCAGAGTCCAACATCTATAGATGCATTTTCTCTGGTAAGAAAGATTAGGTGAAACATCAGTGGACATAGTACTCAGTTAGAGACTTATGCATTCTTAAGACATGGACCCATTCACTCAGGACATCTGAGAGCTCAGGCAATTCTTGGTCTTAGTGTTAGTTACCAGGAGTGGTAGACGAGGGCCAGTGAAATCCCAGGAAAGACTGCAATGCACAGACTCCATATTCCAGATAAAGCCTCTGATCAAATTATACTTCTTAGTGCTCCTTAAAAACTGTCTTCAAGGACTGCTCCTAAGATCTGCTTGTGTCTTTCACTCATATCCTAGCCACGGCTATTGTTTCAATTGTTCCATCTTCATGTGAGTGCAATGACCGTCCTCAGCATCTTTTCGGGTCTTCTTGGTCCTGTGGTCATTCCTCGGGCACTCAGTCTCCAACTCTCCCTAACTTCAGAACCCTTCATATGGAAAATATGGAAACTAGACTCCAAACTTCAGTGATATGTAACATATCACCGGACGCACTAAGTTTGTAACTAAAAACCCACCCCCCTTCTTATTTCGTGGATGTTGGCTTATAAAGGGCAACACAACAAAAAATTTTTCATATAAGAACATGCATAGCAATACTGATACCAGTTGAGTCAGTGCGACAATGATTCATGCTTAATAAGTTTAGACGACAGTATCACACGCGTTTCTGAAACTGAGAGAAGAAGTTTCAAAATCTTTGGAGAAGTGGCATTAGCAGAAGCCAGTTTGAAGATTGTCTTTGCCGCAGAGCTCCCAGAAAACACTACCAGAAAGGTGGGCATAGATAGGACAGGTGCACGGCCAAACCACATTTTCATGGGGATAAAATTGGCTTGAACACTGGAGTGGCCTCCATAGTGCAACCCTGATGGAGCCTGTGAGGCTCCGAGGGGAAGTGGAGCCACATGAGGCGGGGAACAGAGAGTGAGGGGGAGGGTCATGCTTTCTGGAGGGTGGGTGTGTTTCTTTCTTTTCCGGCTACTGTTATCAATGTGGTGAGCACATCCCTTCAGTTGAATGCCCTGGGAGGAAGCCCAGTGCTTCCTGTTGTCTTACCAGTGTGGCAAAAGGCAAGTAAGAAATAAAGAAAAAGGGGAAAAGGGGGTGGGGGAGTGGGGAGCTCCTCTGGATTGGTCAGGAATGCCAGCCTCTGGGAGGGAACACAGCTCACTTTTTCCTTGAGATGTTGCAGTCAGGTCACATCCTCAGCTGCTTCTCAAGTCAATCCAGATCCAGGAAATAATCTCTCTCCAGAAAAAGGAGATTTTTGAAAAACAACAGAGTAGACGACAAAGGAAATCCTAAAAGGGAGGATAAGGAAATCTGTACGGAAGGATACTGCCAAAGTAACGTACTTCAGTTCAGTTCAGTTCAGTCGCTCAGTCATGTCCAACTCTTTGCGACCCCATGAACTGCAGTACGCCAGGCCTCCCTGTCCATCACCAACTCCCGGAGCCCACCCAAACTCATGTCCATTGAGTCGGTGATGCCATGCAACCATCTCGTCCTCTGTCGTCCCCTTCTCCTCCTGCCCTCAATTTTCCCCAGCATCAGGGTCTTTTTCAGTGAGTCAGCTCTTCGCATCAGGTGGCCAAAGTATTGGAGTTTCAGCTTCAACATCAGTCCTTCCAATGAACACCCAGGACTGATCTTTAGAATGGAATGGTTGGATCTCCTTGCAGTCCAAGGGATGCTCAAGAGTCTTCTCCAACACCACAGTTCAAAACATCAATTCTTTGGCACTCAGCTTTCTTTATAGTCCAACTCTCACATTCATACATAACTACTGGAAAAACTATAGCCTTGACTAGATGGACTTTTGTTGGCAAAGTAATGTCTCTGCTTTTTAATATGCTGTCTAGGTTGGTCATAACTTTCCTTCCAAGGAGTAAGTGTCTTTTAATTTCATTGCTGCAATCACCATCTGCAGTGATTTTGGAGCCCCAAAAAAGAACATGAGTAACGTACTTACCCTTGCCTAATGCCCTTAAAATCCTTCTATTTGTGAGGCTCTATCCCAAAGTTTTGCTGTGTTGGAAAGAATCATTTAAATATCAGATTCTGATTTATTTTGCTACTACGAGCTCTTAACTGTCTATGAAATACTTGATGAGATTTAGCTGAAATAACGTCCTGGTCCCTGGGGTGAAACACACAGGTGGTGCCAACAGGCTGCCATATATTTACATATTTGTCTATTTATAGGACCATAATCAATGTAAATATTTATTTATATCACCACATAACTTACCACTTAATTAAATAGCCTACCCTTGCCTTACTTTTCAGTGGCCAACTTTTGTCTTCTATTCTTCAAAAGGCCAATTTTATCCCCTTTGAAATTTGGTTTGGCATGTACCTTCCCCATGCCTTCTTCTTAGATGATATTTTCAGGAGATCGGTGGCAAAGGCTGTTGTCAAACTGCAATCTGTCACCTCTCCTAAGATTTTGAGAATCCATAAGAAACTTCTCTCATACTTTTCAAGCCAACCCTAACTTTCTTGAACTAGATTTCTTCAACAATAATATCTTCCTCTGTTGCTGTGTTTCACATCAGAGTACATCCTTCCTTCAAAAGAGAGATAACAACAACAAAAACTCCACTTTGATCATAACAGTCGATTAGAAAGGGAAACTCCCTCCAGTTTTCTAACTTTTCCAACAGGCTATGCTTTCTCCCCTTGAAAGAAAAGTAAGTTTTGCATCCCCAGCCCCATTTCCTATAGTTTTCTTAGCAGGCAAATATAGACTACCTGGCAGGTGGAGACAAAGTCAAGAGGCACAGACATCTTTGTTGCCAGCATCAGCTTAGGTTCTTTTTTTTTTTTTGCTACATCCAGCTGTGTTTCTAAAGATACTGTGTTCTTACTTCATTTTTCTTTACCAGAAGTTCCAACAGTATTTAAATTATGTTCTTCACAAATTTTTATGGAAGACTATCAAATATTCTTGGGATATGTATCATATCCCACAGAAAAAAACTTTACACATGTATTAAGTAACAAACTAGTGCAGTAGGTTTGCAGAAGGAGATGTCCCCAGCTCTGTCAGCTGGCTCCGCTGGGAGTGGGGAGTATTGTGACAGGTTGCATTAAGCTTTCTTTTCTTTTTCAGTTTTGAAATAAAAACTATCATTAATTGCAGAAATGGTTACAAATTCTACTAAAGCACTCATCAGAACAAATACAAGTGTTCATTGTGAATAGGAAGATGGTACAAATATAACAAGGGAATTTGTAGTTTGTGATCATGGTGTAAAAGAGATCGAATATAATATGGTCTGGATAAAAATGAAAATATAATGCAGCATATGAGTCATGACAGTTGATTTACAATATTGTGTTAGTTTCAGATGTGCAACAAAGTGACTCAGTTGTATGTATGCATGTGTCTATTCTTTTTCAGATTCTTTCCCCATACAGGTTTTTACAGAATATCGAGTAGAGTTCCTTGTGCTCTACAGTAGGCCCTTGTGGATTATCTGCTGTGTGTAGTGGTGTGCATATGTTAATCCCAACCTCCTAGTTTACCCCTCTCCCTCTACGTTTCCTCTTCAGTAACCAGAAATTTGTTTTCTAAGTCTGTGAGTCTGTTTCTGTTTTGTACATTAAATTCATTTGTATAATTTTTTAGATCCATACAAGTGATATCATATGATATTTGTCTTTGTATGACTTATTTCACTCAGTTTGATCATCTCCACCCATGAAGTTGCAGATGGCATTATTTCACTCTTTCTATGCCGAGTAACTTTCCATTGCGTGTATACACCACATCTTCTTCATCCAGTCACCTGCCAAGGAACATTTAGGTTGTTTCCATGTCTTAGCTATTGTAGACAGTGCCTCACTAAACACTGAGATGAATGTATCTTTTTGAATTATAGTTTTGTCCAGGTATTTATTTTCCAAGGAGAGGGACAGCTGGATCATATGGTAATTCTAGTTTTAGTTTTTTAAGGAATCTCCATACTGGTTTCCACAGAGGCTGTACCAATTTACATTCCCACCAACAGTATAGGATGGTTCCCTTCACTCCACGCCCTCTCCAGCATTTATTATTTGTAAACTTTCTGACGATGGCCATTCTGACCAGTGAGAGGTAATACCTTATTGTAGTTTTGAAAATCATCTGTTCAATGAATCTAGAGAAACTAATTACCCAAGATAAGGCAAAGAGACATGAGTCTTTACCTGAGTTCCAATTTCACATAAGTTGTAATGCCAGTTGAATATGTATGTGGGGATAAATGAATAAAGAAATTACACATAGGAAAAAAAGAGTCCAAAAATGGAAAAAGAATGAGATATCACAATTTTGTAAATATTAAAGGAATTTAAAAAAGCTTAGTGCAACAGTAAAAATTCAACATGTACAAAAGTATAAGATAGTTAAGTGGAAATATTGTCAATAGAACAAATTAATTACAGAAAAAAGATTAAAAGAGGAAGAATAAAATATTTGAATTTGTAAAAATAATTACATTCTGTGATGAAAGAACTGTTTGCATAGAGAATGTATTTACAAAGAAAGAACCTGGGGGGACTTATCTGGTGATCCAGTGGTTAAGACACTGTGCTGGGCTTCCCTGATGGCTCAGTGGTAAAGAATCCACCTCCCAGTGCAAGAGATATGGGTTGGATCCCTGATCCGAGAAGATCCCACATGCCTCGGAGCAACATAAGCAACAGAAGCCTGTGGGCCACAACTGTTGAGCCTGGGAGCCGCAATACTGAGTCCACGTGCCCTAGGGCCCATGCTCTGCAATAGGAGAAGCCACATTAACGAGAAGCCCTCACTGCAACTAGAGGGTAGCCCAGACTCGTCCCAACTGGAAAAAAGCCAGAGCAGCGACAAGGATTCAGCATAGCCCCAAATAATTAAATAGATAAATAATTAAAAAAAAAAAAAAGACACCATGCTTCCAATATGAATTCAATCCCTGGTTAAGGAACTGGGGTCCCACATGTCCTGCAGCCAAAAAAAAAAGAGTAAAAATAAATAAACTGGATCAACATATTTTTAAAAATACTATTAAAAAGAAACTAGCCCTTACGAAGTCAGTCCCTGCAATATAATCCTGTGTTGTGAAGAGAATGAAAATCTATTAAAAATGCACTTTATTTACTTTAGGCTACAGGTAATTTTACTGAGGCTTTCTAGTTGGAGAGGGGTTTCCACAACTATTGAATTTTCTCTTGGTATTTTAGCTCTCCTTCTTTCCAGAGGCAGAACAGCTTTCCTTGAACATTTTTAGTTTATTCAGACCATTGGTGAAAACTTTTGGAACAGTTGTAGTTTTTTGTTTTTTGTTTTCCTATTTGATAGCTCTTAACTGAGCTCTTAAGAGCTTGATAGAGTTTGATAGCTCTTAACTTGAGTACTCTCCCCTTTTTGGCATTTAAGTTCTCGTAAATAGGTACAATTTGCTTCTCAGGCTTCAAAGGAAGACTATGACTGATGCTTGTTTAATTATGTGAGAAGCTCAGCCTCTGGTGGCTGACATTGAATTCTGGTTGTCTGAATTTATCATCTCTTCCCTTCCTGATTTATCTAATATTTTTCTCTCCAGTTTGCACCTACTCATCCTTCTCCATTTCTTTCATTTTCAGGTGCTTTTCTTGGATGTATTTTTGTGAGTTCATGACCAAATTTTACTTCCTTTGGGGGGCTTAGTTTTCCAATGTGAATTCGTTGCCTCACAAATGGAAATCTCTGTGCCCTTGCAAAATGTTGAACTTACTGTTTATTTTTGTATTTTGTTCATAGTTCTAATCACTGAATCATTTAGGGAGTTATGATCCTGTTGCATGGTAACCAAGACGGTGCATGCCTTGTCTGTTAAGACTTAACTGATGTCTGAACTTTCATGTCCATGAGGTTTGTTCATTTTCAGAGGACAATTTAAGTTTGAGTTGCTAGTAGAAACTAGTAGGTTCTCATATGACTTGGTTTCAATACTAAAGTCGAGATTCTGCTTAATTTCTGGTGCCAGATGGCAGTGCTCAGCACCTTTGAGTAGAGCTTTTTTTGGAGGCTTGTATCAAATGAGGGAGTGTTGCCAGTTGACTGGTCCTTCTCCTTTGAGTCCTCATTGGCTAACAATTTCTATCTTTCATGGGCCATCTGCTTTTTCCCAATCGCAAAATGCTCTTTTCTGCATAGATTTTTTTTTTTTTAACTACCGTTTGATGATAAATCTTTCCACTGTCAGTTCCTGAGCTTTGTTAGGTAGGAGGGTAGGACAGTCTTAGGTTTGGGTATAGAATCTACTCTGAGGTTGCCCAAGGTAGAAGAGCAGCTTTGAAGGAACAAAGAGCCTTAAACTGGGAGGTTATACTTGACTTCTAACTGGATGTTCACCCTTAAGGCACACATTTCCCTCTTGGATTTCACCTTCCCCACCAACAAACTAAGGAGGCTGAACTAGATAATTTCTTCAGTGACTTACAAATCTAGCATTTCATGATTCTCAGGAGCTTTCTGTTCATCATTCTGGTTGAAGTAGGCAGGTATTATAAATATTTATAAATGAAACATTAATTGATAAAATTCTAAAGAATAGGGGAGGGGTCAGCCTTGTTAAGAAACAGAGCAACACGGAGGTGCCTGGCTTGCCGATAGCCCGAAGATGATGATCAATCACCGTGATCCTGTTGTGTATAACTGTGAGCTTCCAGACTTGTGAGAACACATACATGGATTTTTCTGTCTGTTGTCTGCAAAGGTTTTAGCCAGCTCATAGCCATTCTTGAGTCAGTAACCCTCTGAGACTGAAGAATTTCAGATCCACCATTTCATCAGAGTCCCAGGATGCACCTATGGGATGGAAGTCAGGAACCTCCCTCTTAATGCCCCTAAAATGGGCCGGAAATGCCCCTAAAATTCCCCTCTGCCACAAACCGACTGACAGTAACAGAAGGACAGGGCAAGGGGAAGGTTAGAAGTTACTGAGCATGACAAGCGGTGCTTTGCTGGTGAACTGCCCACGGGTTTCTTGGTATCAGTCAACTAGAGCTTAAAAAAAACCAGCTGCATCATCCCAACCCTACATCCTTAAATCTGATGTCCTAATCAGCGAATTACAGCTCAGTGTCTTCCCTATGATTTCAACATTGTAGACCTTTCAGGTTTGTTAACTTTTAAGAACATTTACTCGGTTGCTTGGGGTTTATTTCAAGCCCAAATGCACAGAAACACCTTGCTTTTTGTTCCATGTCCTCCAATGTTCTATGATGAGAGAACAAGCCCACAGCCCTAAGACATTCATTCATTCATCAAATATTTACTGAGCCCCTTCCATGTACCGGGCACTACTTGTCCCTGTAAAGTGTCAGTTGTGTCTGACTCTTTGCAAGCCCATGGACTGTAGCCCACCAGGCTTCTTGTCCATGGAATTCTCCAGGCAGGAATGCTGAAGAGGGTAGCCATTCTCTTCTCCAGGGAAATCTACCTGACCCAGGGATCAAACGTAGGTCTTCAGACAGATTCTTTATCAGAAGCCCCCAGGAATACAGATAAAGCTATTTTTCTTCTCCTTGGTTTCTCTTGCAATTACTTTTCTTCTTTTCCATTCCTAGACTCTCCACTGTTTCTGACTCACCTCCAGTATACTTCCAGTATACTTCTAGTATATTTCCAGGAAAGCTGAGTACTGAACTACTCTGTTGAAAATAGGGCTGAGGTACTCCATGCTCCTATGGGCATTTATGAAAGAGTGTGGCACATGTGTAATAGAAGCTCTTTTCTGTGTCTTCAGTTTTCTTAATTTAATGTGCTCCTGGGAGAGCAGTGTCTGTTCCTGTGTCAACCAAGCATTTGTCACATAGTACAAATCTACACAGTGGCCCTTTCTATTCTTGATCTCAAAGCTGGGTGATACAGAACATCAATCCATCACAGATCCAGTGACCCCAAAGACACTTCAGGGGCCTTCCCGGGTGGTCCTATGCCTAAGACTCCACATTCCCAGTGCAGGAGGCCCAGGTTCGATCCTTGGTCAGGGAACTAGATCCTATATGCCTCAAAAGAGTTCTCATGCCACAACAAAGATCAAAGATCCCACGTGCCACAGCTAAGACCCAGTGAAGCCAAATTAATTAATTAATTAAAAAAAAAAAACCCACTTCAAGTTAGGCTTTGAGCCTCAGAATCTCAGAGAAACTAGCGATCAAGTTAAGTAATATTGGCTTGAGCTCTAGGGCCAGTCAGCTGTTGTTTACTTTGAAATCCATTCTTTTTTTTTTTTTTTCATTAAAAAAAAAACCTTTTTTATTGTATTGTGGTATAGCCGATTAACAAACCATGTCCTAACAGTTACAGGTGAGCAGCAAAGGGACTCAGTCATACAAATACATGTATCCATTCTCCCCAACTTCCCGCCCATCCAGGCTGCCACATAACATTGAGCAGCGTTCCATGTGCTGTAAAATAGGTCTTTGTTGGTTACACATTTTAAACACAGCAAGGTGTACGTGCCCATCCCAAATTCCCTAACAACCTCTTTCCCCCTTACCTTCCCCCAGCAATCATAAGCTCATTCTTGAAGTCTGTGACTCTGTTTCTGTTTTGTAAGTAAGTTCGTTTGTATCATTTCCCACATATAAGGGATGTCACACACTATTTCTCCTTCTCTGTCTGACTTACTTCGCTCAGTATGACACTCTGTAGGTCCATCCATGTTGCTGCAAATGGAATTATTTCATTCTTTTTATCATTCCCTGTTTCGTTCTGTATCTGTCCACACTAATATAAAGAAATAGTTAAGTAAATAAGGGAGAAGAAGAGACAAATGCAGAAGTCCAAATAATGCATGTAGACGCTCCCCACTCTAGGAGGTGAGGCTTAGCCTCCTCCCATTACCCTTGCTTTGGGGCATGGGCTGGACTTAGTGACTAGCTTCCAGGAAATTGAGTATGAGTGGGAAAGAGCAGTTTTACAATATACAGACCCTGCAGATGTTACTTTAACCAGGCAATCAAAGTTAACATCACCAGAGATGTCATGTGAATATTGTGCACTCCTGATATGATGAGATGAGATGGATACATTGCCTCGTGGTATTCTTTTCAAAAACCCATAATCTCACTCTAATCATAAGAAAAAACAAAAAAACAAGCCAAACTCGAGGGACTTTCTACAAAATACTTGACCAGTACTCTTCAAAACTATCATGGTCATGAAAAACAAGGAAAGACTAAGAAACTAATAACTAAACGCAATATAGTATCCTGGGACAGATACTGAAACAAAGGTCATTCATTAATGAAAAAAATCTGGTAAAATGTGAATCTGAAGTTTAACAGTAATACACCAATGTTGGTTTCTTAGTTTTAACAAGGGGAAACAGCTTGGGTGTGAGCGGGTGTGAGTACTTTCTATAGTGTCTCCAAGGAAAACGAGTCCACCAGAGGACAAGTGCAAGAGAGCATTTCCAGCAGTTTTACTCATACTAGCTGAACTTCAGAGGGCTGGATTACCAAAGTGTGATCTGTTCATAAATACCACACAAAAATATGAGTAACTTGCTATTACATGCCACAGTGGACTAATTTCACTGCCCTTTGTTGAACAGTTGAGAGAAACTGCATGCTAAAGAATACATACTGTTTGATTCAATTATATTTAAAACAAGATAGAAACACTCTATGGCAGCAGAAGTCAGAGTGGTTGTAACTTCTGGGGATTGGGTATCATCAAGGAAGGGGCATAAGAGAAGGAGCCTTCTGGGGTACTGGAGATGTACTATACTGCCTTCTTGGTGGTGTTACCTGGATGCATACATATGTAAATGTCCATTGAACTGTATATTAAAAAAAAAAATTTGGCCATGCCATGTAGTTCCCTGACCAGGGATCAAACCTGTGCCCCTGTGTTGGGAGTACAGTCTTAGCCACTGGACCACCAGCGAATTCCCCGAACTGTACATTTTAAATTGATGCACTTTGATACTCTTCCATAAAATAATAGAACAAGGAGAAGGCAATGGCACCCCACTCCAGTACTTTTGCCTGGAAACTCCCATGGACGGAGGAGCCTGGTGGGCTGCAGTCCATGGGGTCGCTGAGGATCGGACACTACTGAGCGACTTCTCTTTCACTTTTCACTTTCATGCATTGGAGAAGGAAATGGCAACCCACTCCAGTGTTCTTGCCTGGAGAATCCCAGGGACGGGGGAGCCTGGTGGGCTGCCGTCTATGGGGTCGCATAGAGTTGGGCACGACTGAAGCGACTTAGCAGCAGCAGCAGCTACTCTTCCATAAAACAATAAGAACCACAGCAGTAGCCAATCCAGACAGCAATAACGATGTAGACAACAGTTAATGAAACTGTGGAGCAAAGCAGTGAGTATGGAGACACATGTTGAGGGGGCGGTGTCCTAATTTCTAAGTTGACTCTTCAGGACTTCCTTAGAATCCACAGTCATCGCCTTACCAAGAAAGAAAAGTGTAAAAATAGCCACCTTGTAAGGACTAAATACATTTATTTTCTTTTCAATTCTACCTTGTATAATATTTTATTTAATACAATAAACTGTTGCTTCAAACGTTGATAGCAACGCTTTTTCAAAAAGTGAATTGGCCAGTGTTACAACCTAGCTTAGGAAAAACTTGCCAAGGGGCTTATTAATTAACACACGTGCTACTGCCTGTGAGAAAGTTTAAAACAAACAAACAAAAAAAGGAGCTGTAGGAAACAGGCCTGTGAATAACAGAAAGGAAGGGAAGGTCTCTCCTCCAGTGAGTGGGGGACGTGTAGAGAAGCGATGTAGGCGACAGCCCTTCCTCCCTGTTCTTTTCCCTCATGCAAGAAGCAAAGAGATGCAGATATATTTGCTGAGGGCATTTCCTCCAAAGCAGGGTGTAAGCAAAACATAGTGCACCAGCCTAAGGCAATCGGGCTGTTTATAATTAGGAGGGTCTGTTTGGTAGATAACAGATGAGGTCCATAGGTCTCCTGAGACCATTGCCGAGACCATGAGAGCAAGTCTCAGCCCAGACTTGGCCACACACACATAATGGTTACTATCAGGCAGGCTTAGAAACCCATCTTAAAACTTTTTCTGTGCACTTCGTGATGCCCCAGGTCACTCACTGTCCTTTAAGAACTCCATTTCACTTGAAACAAATGGAATGAGTCTCCTGTGAGTGTTCAGCTGCCAACTCGTCAAACTCAAAGGGCCAAGACTCATCTGAGTCAGTGGCTAGATTACAGAACCATTTAGGAGAAAAGCCCAGAACTCCATTTTACAGGGTTTGGGCCACCTGCCTGTGAGCCTGAGAGTGCAACAGCAAGGATGCCCTTCAATGTTTCCAGAGAATCCACACCTCTTGGGTGACTACTACTGTCACTAGGGAAACATGCGTAACATCCATCATGCTAGTTAACGAAGCCTCTGGTGTGAACTGGACCAGGACCATGGGAAGTATTTCACAAGAGGCTTTGCCCAGCGCCCCTGGAGAGAACGTTCCTGATTTGGACATCTGGCCATCCCAGGCTTGTAAATCCAGTGTACTTAACACATGTTTATATTACTGTGGTTCTGCTGAAGCCTCTAAAATAAGTGATAGACAACAGAACAGAAGCTGTCACAAAAGTGATTTCTTAATTGAGGAATGTAAATGTTAAAGTTGGCAAAAGGGAACAAAGCTCTCTATTTGCCATTAGATGAAAGGATTGTGAATGACAAAAATTAGGAATAAGTGAGAGAAAAATAGGAAGAAAAGAAGCAGTTACAGTAACATTGTTTAAACTTTTCTTAATTTATTGCCTTTAATAAAAAGGGGTTGTAAACCTGTGGGGGGAAATGTGGATATCAAAGCCACAAACTCAGGTGAGCAGTGGCTTCTTAGAGCCGAGAGGATGGATTACCAAAATCAATGTTCAAATCCTACTTCTGCCACCCATGTAATGCTAAGTTGCCTACTTTTTACTTCTCTATGGCTTCGTTTAACAGTAATTCTTTCCCAAGGAAATTCTGTGCAAGGAATCCTAAACCAGCAGATTCAAACATCTGACACTGGCACACTCCTGTCCCCTGGTGGCGATGTTTAGAACTCTGTGGGATGTGGTAAGGACAAAAAATGTGGAAACTAAAACAAAAATCATGAGATATCGTCCTGGTAATGTATGGTAGCTTTTTAATCGCTAATTTTCTCGCCTCCTCAGTGCCTTTCCCCTCTTTATATTACGATTAGTACAAACACAGGAAGTTTCAGGAGTCATCCAATTACCCTGGAGAGACCACGGTATATTTATATTTATTTGTACCTTTCCTTTTCCTCCAGATCACAAGGATTTAGGGGGCATATCCATAATGTCTTATGTCTTTAGAATGGCCTTTTTAGGAGATGTGGCCACAGAGTCAGAGCTGAGGGAGATATAAAAAAATCCAGTTGGAGGTCATTTAAATATCAAAACTTCTGGTACTAGCAGGTGAAAATATGAAAATAATTCAAGATTGAATGAAGCACTAAATAGATGAATTGGATTTCATTAAGAAATGAAGCAATTGATTTATGGAGCTTCACCCATCTTAATTATAAAAGGGAAAGAAGCTGAAATAATTAGTAGGACTTGTAATTGGAACCCAAAGGAATAGGATTATTACTCCAACTCCATTGAAAAAACAAATTTCTTTTTTTTTAAATATCTTGCATTTTCCCACTTTTCATGACTGTTAGTAATATGAATTTGGAATTGCAGTGGGAGAGGGAAGAAAAGAAGGAAGTGAAAAGCACTGGAGGAAGATCCTAGAAATGGGGGTGCAGTGGGAGTGAAGTCCTGGCAGATCGACGCCAAAGTCAACTCATCCTGCTCCTCTGCTGACTTGGGGCTTTTCCCTGGGCCTTCCTCCAGCTTGGGACCGGGCACCCTCACATTGTCTCTTGGTTGACCAGGGTTCCTGCTCTGTCTTCCCACCTGGACATCCCTCAGTAGATCCTGGCCAGCGCCAGTTGCTACCCTTAATATCTAGATCTTTCGTTTGCTACACTTGCTCACTGATGCTGGCTCCAGCCTGTCTCTGAGTAAGGTTGTGATATAGCTGAGGCATCAATATTTGGATGTGATTCAAGAGTCCTGGAAGGAGAATTGTGAGTTTTGTGTTCCAGCTCCAAATTGGTAAGTGAGTAACCAAGCCACAGTCTTCTGGAGACTTGATTTTCTTATCTGTAAAATGAGTATGTCTATTTTCCCTAGCTCTACAAAGATTCGAATGTGTAAAATACATGGGCAAGTGCTTATAAAAGGTAAGACCTGTACCACTGTAAAGCGATGTCATTCATAGCTAGTTTATAACCTGCCACCTCCAGCTTTCCCCATAAGAACTCTCTGGTGCTCCCAAGCAGTCTCCTTCCTCCATTTTTCCTTTTCCCTATCACAAGCTACTATTTGTATATAATTGCTATTTATAGCTTGTTCTTGTTGTTGTTCAGTCACCTAGTCATGTCTGACTCTTTGCAACCCCATGGACTGCAGCACTCCAGGCCTCCCTGTCCTTCACCATTTCCTGGAGTTTGCCCAAGTTCATGTTCATTGCATCAATGATGCCATCCAGCCATCCCATCCTCTGATGCCCTCTTCTCCTTCTGCCCTCAATCTTTCCCAGCATCAGAAACTTTTCCAATGAGCCGTCTGCGTGCATCAGATTACCAAAATACTGGAGTTTCAGCTTCAGCATCAGTCCTTCTGGTGAATATTCAGTGTTGATCTCCCTTAAAAACGACTGGTTTGATCTCCTTGGTGTTGAAGGGACTTTCAGGAGTCTTCTCCAGCACCCAGTTCGAAACCATACTGCCTTCTTTCTGATCCAGCTCTCATAACAGTATGTGACCACTAGGAAGACCATAGCCTTGACTATACAGACCTTTGACAGCAGAGTAGTGTCTCTGTTTTTCAATACATTGTCTAGGTTTGTCATTGCTTTCCTGCCAAGAAGTAATTGTTTTCTGAACTCCTGGCTACGGTCATCATCAACTGCTTTTGGAGCCCAAGAAGAGGAAATCTGTCACTACTTCCACCTTTTCCCCTTCTATTTGCCGTGCAGTAATGGGCTGGATGCCATGATCTTACTTTTTTTAATATTTAGCCTGAAGCCTCTCCTTTCACTCTCCTCCTTCACCCTCATCAAGAGGCTCTTTAGTTCCTCTTTGCTTTCTGCCATTGGAGTGGTATCATCCACATATCTGAGGTTGTTGATGTTTGTCCTGCCTATCTTGATTCTGGCTTGTAACTCATCCAGCTTGGCATTTCTCATGATGTGCTCAGCATATAAGTTAAACAAACAGGGTGACAGCAGTCAGCCCTGTTGTACTCCTTTCCCAATCTTGAACCAATCAGTTGTTCCATACAGGGTTCTAACTGTTTCTTCTTGACTGGCATACAGGTTTCTCAGGAGACAGGTAAGATGGGTATTCCCATTTCTTTAAGAGCTTTCCACAGTTTGTCATAACCCATACAGTCAAAAGCTTTAGAGTAATCGATAAAATGGAGATAGGTGTCTTTCTGAAATTCCCTCGTTTTCTCTATAACCCAGCGAATGTTGGCAATTTGATCTCTAGTTCCTCTTCCTTTTCTAAATCCAGCTTGGACATCTGGAGGTTCTTGGTTCACATAATGCCGAAGCCTAGCATGCAAGATTTTAAGCATGACTTTACTAGCTTGGGAGATGAGTGCAATTGTCTGATGGTTTGAACATTCTTTGGTTTGAACAATTCTTGAGAATTGGGATGAAGATTGACTTTTTTCAATTCTGTGGCCACTGCTGGGTCTTCCAGATTTGCTGACATAATGAATGCAAAACTTTGATGGCATCCTCCTTTAGGGATTTGAATAGTTCTGCTGGAATTTCATCATTCATTAGCTTTATTAACAGCAGTGCTTCCTAAGGCCCACTTGACTTTACACTCCAGAATGTCCAGCTCTGCGTGACTAACCACACCATCAGAGTAACCTAGTTCCTTAAAATCTTTTTTATACAATTCTTCCGTGTTTCTTTCCATCTCTTCTTGATCTCTTCAGCATCTACTAGGTCTCTACCATTTTTATGTCCATCTTTGGGTGGTTTCAGTCAGTTCAGTTCAGTTGCTCAGTTGTGTCCGACTCTTTGCGACCCCATGAACTGCAGCACGCCAGGCCTCCCTGTCCATCACCAGCTCCTGGAGTCCACCCAAACCCATGTCCATTGTGTCAGTCAGTGATGCCATCCAACCATCTCATCCTCTGTCATCCCCTTCTCCTCCTGCCCTCAATCTTTCCCAGCATCAGGGTCTTTTCAAATGAATCAGCTCTCTGCATCAGGTGGCCAAAGTACTGGAGTTTCAGCTTCAACATCAGTCCCTCCAATGAACACCCAGGACTGATCTCCTCCAGGATGGACTGGTTGGATCTCCTTGCAGTCCAAGGGACTCTCAAGAGTCTTCTCCAACACCACAGTTCGAAAGCATCAATTCTTTGGTGCTCAGCTTTCTTTATAGTCCAACTCTCACATCCATACATGACCACTGGGAAAACCATAGCCTTGACTAGATGGACCTTTGTTGGCAAAATAATGTTTCTGCTTTTTAATATGCTGTCTAGGTTGGTCATAACTTTCCTTCCAAGGAGCAAGCATCTTTTAATTTCATGGCTTAATAATTGGGTGGTTTACACCTTAATTATTATTAACTCAGAGATCTGGACAATTAAATCCAAGATAGTTATACCTTGTCCAGAGATATTTGTATGTTAAACCAAATAGGGTAGTAAAAACATTTTGTCCTTGTTTAAGAAATATTAACCAGCAGTTTGGGGTAGAGGGAGAGGCAAGGCTTTCCTTTCTGAAATCACTTAATTCATACTTGAATTATCCCATCTGAGCTGGAAATTCAGAGTGAATCTTTGGATCAGCATTCAAAGGATGACTTTAGAGACCTGAATTCTATTTTTTTTTTCTATGCATATGGTTTGTTTTTTAAACTGGGATCATTTTACAGTTGTGGTTAACATCCAATGGCCCAACATGGTCCACTGAGAGACAGAATAGTGAGGTGGTTTAATGCACAAATTCTGTAGCCAGGTGACCTCAGTTCAAATCCTAGCTTTCCCATGTATTGCCTGGGTGTCCTTGGGTAGGCTAGTTAGCTGCTCTGTGCCTCACTAACCCTATCTATAAAATAGGCTTATTGAGAGGATTAAATAAGTTAATAGGTATAAAACACTTAGAACATGGGAATTCCCTGGTGGTCCAGTGGTTGGGACTCCATATTCTCACTTCTGAGGGCCACACAGCATGGCCAAAGAATCAAAGTAAAATGTAAAATTACACGTAAAAAGTCAAAGCTTAATTTTAAAAGCTAAACAAAAAAAAATCTCACTTAAGCTCCTCTGGACATAACAGCGACAAAACAACTCTGAAACTTCAATTCCCTCTCCATAGGCAACGATTACGGTTAATGTGTGATGATCCTTTAAGAGTTTTTAACAGATTTTTTAAAAAGTCATGGGAATATGGTATACTTGGCAGCTGGTTTTTCTCCCTTAACTGTGCAGCTGGGAGTTATTTGCAGATCCCTAGTCTACCTCCTTGTTCCTGTGGACTTCCCAATGTGCCACAGCTTCACTCCACAGTTCACTTAACCCATGACTTCCTGATGGATATTCGGTTTGTTTTCAATTCTCCATTATTATGTTCCCTTTTTACTCATTCTTTTCTTTCTGTAATTCAAAACCAACAAGTTGAAGCTTCCTCATTTCACCATCATAGCTCATTTCCTATTGAGCAAATCTTCCTCCTCAGGTCAGCTCTTGCCAAACCCTTCAGGGGTGGGGGGCTTTTTCCACAGAAAGAAGAAGTGGAATTAACTCTCCTGGGCCTTAGGAGCAAATATGCTCATTCTCTTGACAGTGATGCCCACTCTGCCTGGGCCATGCAGCTCTGTTGCCCTTCAGGTTCCTGAACAGGTCAATAACCTGAAATAACAAAACCAGTGTCACTTTGCCTTGATAAGTTGTAATAGATGTGGAAACCAACAGGATGGCTTCCCATGACATACACCACCTCATGGAAGAGATGTGTGTTTCAGGGTGAGTCTGCTTCCTCAGCGTCATCCCAGGACAGGCGCCTGCTTTCAGGGGTCACTGGTGATATGGCTCCCCTGTCAGAAATGCTCTTTCCTCCCCCTTTGACGACGAATTGAAATCTCACTGCTTTTGTGAAACTTTCCCAATTGCTGTGGCCTATACTAGTACTTCCTTTCTCTGAATTTCTTCTGCAAGAATGCCTTCTAAGAGCAAAATATCTTGCAAGGGTGAACCCCTGGGCCACAGAACCAGGAGGTGTGGGTAGATTTGAAACAGAAGGCCATCATATACCTGAATCTCATAGAAATAACGTGGTTATCAGAGGAGAGGCCTATAAGCAGAGAGACACTATGGGATATACTAGAATTCATATGAATGAAAGGGGAGTGAAGGTTAGAAGCAGGAATACCAAGAACAAAAGAAAGCCAGAGTCTAGTGCAGTATGTCTCAAAATGCAGCCTGGGGAACTGGCTAGAAATGAAATTCTTAGACCCCCAGTGCAGACCTCCTGAGTCACAAACTCTAAGGGGAGTGGCCCTTCAGTCTGTACTAATAAGCCCTCCAGATGAGTCTAATTCACTGAGAAGTCTGAGAACCAGTGGGGTCACCTCAAAGTGTCAGACACAACTGAGCAGGCATGCACAATGGCAAAGAGGGGACTTTTGCAACTGGAAGTCTCGGGAGAAGTAAACCAGCTAGAAAGGACTCCAGGTCTGCTCAGGCTTCACCCACTGTCAGTTGCTACAATGTGGGCCTGGTGGTAGGAAGTGGAGAACCAAATCCAAGGGACACACTGTCCTTCACTTTTCAGATGGGACACATAAATGAGACAGTGATCATACAAGGTAAGATGGGCTCCCTGCCAAAGTGATTGTTGAGACCAGTGGTTCGCAACTGGAGTGCCTGGAGGAACCTGCTATAAATATGAATTCCTAGATCTCCACCCTGTTGTTCAGTCGCTAAGATTGTGTCTGACTCTTCAATACTCCATGAACTGCAGCATGCCAACCTCCTCTGTCCTTCACTGTCGCCCAGAGTTTGCTCAAACTCACGTCCGTCAAGTTGGTGATGCCATCCAACTATCTCATCCTCTGTCATCCCATTCTCCTCTTTCCCTCAATCTTTCCCTGCATCAGGGTCTTTTCCAGTGAGTCACCCTGAGAGATTCTGATTCAGATTTGAGGAGTGACTGAGTCTATACTTTTAAAAGCTGCTCAACCTTTTATGATAACAATTAAGAGAAGACTTATTTGGGAAGCCTTGATATAAATAATGGTAACAAGGAGGTTTGAGTAGGGAGGAAAGAACTCAAGCCTGGGGTGGCAGGGAAACCCAGCTAGCAGGAAGGGGAGAACTCTCCTTTAAGGGCTCATGCTGGTCCCGTGTCTCCTGGAGGGCCCGCTGGGGCAGGAGAAGCACCAATGTCTGGGGCTAGATTTCTGTCTGAAACTTGGCCCCAGGAACTCTCTCCTCCTTGACAGACGTGGAGACTGATGGAGGATGCAAGACGGCAGGAAGACCTTTGGGAAGAGACAAGCCAAAAACGGGAGGGGGCATATGATGAAAGCTTAAAGGTTAATGCTAAGTATTCAGCCCTAGAACTTTTGCATAGCAAACACCCTCTTCCAACAACACAAGAGAAGACTCTACACATGGACATCACCAGATGGTCGATACCAAAATCAGATTGATTATATTCTTTGCAGTCAAAGATGGAGAAGCTCTATACAATCAGGAAAAACAAGATCAGGAGCTGACTGTGGCTCAGATCATGAACTCTTTATTGCCAAATTCAGACTTAAACTGAAGAAAGTAGGGAAAACCACCAGCCCATTCAGGTATGACCTAAATCAAATCCCTTATGATTATACAATGGAAGTGACAAATAGATTCAAGGAATTAGATCTGATAAACAAAGTTCCTGAAGAACTATGAACAGAGGTTCATGAGATTGTACAGGAGGCAGTGATCAAGACCATCCCCAAGAAGAAATGGGGCAAAATGGTTGTCTGAGGAGGCCTTACAAATAGCTGAGAAAAGAAGAGAAAAAAAGGAGAAAGAGAAAGATAAATCCAGCTGAATGCAGCATTCCAAAGAATAGCAAAGAGAGATAAGAAAGCCTTCCTCAGTGATCAGTGCAAAGCAATAGAGGAAAACAATAGAATGGGAAAGACTAGAGATCTCTTCAAGAAAATTAGAGATATCAAGAGAACATGTCATGCAAAGATGGGCACAATAAAGGACAAAAATGGTATAGACCTAATAGAAGCAGAAGATATTAAGAAGAGGTGGCAAGAATACACAGAAGAACTGTACAAAAAAAGATCTTAATGACCCAGATAACCCAGATCACACGATGGTGTGATCACTCACCTAGAGCCAGACATCTTGGAATGCAAAGTCAAGTAGGCCTCAGGAAACATCACTATGAACAAAGCTAGTGGAGGTGATAGAATTCCAGCTGAACTTCAATTTCAAATCTTAAAAGATGATGCTGTGAAAGTGCTGCACTCAATATGCCAGCAAATTTGGAAAACTCAGCAGTGGCCACAGGACTGGGAAAGGTCAGTTTTCATTCCAATCCCAAAGAAAGGCAATGCCAAAGAATGTTCAAACTACCACACAATTGCACTCATCTCACATGCTAGCAAAGTAATTCTCAAAATTCTCCAAGCTCGGCTTCAACAGTATGTGAACCGAGAATTTCCAGGTGTTCAAGCTAGAGTTAGAAAAGGCAGAAGAACCACAGATCAAATTGCCAACATCCGTTGGATTATGGAAAAAGCAAGAGAATTGAGAAGAATGTCTATTTCTGCTTCGCTGACTAGGCTAAAACCTTTGACTGTGTGGATCTTAACAAACTGTGGGAAATTCTAAAAGAGAGGGGAATACCACACCACTTTACCGGCTTCCTGAGAAATCTGTATGCAGGTCAAGAAGCAACAGTTAGAACTGGACATGGAACAACAGACTGGTTCCAAATTGGGAAAGGAGTATGTCAAGGCTGTATATTGTCACCCTGTTTATTTAACTTATATGCAGAGTACATCATGCGAAATGCCGGACTGGATGAAGCACAAGCTGGAATCAAGGTTGCCGGGAGAACTATCAATAACCTCAGATAGGCATATGACACCACCCTTATGGCAGAAAGCAAAAAAGAAACTAAAGAGCCTCTTGATGAAAGTAAAAGAGGAGCGTGAAAAAGCTGGCCTAAAACTCAACATTCAAAAAACAAAGATCATGGTATCCAGTCCCATCATTTTATGGCAAATAGATGGGGAAACAATGGAAATAGTGACAGACTTTATTTACTTGGGCTTCAAAATCACTGCAGATGGTGACTGCAGCCAAGAGATTAAAAGACACTTGCTCCTTGGAAGAAAAGCTATGATCCACCTAGACAGCGGGCAGCATATTAAAAAGCAGAATTATTACTTTGCTGACAAAGGTCCATATAGTCAAAGCTATGGTTTTTCCAGTAATTTTGTATGTGAGAGTTGGACTGCAAAGAAAGCTGAGTGCCAAAGAATTGATGCTTTTGAACTGTTGGGGAAGACTCTTGAGAGTCCCTTGGACACAAGGAGTTCAAAACAGTCAATCCCAAAGGAAATCAGTCCTGCATATTCATTGGAAGGACTGATGTTGAAGCTGAAGCTCTAATGCTTTGGCCACCTGATGCGAAGAGCCAGATTCATTGGAAAAGACCCTGATGCTGGGAAAGATTGAGGGCAGGAGGAGAAGGGGATGACAGAGGATGAGATGGTTGGATGGCATCACTGACTGGATGGACATGAGTTTGAGTAAGTTCCAGGAGTTGGTGATGGACTGGGAAGCCTGGTGTGCTGCAATCCGTGGGGCTGCAAAGAGCTGGACACGACTGAGCGACTGAACTGGACTGAACTGATATGTCCAGCCAGTTGTCAGGCCTTCTCAAAGCTTACTAACCAAAAGATTGAGACTACTTTTAAAAATAAATAAATAAATAAGTAAGTGAGGTGGGAGAGACCATTTAGAAAGCTATAGATGTGACTCAGCTCAGACTAAGCTAGGATTTTTCTAGTCTCTGCTCTAGACTGCTCTCTGATAGCTGTGGTTTTAAGAGAGGGGGTGTTGGGTGACCACCTAGTTCAGTTCAGTTCAGTTGCTCAGTTATGTCCAGCTCCTTGCAACCCCATGGACTGCAGCACACCAGTCTTCCCTGTCCATTACCAATTCCTGGAACTTGCTCAAACTCATGTCCATCCAGTCAGTGATGCATCCAACCATTTCACCCTCTGTTGTCCCCTTCTCCTCCTGCCTTCAATCTTTCCCAGTATCAGAGTCGATTCCAATGAGTCAGTTCTTCGCATCAGGTGGCCAAAGTATTGGAGTTACAGCTTCAGCATCAGTCCTTCCAATGAATATTCAGGACTGATTTCCTTTGGGATTGACTGGTTTGATCTCCTTGCTGTCCAAGGGACTCTCAAGAGTCTTCTCCAACACCACAGTTCAAAAACATCAATTCTTTGGCGCTCAGCTTTCTTTATGATCCAACTCTCACATCCATACATGACTACTGGAAAAACTAGCTTTGACTGTACATACATTTGTCAGCAAAGTAATGTCTCTGCTTTTTAGTATATTGTCTAGGTTTGTCATAGCTTTTCTTCCAAGAAGGAAGCATCTTTTAATTTCTTGGCTGCAGTCACCATCTGCAGTGATTTTGGAGCCCAAGAAAATACAGCCTGTCACTGTTTCCATTGTTTCCCCATCTATTTGCCATGAAGAGATGGGACCAGATGTCATGATCTTTGTTTTTAGAATGGTGAGTTTTAGGCCAGCTTTTTCACTCTCCTCTTTCATTTTCATCAAAAGGCTCTTTAGTGCTTTTTTGCTTTCTGCCATAAGGGTGGTGTCATTCGCCTATCTGAGGTTATTGATAGTTCTCCCAGCAACCTTAATTTCAGCTTGTGCTTCATCCAGTCTGGCATTTCGCACAATGTACTCTGCATATAAGTTAAGTAGCAGGGTACAATATACAGCCTTGACATACTCCTTTCCCAATTTGGAACCAGTCCATTCTTCCATGTACAAAGCCATCATCTCCAGTGGTTTTCAAAATTTGGTTTTAGTAGAGTACTCTTGCCTGGAAAATCCCATGGATGGAGGAGCCTGGAAGGCTGCAGTCCATGGGGTCGCTGAGGGTCAGACACGACTGAGTGACTTCACTTTCACTTCTCACTTTCATGCATTGGAGAAGGAAGTGGCAACCCACTCCAGTGTTCTTGCCTGGAGAATCCCAGGGACAGGGGAGCCTGGCGGGCTGGCATCTATGGGGTCGCACAGAGTCGGACACGACTGAAGCGACTTAGCAACAGCAGCAGCAGCAGCAGTTTTAAGAAATGTCTCAAGAGGAGCTCGGAAATAGGTTAAACTTAAAAACATAAGGGCTGAGCTGCTGTGGTTTGACTGAGTCCAGTTTAAGCCCTAGGTCTCCTTCCTTTTAGTCTCCCGGGAACAATTAACAATCCCTGCCCCCCACCTCCACAACCCCAGCTGCGAAGGATGACACTCTATAGAGAGCTGTTTGAAAAACACTGGTCTGATTAACCTCCCATCCAGAGCCTAGTTAGATTGCTTTCAGGGTCAGCCAGATCACTACTTCACAAAGTCATCCTTCCTATTGGTAGATGCTTTGATCCTCAGAAAATTCTTCCTTTTACTGAGGTGAGAACTGCTCTCTAAATTTCCATCCACTGTGCCTTATTTTTCCCTCTGGAAATCTTGCTATGTTCTTCCACATGAAAGGCCATTAAATAAATGTTCATTGAGAGCATTCTCTCTTTTCCAGGCAACTCCTCATCACGTCTTCCAGTAGATTCTCCTGTGACATGGTCACTCCCTGTGGGACATGCTCCGATTTGTCGATGTCTCCTTTAAGATGAGACTCCTGGAAGAGACCGTGGCTCCAGACAGGATCTGGCCTGGGCGGTGTGCATGAGGGCCGGTCCTCCCCTTGATCTGGACATGAAGCCTCAATTAGTGCAGTGTGGAATTACATTAGCTCCCTTGGCAGCCACTCTCCAGTCTCTTCATACTGAATCTGCTGTCTATGAAACTCCCTCTGTTTCACATTAATTGCTATTAAGTGAATTCTTTCCCATCCTGTGCTCTTGCAAGCTGACATTTCTTAATGTAAGTGCTGGATTTTACTTTTAGCTCCTCAGTATTTCATCCTGTTGGTTTTAGTCCAGTCGTGAAAAATATTAAAAAATCTTGATTCCGTTTCTCAATGGCTATTACTTCCCAGCCTTAGTTGCCTTGGATTTTAGAGTTAATTTTGTACATGAGGAAGATTACTAACATGTATCTGGAGCTTAGGTGAGAGGTGGAGGTGAGAGACATTTTTTCTGAACTTCTATTTATTGAGTACACTATCTAAAATTATTTAATCTTTCACCTTTATACTGGCCCGGTGGACAGAGATATTAATACTGCATGTTACAAAGGAGGAAACTAAGGAGCAGGGAGGAAAATGAAGATCTTCTTCAGTTATCAGTCTCAGTAACTACTGGCCTTGCAGCTGCTTCTGTGCATGCAAGTTACGGAAGTTCCACTCTATGGTCTCAGGGGAAGGTTTGGGCTCAGCTATGGCTGAAAGGCTGTGAACTAAAGGAAGGTGAGAAGAAAAAATAACTCTGGGCTCCTTCTTCAGAGAGTGACATCTCATTAGCCTTTTGAAGAAAATGAAGTCAAACATAAGAATGGATGAAAATTGAAAACAGGTGGAAAAAAATGATGAATTAAAAAAATAAAATTTATTGAGCATATAATGCTATAAAATGTGACTTGGTCATATGGGTGTTTTAGTTACACGATCTGTAAAATCTTGAAATCTGCATTTGCGGCTTTATCAGACTGATAGAATTTTTCCCCTTGTCTTTTTAGATTCTGCAGGAGGAAATGATGATTAAGTGAAGGATTATCCCCATGTCGCCCTACTTTAATTGATCTGCACAGCATTTATGATCACATGATACTTTTTGTATTTACTTATTTCTCTCCACTGAAATGTAAGCTCCATAAAAGCAGGGTCCTGTCTGCCTTGTTCTCCTCTGTATCCCTATTACCTAGAATAGTGCTGGGCACATACCAAGTGTTTAAAATGAATGGATCTAAATATAATAGACAAAACCTAGCATTTTAAAAAGATTATTTAAAAACAATGTATTGAAAGGCTGAGTAAGACTCACCCTGCACTCACCCTTGTTGTAGATGTAGGCACTTTGTTTAAATTTTAAGAAAATACTGCTAACATCCTTCCAAGGCCAAGTCAAAGCTACTTTGGATAAAGTAAAAAATATATACTGCCCTCTGATGGTAGTGGGGATTTTAGTTTTAATTTTAGCAGCACTAGTTGACCTCCTAGTTCCCTTAGAGTCAAACTATGGTTTGGGGGAATGGCAGAGCCAAGGTGCCTCTATATATATAGCCAAGGGCCTATACAATACAAAATATGTTTGTTATTTATCTTCAAGACAATTCTCCTAGCTATGACTCCTACCTACCCCTACCTTTCCAACCAGATTGCTGCCCCAGCCCCCTTATTCTGGAGTCCCACTGGTCAATTCGGCAGTGCGAGGGTGGGTCTGCTCAGAGATGGGGGCAGAAAGATAGTGACACCACTTGCTTGCTTGAGCCTGCTGGGACCCAAAGAGGGGAGACCCCTCATCTGGCAATTGTGTTTTTAGCTGTCTAACTTCTTAACTTTGCCTCTTTTGTTTTTTGCCTCAAACTTTCCACTTTTTCCTGCCTCCTGTTCCAACTCCTCTCATAGGCGGAAATGTCAAATTTGAAAGTTTAAAAAATGTCAGCCCATTATATTAAAAGCATGCCTCAAAAGATATTCTAAAAATATGCTAATCCTTTTATCATATGGCTATCAGATGTCAAAGTATAATTTTCAAAATTTTTGAAACATAATTCTCATAACCAATATAAAATGAAGATATGCTAACACTTATTAACTCACTGATGAAGGGCACCACTAAGGTGGTAGAGCTGGTTCCAAAAATATTTTGAAGGACTAAGTGTTTATAGGTTTTCACAGAAAATGTTAGGATAAGATGGCTAAGTTCGAAGATAGAAAAATGGCTAATGTCCTATAGGCAAATAAACCTATAGGTTATCTTCTCTACTGGGCAGAAATTTTCAAGTTAATAGTGTCTGGGTTCTAATCAAATAATAAACCTCAACACACAGATACATTGTCCTAGAAAATTAAACAATTTTTAGAAAAGATTTTAAACAATACTATAGTATAATATTGAAAAAACATTTGGCTCTCATGTTTTGCCTTATTTTAAGTTTTGGATAATTTTTTATACCACAAGTTTTTTCATATATATATGAAGTTTATATGTATTTCTCATGTTAGTCTTTTCCCTATTTTGGAGCGTGTGCTTATTTTTCAAATATTAAACAGTGGATATGAGAGAGAGAAAAAGTAAATCTCACAAGATTTCTTTTGTTACTATTTGACAATTTTAATTTCAGGGTGAAAGTGTTTGGTATAGAATGGAGGAAAAAGAGGTAAAATGAGAAGAGAGTTTAAAGGTTTTGGATAAAGTAAATTTGAGGGTTACATTAAAATTTTACTTTATCCATTTTATTATGGTCCATTATCAGAAATAATGGATGCCTCTAAGTTTCTTTTCGTTGAAGAATCCATCAGACCCCAAATATGAAAATTATGTAGTACCCAGTGTCTAATAACAGGAAAGAGAAACAGTGGAATCAACAAGATATTTAATAACAGTGATGACAAATGTTTGGCTCTAGTTAAGATTTCCTTTTCAGCATTGAGGCACATGGTAATTTCACTGTCCCAGCCACGTAATGCTACTATTAACAAGGTCAAGACGGCAGCCCTAATGGACTTTGCCAACCTAAGAGTTCCTATCAGAAACTGAAAGATTCCTGGATCCATAATTACACGTATCTAGGTTAGGAACAAGGATCATTCATTCAGTTTAAGGAAAATCCTGTCTTGATCACACACTGCCAATTTTTTGTTTGTTTTGTTTTTGTTTTCTTACAGGAACTTTCTTCTTTATTTTCTTATAGGAACATATAGGAACATTTTTCTGACTTAAAAAAATCAAACGCTCTAATCTTTTATCACTTTTGTCCTCTGTACATTTTCTCTACCTCTTTCTAAACATATAATATTAATTCCACCGTTTTACATTTTCTTCTTCAAATTATTAATGCAACTGGCCAAAACCATACTAAGCATTTCATACCTACACAAATGAATTTAGGATCTGGCTGAGTTTTTTCTCCCTGTTGTCCCTTATCAGTCAGTGTTCTCAGGATCTTTCAACATCTCAGCTACTGTTCCTCCAGACTCCTTAGTTTCACAAGGCTTCATAGCTTTTTTGACTTTGTGGACTTCATCTCTATCAGTCTTGGTCTGTAAAGTTCAGATGCTGGATCTCATCATCACTGGGACTTACTAAACTTCCGAGACCTTTTAACTCAGCATTTCCCTTCTCTAACCTAACTGCTCTATTGTTTTCTCCCAAGCACACCTGTCACAACTTGCCGGACCTTCCTTCTGATGCCGCCCTTTCTAGTACTTTTCATTGTGCAGCCCCTCCTATTTGACTCAGCTTCCCCCAGGCTCCGCAGGACTCCACCCAGCCTTAGATTCCAAAGTCCACAGCTTTGTGCTGCCCTTGTCAGTTGCCTACCCTTCCTCAATCTCTTGTACTTTGCTCTGTCCACTGTATCAATCTCTTCCAGACATCTTTGGGTCTTATCCTTAAAACACACGTGGTCCCTACCAGGTCCAGAAATGAAAGAGGCCAATGGAAGAGGTATGTTCTGTTGTTTACAGGAATTTGGGACTGGGGGAAAAATAGAGAAATTCCACTTACATCAGCTTAAAAATGGAAAAATTTGTTATTTCATGTAACAAAATGTCCAAAGGTAGGACAGGCTCTGTTTGCAGTACACCAGGATTCTGTCTCCATCTTTCTGTGCTTCTCTTTGTTCTGTCCTCATTATGATCAGCATCACCCTCAGGCTGGCCACAAAGTGACTGTGATTTCCAGGTGTTATTTTCAGATACAACCATGTCCAGAGAAACAAGAGACTTCTCCAAAAAATAGTGAACGCCTTTCTCTCAGGTCCTCGTAGACCCCCCCCTTCACCTCTCATTGGCTAGAATTGGGTGAGATGCCCATCTCTAAACCAGTCATTGACAATGAAATGCAATCACTGGAATTTACTGAGACCTAACAGGGTTTGCCTCTAGACCTGAGACTTGTGTGGGAAGGATGATATCTGAACAGACAGTACTGAGCCTCTGTGGGAAATGAAAGAAGTGAAAGGATGTTGAGTAGGTAATCTGCTATGTAACTGTATCTTTTACAGTATGAAACGGTGAACCATTGAGAGAATGGTGACCCTTTAGCCATAAAGGCTAAACATTTTGAACTTGAATGTTGATTGGCCATTCAGCCATTAACACTCTTGTAGACCTGAGGAGGAGAAGTTCTTTTGTTAGTTTGTTTCTAGGAGAGAGGAGGTGAGGATAGAGGAGATCCTTTTCAGTTTGTGATCCTTGGATTGTAGGTTTTCATGAAACTCCCCACAGTCTACTTTTTCCATCTCTGTTGACCACATGCAACCTGACCCTTCCATCTGAACAAAGCTCCTTCTTTCTAATAAAATAAGAATTCACATTTTGAGGCAAGACAAGAAAAAATTAAATGATTTTTTTCTGTCTGTTGGGCCTCCTCCCTCCCCTCTAGTATGAATTGTGCCTCTGCACTAAGTGTTAACCAGACCTCCCCCATGGCAGAAGTGAAGTCGCTCAGTCGTGTCCGACCAAGTGTTAACCAGACCTCCCCCATGGCAGAAGTACCTGCATAACCATAAAGATCACTTTTTTTCCTTCTGCTGCCAGCCATATAACTCCTTAAAAGATAACATTTCTTTCTCAGTCTTGTAAGGGGTCATATTGGCCTCACACTTGCCTTCTATGTGAGACATCTTCAGTGAACTTTATGTACAATGCCAATATATTATTTCCCTTAAAAATAGTGATTGGTCAGGGAACTATACTCAATATTTTGTAATAAGTTATTTGGGAAAAGAATCTGAAAAAAAAAATCCGTGCACTTTGTTATATACCTGAAACTAAAACAGCATTGTAAATCAACTATACTTCAACAAACAAATAAATATTAAAAATAAAAAATAGCGATTGATGCAGAACAGACTGGTCAGACAACCTAGGGAGTTACTGGGCCATACCTCATGGAAGTCCTTAGCTAAATTACTTACTTGTGACCTTATTAACGATACTAGCTATATTATTTGTATTCTGCCTATATTACAAGATTATTTCTTGCATTGCCAAATGTGTGACTGAGCCTCAGATAAAAATGAAGCTCAAGTGACTTGAAATGACTGACCAAATATATAGTCCTATAAGACCAGTGATTATAATAGTGTAGCTCTAGATATGGGAAGAAGTAACAAGAGGGAGCCTCCCTGGACCATCATAGACTAGAAAGACAGGCAATCCAGAGGCTTTGGGCTATTTCGTTAACAGGGCCTAGTCCAGTAACAGCACTTTGAGTAGCCTATCAGTGAAATCCTCACCCAACCTGGGAATGAGCATTCCTCGTGCCCTAGAATGAATTGGTCACAAAATGCCTCCCAAATCTTGGTTAAAATTGACTGGGGATTTCCTGGGTGGTCCAGTGGCTAAGATTCTGTGCTCCCAAAGGAGGGGCCTGGGTTCGATCGCTGGTCAGGGAACTAGATCTCACATGCTGTAACTAAGACTCAATGCAACCAAATAAAATAAATAAAATATATTAAAAAAAATTAAGACTGAAAGGGAAGTGATCAAAAAATAAAGAATGTTGCCCACTGTCAAGTTCGAGAATCAAGTCCTTAACCACTGCAGTCGCTGACCTACAGTACCTCTTGAAAGGAATTCAGGGCAAAAGATACCCCCTTCACCAGAATTAAATGTGTACTGACCTCCCCCTTTACTCTTCCAAACAGTTCTCAGATCTCTCTGAGAGACTGTCTCCCAGGTTATAACCCTGAGTTTGGTTCAAATAGAATTTTCCATTTGTTTCTTAGATGGATTATGGATTAATTCACCGTTAACTATTCACTCTTATCCCAGCTTCTCCTCAGTCTCACTATAATCTGATGGCTCTGCCTGGCTCACTAAGAAGACTGAAATCATGAACCTGCCCCTGGTTTCATAACTGCCCTATCACCAGTCTTCTCTCTTAGTCTTCCCTTTCCTTTATTTTAAAAAATTTTTATTGGATTATAGTTGATTTACTGTGTTGTGTTAGTTTCAGATGCACAGCAAAGTGAATCAGTTAAACATATATGTATCCACTCTTTTAAAAATAATTTTCCCATATAGGTCATGACAGAGTATTGAGCAGAGTTCCCTGCGCTATATGGTAGGTCCTTATTAGTTATCTATTTTCTATATAATAGTATATATATGTCAATCCGAAACTCTCAGTTTATCCTCCCCCATCTGCTTTCCCTCAAGTAACCGTAAGTTTTTTCCCTACATCTGTGACTCTCTTTCTGTTTTTTAATACATTCATTTGCACTTTTTTTTTTAGATTTCACATATAAGCAATACCATATAATATTTGTCTTTCTCTGACTTACTTCACTCAATATGACAGTCTCTAGGTCCATTCATGTTGCTGCAAATGGTAGTATTTCATTCTTTTTTATGGCTGAGAAATAATCCATTGTATATATGTACAACATCTTCCATTCCTCTGTTGATGGACATTTAGGTGGCTTCCATATCCTGGCTATTGTAGATAGTGCTGCAATGAACATTGGGGTGCAAATATCTTATCAGATTAGGGTTTTCTTCAGATATATGCCCAGGAGTGGGATTGCAGGATCACATGGTAGCTCAATTTTTAGTTTTTTAAGGAACCTCCCTATAGTAGCTGTGCCAATTTACATTCCTACCAGCAGCTCTAGAGAGTTCCCTTTTCTCCAAGCTTTTTCCAGCATTTATTGTTTGTAGATTTTTTGACTGGTCCATTTTGACTGGTGTGATACTTCATTGTATACATTGTCCAAGATCAGGGTGTCAGAATGTTCAGTTTCTGGTGAGAACCCTCCTCCAGCTTGCAGACTGTCAATTTCTTGTAATATCTTCACATGGTGGAGAACAGAGCAGAGCAAGCAAGTTCTCTTCTGACTCTTTTCAGGTCACTAATCCATTCATGACAGCTTCACCCTTAGACTTCATCTAATCCTTATCACCTCCCCCAAAGGCCCCACCTCCTAATACCATCACATTGAGGGGTAGAGTTTCAACAAATTAATTTTGGAAAAGCAGAATCATTCAGTTCATTCAACATTCAGTTCATAACACTTAGGTTAGGAAAAGAGTTCTTAGAATTGACACCAAAAATAAAACCTATAAAAGAAAAAAACTGATATATCTGACTTCATCGAAAATTTAAATTTTTTGCTTCAAAGACAACAGTGATAACATTTTTAAAAATCCATAGAAAAATATCTGCACGTCCTATATCTGAAAAAGAACTTGTACTCAGTGTATATAAAGAGCTCTTACAACTCTTTAATAAGAGAGACAATCCAGTTTTTAAATGAGCAAAAGATTTTCATAGACATGTCTTCAAAATATCTGATTTTGTGGACTTAAAAACAGGTGAATTTTGGGACTTCCTTGGCGGTCCAACAATTAAGAATCCATGCTTCCACTGCAGGGCACATGGGTTTGATCCCTGGTCAAGGAAATAATATCCCATGTGCTGTGTAGTGGGATCTTATTTCCCACAAATAAAAAAAAAAGTGAATTCTATGGTATGTATATTGAAATAAATAAGTTACACTTCAGTAAAGCTGTTTAAAAAATAGGAAATAGAACAGAATCAATATCTACAGTTCACGTGTTCTAAGAATGAACAAGAAGGGTCAAAGATAAGTGCAAAATTTCATCAAAACCAAATAGAGATGGAGATTGAAAAAGGTGGGAGAAGGGAAGGAATAAATTCATTCATGCAATAAACAGTTTTTGAGTATTTACTCTGTGGAAGTTCCTCAAGACATTTGGAAAGAGGCAGGTTTAAAGGAAAGGGAAAGCTCATGCATATAAAAGAATAAACCCAATAAAAATAAATGAGCAGAGGCTCTAAAAAGACATTTCTCCAGAGAAGACAGATGGTCAAAAAGCACTTGAAAAGATGCTTAACATCACAAATTATTAGAGAAATGCACATCAAAGCTATAATGAACTATCATACCAGTCAAAATGGACCAGTCTACAGTAAGATTAGAGCCAGATCAGCACTGAAAGTGACTGGAGTGGGGGTTAGATTTATTTAACAAGCTAAATGAGCTAGAGTTTGGTTACATACTGTATTAGATAAAGAGAGACAAAGTGATATGTCTTCTTTTAACATGTTGGAGGCTTGTCTATGTTTACAGACTGCAGAGAAAGCCAGCAGAGAATGAAGCTGAAAATGAGAAAGACAGAGGCAGAGAGAGAGAAAGAATAATTGAGGAAGCCAGCTTATAAGAAAAGATGGAATCCAGAGCCCTCTAGGAAAGCTAATTTCTCTGCAGAGTGGGAATTGAGAGAAAGTGAGGGAAAAATATTCTCATTTCACTTGTACACTCTGATATTTGTCTAAAAATGTAAGATTAAAAAAAAGTAAGATAGTGAATATGCATTAACTTTATAATGGAAAAACACTTAAAAGAACTCAGCAGAAGAATTAGCTTCGAACAAGACACATGGAGGAAAAAACCTGTAACTACTCAGCTCATATGATCTCCCCCTTCTGCCCTAGTTACAGTCCTCTGCTGTACATGTGTTAGTTTTGTTGCTTTGGCTGGACTATGTTAACAACTCAAAGGTAAAAGTTGCAGCTCATTTTGTACTTTTCTAATGCTCTCAATTTAGTGAATATAGGAGCTGTGCTCCACAAGCATAAAAAAACCCCAAAACATGGATTGGGAAATGTGAGGCAGAAGACAGTAACATAATCAAAAGATAATTATTTTGATACAAATGAAAACTTAGTATATGATGTGTATGCTCAGTCACTCAGTCCTGTCTGACTCTTCGTGACCCCATGGACCCCAGTCCTGCCAGGTTCCTCCGTCTAGAGGATTTTCCAGGTAAGAATACCGGGGTGAATTACCATTTTAAGGATGCATTTCAAGTCAGTGTAGGGAAAGATAGGTAATTCACTAGATAATGGTGTTGGTATAGTTGGATAGGCACCTGGAAAAAAGTAATGTCATATTTTACAGTAAAATTAATTCCTGTATAGAAAAAATCATGGGATCAAAATAAAAAGTCTTGGTGAAAAATTCCTTTTAAAATATGACACGAAATGCAGAAGCATACAGAAAAAATATTGATCAATCGGACTTGAAAAAATTCTTTCTGGAAAAAAATATCATAAACAAAGTGAAAAAAATATATATGACAAGGTGGAAATATCTGCAACTCATATCATAGATCATGGACTATTTTCCTTGATAAATAACTTTTTACCAATCCATAAGAAAAAGACCAGTAATCCAACAGAAAAATGAGTGGATGTAATATTTTTTATTTCATTTAAAAAAGGCTTATCTCATAGTGTATGAAGTCACTCAGTCTCACTCATAATAAAAGCAATGCAAATTAGAACTATGGAGATACCATTTTTAAATTATAAAACTGACAAAGATCAAGTATGACAACTCTTTCGATGAGCATGTGGGGAAAACAGGTACTCTTATGTACTGCTGATAGTTTAAATTGCTACAACCTTACTACAAAAATGTTTTTACTGTGCATTCGTAAAATATACTCTACCTCATCTCCTAACATTTTTCTTTTGCTCAATCTGTTTTAACCACACTGGCCTCTTTACACTTTCTCAAATATATCAAGCACACTCCAGCCTTGGGGACCTATGTACTTCCCATTTTCCACTACCCCTGATATGCATATCAATTTTTCCTTACCTCCTTCAAGCCTTTGCTCAAATGTCACCTCTTCAGTGAGGCCTTCTCTGAAGTCCCTGTCAAAAACAGCGGCACCCATACCATCCTTCTCTTTTCACTCTGTTTTTAACTCTGAGCAGGTATCATATGACATTATTCTATGTGTTTATTGTTTCTCCCCTCCAAGCAGACTGTAAAGTTTATCAAAGGCTACACCCCCAGACTCTTGAACAGTAGAAGCTCAGCATGTTGTAGGTGCTCATTAAGTACTGACTGAATGAATGGGACTCTTTGGCAGACAATCTAGCAGTGTCTATTATAATTCTGGATGCACAAACCCAGCAATTCCCCTCCAGGTGTCATTTACAGTTCTGCAAGATGGGGAGTGTAGAAGGTTTTTCACTGTGGTACGGTTCGTAATAGTGCCAGGGGAAAACAACCCAAGGCCAACTTTTGAAGTACATCATCTATATCTACACAGTGAAGTAATACGCAGTTATGGTGGGATCTCCAGCTCTGAAAGTTCTTTTGCTACCTTTGGCAAATAAACATTTGAGACATGGCCATCTTAAATCCTTGGTGATACCACTATAAGAATGATCTTTTTAACAAGACTTTTAATGCTCAAGAGAGTAGAGATGGACAGGTAGAAAGAGTAATTTTTACAACTTTATTTAATGAGTACTAATTTCCTTGCAGAAAACAGAGGATTTCTACCAATTAAATAATATTCTAATATGAAGAAAGATGTATCTATACGTATATTACCGTGTACAACAAAGATATTCTCTTTGTAGATATAAACTCATGAATAGGCCTAAACTGGCAGTACTTATGTTCATTTATTATGGGTAGATTTCCCATTTTATGAACAAACTTCTTATTTATGAGAAGAGGTTCAGGTTTCAGAATGTCTTGAGTGTATATTTCCTGATACTAGGGCAGGGAGAGGGACCAGAATTCCCCTGCTGTCCATCAAATTGTATCCATTTGCAGCTACAGAGCGTTCTACAGGGGTTCTCATCTACTACAGAGTTAAATGCATATAAAGATAATATATACAGGATACTCCCCTAGCAATCATCACGTCCTCCAATATTATCACATTATAATTTGCTTACTGTTCCTCAAATAAAATGTTCTAATTCCTATGTCTTTGCCAATCTCCCACAACATCCCTCTTTTTTTCCTCCCAATTTCTCTAATCAGGAATCCTACCTAAGCTTCTATCCAAATACTACCATCTCAAGGGCCAGCAAAATACCATTTTGCCAGTGAAGGACAAAGTCCTTCCTGACTATTCTACCTTACAGTAATCTAGGTTCTGATCCTCTTTATCAAGCATTTGGAACTAATCTTTTTGCTGCTTAATACCATTAAATTAGCTTTTCACAAGCTTTTGACTTATCTTCCAATTAGACTGTAAGCTCCTTAAAGGCAGATCCCTATATTTTGTTTTCCTATATTCCACAGGCACCTACATAGTAGATGCTATATATATCCAGGTTTGGAAAAGTAACACTGTCAATCCAAATGTGACCTAATCCGTACAGTGTTCTTTACAGATTTTTCTACAATCAATCTATGGTCTTGTATAAATATGCATTTTCTACTACTCAATAATTTTTTTTCCAGTTTTTGGTTATCAGAAATCTTCAGCTGACTCTGTGTCCCAGCCACAGGACTGTAGCTGTTCATCCTGTGGGAACTCCACTTCAATATCATAGACAAAATCTGGATCATCCTTCTTCTTCTGATTTTTCTCAAAAAGTTCATCCATGATGCTCTTCCTTTTGGCAAGTTCCTTGTCATCTAGTTTGTTCAGGTCTTCCTCAGGATCAATGGCTGTTTCCCGTTGAATCTGTTCCATTGTTTCTGCCAGACTCTGCCCCCACAAGTTACCTCGTAAAAAGCTGAATAACTTCTCCAGCTGCTTCAGGGATACCTGTTCCAGGTAACCCTTGTGTCGTGGATTATTCTTTAATTGTTCAGCAGCTCTGCTGCAATCTAGGAGCGAGAAACAAAACTATTATACCACACACTATTATACTACTGTAGTCTCAGAAGTCTCAGACTACTGAGGCCCCACAAATTACTGAAAGCATTACCTATCATTATAGTCAAGTAGCTACGTGGCTTTTGGGAATGAATTAAGTTACAGACCTATTTCTTTACATCCAGCTTTGAGTGTGATGGGGGAAGGATCGACATATTTTTTATTTCTGTAACTTAAAATCACTTTGAGGAGATGTTAAGTACTTCCAACTGAAGAAAATGTCTGAGAAGAAAAAGTAGTATTACAGCTTTAGATATTAGAATTGGTACTAAGGAAATATCAAGACTACAAATTAAAAAACACATTTGGAGGAGGAGAAGGGAATTAATATTATTGAATAATCCTATCTCATTTAACCTCCTCCCAGGGATGGAGGAGCCTGGTGGGCTGCCGTCTATAGGGTTGCAGAGTTGGCCATGACTGAAGCGACTTAGCAGCAGCAGCAGTAGCTGACCTGATAAAATTTCCTTTAACAGATTAGGAAATGGATGCTCACCAAGATTAAATAATTTAGTCAAATTTACACCCCCACCCTGACAGTCATGACTTGAACCTTGGTCTGTCTAACTGAAGGCCATATCACTCCATTACATGAGACTGACTCAGATCATAGTTATAAGAGGCAAGATAAAACATAAGATACCTGAATACTTGGAAAAGTTTCGGACTGGCATGATGCGCTGGCGATTCTTCCCCTTCATTTCATTCTCGTAGATTAAGATAATAGCCGGAGGCTGGAACCTAATTCCACATTTTTTGGCAGTGCACATCATTCTCACATACACTTCACAATAAATCAGAGGAAATCTGATGACAATGTGTTAGTCACATAATGACTTCCTGCTAAAGGGGAAAAAAAGTTAAGTGTTGGGTAAATCACATCCCTCCCTGCTTTTCCTCCCTGGTGAATATGGCTCTAGTCCAGTTCTGGAGATACATGGTCAGTTCAAGCTCAGTATTTCAAGAGCTATCTTGAAAGTTCAGTTTGGCCCTGGGTTATCCTTAATCTGTAGAATCCCTGCTTCATTGAGGGATGCAGGCTGGTTCACATATGAACCTAAAATGCAATTCAGTTTGAATCTCTTAGTGCACTGTACTTTTAACCAAAGACGGTAGGAACCCCTAACTCAGCCCAAGAATCAACTTACAGGATCTCTTTCTGTTTACCAATTAAACAAGTATGTACAAGCACCCTCAATGTCAAGGTACTAAGGATTTTTAAAATCTTTTAAATATATTATGTCCTGAGAGTTTCCCCAGACCAGACCTCCCCCTCCTGTACTTCCCCAATCATTCCACTCTTTGAGGTATTTTTTATTTGTTTTGTTTTTCACTGCACTGGGTCTTCATGGCAGTGTCTGGGCCTCTCTTAGCTGCAGTGCACAGGTATGTAGGCTCTCAAGTTCCCCGACCAGGGAGCAAACTTGCGTCTCCTGCATTAGAAGGCAGATTCTTAACCACTGAACTGGCAGGGAAGTCCTTCATTGAGTTTCTTGCTTTTTTTTTTTCTTCATTGAGTTTTTGGTAACTACTTATTTAATCAGCTATCTTTTTGTCTTCTATTCTGTATGCTCCTTGAGGGCAGGAAACATGTCCAAAGTTCACCACACTATCCCCAACACAATATCTGGATTAGGTATTCCATTGTTTAATTCAGTGTATCCTGTACATTCTCTAAGTGTTGATGGTCTAGAAGTCTGATCAAGAAGGCAGACCCGAAGCAGAATCAGCCTTCACATTTTCAAGGCAATAAAGCTTATATGGCTTTTATTTCAACTTGTTTCACTACATGATGTTTTTTCAGTTACAAGAAAAAGTCATTTTAAAGGTTAATATTTTTCATTCCCTCTTCCCTGCTCTCAATGCAAAAATATATTTAATTATAGGGAATGCTTTAGATGTGACTATGGTATTCTCAGGAAGATTTGCAAATGTCAAAAAATCTAGAAGTAAAGTAGCAAAGGGATGATACCTTCATAAATTTAGTTCTGCCAGAGAATCACAATAGAAACAGGATTACTTAATAGATATTTACTGGAGAATTGGGAAGGGGTAGGAAGAAACATACAAAATAATAATCATCCCTGATTCCTTCCAGTCTTTTTTCTAGACATAGTTTTAGTATGTTTTTATATTGATACATACTATTTCCTGCCTTTAAAATTTTTAAAAAAACTTATCTTGCTGAAAGTGAAGTCGCTCAGTCGTGTCTGACTCTTTGCAACTCCATGGACTGTAGCCCATCAGGCTTCTCCATCCATGGGGTTTTCCACACAAGAATACTGGAGTGGGCTGCCATTTTCTTCTCCAGGGGAATCTTCCCCACCCAGGGATTGAACCCAGGTCTCCCACATTGCAGGCAGATGCTTTACCCTCTGAGCCACCAGAGTGGATTTATAATGTTGTGTTAATTTCTGCTATATAGCAAAATGACTCAGTTATAAACATATATACACATTCTTTTTTGTATTCTTTTCCATTATGGTTTATCACAGGATATTGACTATAGTTCCTTGTGCTATACAGTAGGACCTTATTACCCATGCTATACATGACAGTTTGCATCTGCTAATCTCAAACTCCCAATCATCTCTCCCCCAAACCCCCTCCCTCGTTGCAACCACAAATTCGTTCTCTATGTCTATGAGTCTGTTTCTGTTTGTAGATAAGTTCATTTGTGTCATACTTTAGATTTCACATACACTGTATTATATGGTATGTCTTTCTCTTTCTTACTTCACTTAGTATGATAATCTCTAGGTCCATCCATGTTGCTTCAAATGGTATTATTTCATTCTTTTCTATGTCCTGTCTTTTAAATTTAACAACCCATGTAATTTTGTCTTTAAATGCAAACTTAATGTCATTCTAAAATGCAAACTTATGACTGCAAATGTTTTGTTCTATGGATATACCATAATCTATATTATTCAGCTCTTACTGTTGGACTGAGAATTTTTACTCTTAGGAAATGGATCATATATAAAGAACAGCTTTGTCAAATTATTGTGTTCTGTCTCTGATTTGATTCAGTGATCCCATCTCATCCCTTCTTTCTTCTTTTCCTTCTCCTCCTCCTTCTTCTCCATCTCTTTCCTTTCCTTCCTTTTTTTTTTAAAAACAAATACTTCTCCCAGTTCGCCTCACTAAAATTTGTTAGTAGTGAGCACAATATAAATTCCACACACTCATGTGACTGTATTAATAAATAATGCATGAAAGTTATGCTCAATAATGAAGTTTTATGACTATACTCTTTTCTTTCTTTTTAAAATTAAACTTTTATTTTTACTAAAGTATTGTTTGTATTGTTAATGTAACATAATTTCATGAGGCTCATAACAAAGAACTGCTGTCCTCACCCCGTCCCCTTTCCACAGGTAATCAGTTTCAATTATTTTAAATGTTTCTTCCAAAATCTATCTCTATATTTCTTAACAGCATGCTTATATTGCTATATTGAATTTTAGGTAGTATCCAGATGGCACTAGTGGTAAAGAACTTGACTGCCAATGCGAAGGCACAGGAGACACGGGTTCGATCCCTGGGTCGGGAAGATCCCCTGGAGAAGGAAATGGCAACCCACTCCAGTATTCTTGCCTGGAGAATCCCATGGACAGAGGAAACTGACGGGCTACAGTCCATGGGACCGCAGAGTCGGACACGACTGAAGCGAATGAGCTCTGAATATCTCTCCTTTAAGACATTCATCTTAGGGCCCTCCGTTCTGCTCTAATCTGCACCTGATACTCTCCAGGTCTGCTTACATATTCAATTCATGAAGACAGACGACACATTTACCAAGTTTTTCTTCTAGACATTAATACTTTCCTCCCCAGGGATCAATGACCGGCATATCTTGCCAAGCATCGCCCACAGCATCTAAGAATGTACGGATTTTGCCATCAGGTAGACGATCCTCTCCCTAACCATGCCCCTCACTAGTGCAAGGCTGATTTTCTTATAAGTACAGAAAATGCATCTTCTGCAGGTCAACGTCTAAAACCTGTCCACCAACCGTAGTGCACCTAGGAGCACTTAACTTCACTTTAAGGCCAGGCAAAGCCTGGCGCTGCAGAAAAGACGACAGCCACAGCTTCGCAGACGTGACTGTAGGGTGAATTCTCAGGCAGCAGGATCGCATCGGCAAATACCTGGAAGTGGAGGAGAATGCCGGGAGCTCGGCTAGGCGGTTCCCAGGACAGCGTGCGGGGTTCAGTGTCAGACTCGGGGTCCACGGAGCTCTCCCCAGACCAACAGCCCTAGTGCACGTCACTGCGCTTGCGCCACTCCTCGCTCCGCCCCCGACCGTGAGGGCGAGGGGCGGGGCGACGAAGGTGCTGGACGAAGGCCTGCCGCTATCCCGGAACATTTAGGGGCGGGGAGCCGGGAAACTGCAGGATCGCGGGCGTGCGCGAAGCGAATCTTACTTCCGGGTCCCAAACTCCGTGACAGTGCGGAGCGGTGTGAACCTTGTGCACGTTCCTCCGATCGCATTTTATCCCCGCGTGCTCTTCTGGGGCGCGCGTTCTTCTTCGTCCTGGCTGTCCCAGCGGTGGCCGTCAGGGCAGTGGCCTGGCTGCTTCTCTGGGAGGCTGCTGGGTTCACCTGCTCGCCAGCCACAACATTCAACAACACCCACTTCGTCGCCGGTAAGGGGCGGAGCTGGGCCTCGGGAGTGGGCCGGGTTAAGGTCTGAGAGGGTGGGGAGCACTCCACGTTCCCGAGACCTCTCACTTCCTCCCTTTACAAACGTGCTTCTCGCGACCCTAGAACCGTAGGGTGAGTGAAGGTGAAGTGAAGTCGCTCAGTCGTGTCCGACTCTTTGCGACCCCATGGACTATATCCCACCAGGCTCCTCCGTCCATGGGATTTCCAGGCAAGCATACTGGAGTGGGTTGCCATTTCCTTCTCCAGGGGACCCGCATTGTAGTCAGACGCTTTACCGTCTGAGCCACAGGGAGGTAGGGTGAGTAGCAGGAGATAAAAAACAAAGGCTGCAAGTTCCTGCACTTCCCACCGCCCCCGCCTTCATTCTTTGTGACCAGTCCTGGTTCTCTGGAGAGGAAGGCTTGGTCTTTCTGAGGAGGGACTGGCAGCACTATTACTAACACGTTGTGAAGTACAGCCGTGAAGCATTTTGGGGTGCTCTTGGGATGCATGAGGCTTCTGACCACTGCGGGACCAACAAAGCCTAAGTGCCCTGTGAGGTGTGAGAACCCCAATCTAGAATACCTTCCCTTGGGGAGCGTGGAAAGGGGAGGACGACTAATTTTGTTTTACAAACATGTTTGATAATAAACTGGATTGGGCTAGGCTTTGATAATAATCTGGATTGGATTATGACTCCGGGCTGGGCGAGCGAGTCGATTCACTTCTTTGTGCTCAAGGTCGTGGGCAGAAGTGCTGTGCTGGTGCCGTGAATCCAGCCCTCGTGGAGCTTGCAATGTAGTAGGGGAGATGGGTAAGTGCAGTAGTAGTTACAATAAAGTGATAACGTTTGATAGGGAAAGAAAAGTCAGTACACACACACACCAGGAAAACCAGTACGGAAGCTGTCTTTAAAACCAGGATACTAGATTAGTATCTGTCAATCAGTGCAGTTCTGCTTTTGTGTGTTTATATATTAGATTCTGAAATTTATTTGAAGAAGGAATTATTAGGCGAAAAATAATTTTCAAACGGCTGGGCTTATTGATAACTAAAGACTTTACAGCAATTTGTAAAGGGGGTCAATTTCCAGAGCCAATTCAGGCCACAAAAACGAAGTAAGTGAAATTTAAGAGTAAAAATCTTGAAGGTGAATTCAGATGTAACAAATTCATTTTGAAAATGGTACCTTTGCCTTAAAAATCATAAATAATCTAGTATCTAGCATTTGCTATACTGTTTGTAAAGTAGCTTTTCTATCATCCCAAGATAAATGAAATTTACCATTCTTTAGTCTACTCCATAGAATTTAAGCCTGTTAATCTGACCTTTTTTCTAGTTTAATTTACAGGCAGATATAAACCCTTCCCCAACCTCTGTTAAAATTAAATATTGAAGAAATGTCTGAATTTTTACAAGAGATATTCTATAAGTTATTTGTTTGGGAAAGGATGAGATATGCTTCTCCAAAGTAATTAAGGATATTGTTAAATAGCAAGAAGAGCTGAAATACCTTAGACTTTAAAAATCAGGCAAATCTTACTTCTAATCAGTGACTTACCTAGTTGTATGACCTGCTGCTGCTGCTGCTGCTAAGTTGCTTCAGTCGTGTCTGACTCTAGACAGTTAGTATTTATGTCAGAGTTTACTCCTGTGTTGTAGAAGGAAATGGCAACCCACTCCAGTATTCTTGCCTGGAAAATCCCATGGACGGAGGAGCCTAGTAGGCTACAGTCCATGGGGCTGCAAAGAGTCAGACATGACTGAGCTACTTCACTTTTACTTTATTCCTGTGTTGGAGAGGGAAATGGCAACCCACTCCAGTATTCTTGCCTGCAAAATCCCATGGACAAAGGAGCCTGGTAGACTACAGTCCATGGGGTCACAAAACTCCTGTGTACAAATGGCAGTAATTTTGCTGGCCTATTTCTCTAGATCATGAAAGTTAAAATACATGTGAAAACTCCAAGTAGAGAATCTGTCATATAAGTATTATTTAATAAATGTTTTTTTTATAAATTTATTTATTTTAATTGGAAGCTAATTACTTTACAGTATTGTATTGGTTTTGCCGTACATCAGCATGAATCCGCCATGGGTATACACGTGTTCCCCGTCCTAAACCCCCCCTCCCAAATCTTTCATAGTTTCCCCCTTCCTTCCCTCTTCGGTATATTTCAAATGTTTCCTTTCCACTTCATTTTTGGGGGGGTCTTCTCAGGAATACATCTAATGGAATTCACAACATACAATAGTGTATGGTTTCTCTGTGTGTTTGTTTTAATGTTCTCACACATTTCCAGCTTTTCAAAATGGAGTAAAATTCCATAGCAAGGTGCCTGGGCTGATTTGGTAATCATTGGTAGCTGAATTTTGAAATTTTATGAAACTGACACTGAGTAACAGTTTTAATATGTAAGTTCTACATGGAGTCAGATTGGTGAAATTTCAGGTTATTCTAAATTTATAAAAGAACCCTTTGGTCCTTTGAAAAGCCTCCAGTTTTTGTTTTTTCTTTAAACCTTCTCAGTGTCTACACACTGCATAAATGTACCTTCTTCTTTTTTCTACTTGTGGATGATAGAATATAGAAGTTGCCAGTTTGTATCTGATACTCAGTTTCAGTGAGCTAGGATTAAAATTGAGGTTTCCTGGCTCTTTCGCTGTTCTGTTCTTTTTGATGTCCAGTGATCACCTGAATAAAGTAATATAAATAGCAAACACTTACAGAGTGGGTGCTCTGTGGTTGACCCTGTTCCAAGTGCGTCTACATATATTAAATTCCCATGACAACTAGCAAAGAGAGAAACTGTCTTCTTCAACGTCACACAGCTATTAAGTGACAGACTGTTGTTTGAAATTAGCCAATCTAACACCAAGGTCAAGGCTTTTAACCCCTGTGCTACACTAGAAATAGATTTATATGTAGCACAAATTGCTTAAGTTTTAAGGGTGTTTGTTTTAGGTTGGTTAGATTTTCCAATCAATTAAAGTCTATTCAAATAATTATTTTCTAGTTATTTAAATATTCTTTCATTGAGTGCTTATTTTATTTAAAAAAAGTCTTTTCATTCTTATAGGCATAAGGGCCACTTGTTCTGAAATTATTTTGAGACAAGAAGTTTTGAAAGATGGTTTCCACAGGTAAGTTGCCCATTGACTTATATCAAAATACAATTTTGTGTAACTAAAACCTAAAATTGATAGGTGAAAAATGGATAAACTGAAAAAAATCACTTGCATTCTTAAAGTTATAACTGATGGATAAGCAGTTCATAGTTTGAAACAATGATTAAAATAACAGTGGAGAAGAGAAGGAGAAAAACATTTATCATTTACTGTATATATCTATTATTTATTTATATAGACAGAAGCTATATATACATATTCCACTTAATCTTCATAATGGTTGTAAGGTAGATGATACCTTTCTTGTATTTCAGATGAGGGAACTAGGGCTCAGGGACTTTAAGTAGAGTTTAGAGTGGTAGAGCTCTGATGGAAATTTAGGTCTATCATACTCCAAAGCCACAGTCTCATGTACTAAGATACCACCCTAAATCACCATTTCTGATTTACAAAACTTGGTTCCAAAGCCCAAACTATTTCCAAGATAGAAACTAGTCTCAAATATGAATATTGCCAATATTGAAGATATTTAAAAGACTGGTAAAAAGTTGTGGAAGCTGTTCTATAAGAGATTCCCAAACTTTAAAGCCTCTCAAAGTGCTTACTTTGAAGTTATTCTCAGATATTTGATTTATAAATGCTGATACATTTATTTTTTAAATCATTTATGATTTTTTAAACCATTTTATGATTTAAAATGATTTTTAAATCATTTTATACATCACCTTCATTTTATATATCACCTTAAACTAAAATACCTCACTCTCCTCACTCTTCACCTTTAGGCTACATTTGAATGGCTAGGAGGTATAGTAGAAAGAACTTGGTTTTTCTGTTTGTTTGCTTGTTTTTAATTCAAATAAAATTGGACTAACAATGTAGCTCTATTATTTAGTATATGTGTACCCTTAGTCAAGTTACTTAAGTCTTTGTTACCTTACTGATGAAACTAGATAATGAAAGTATTTCCTTATTAGGGTTGTAAGGATTAGATCAGAGAATATGTGGCAAGTTCCTTAATGTAGTGCTTGTCACATAGCACATACTCAGGAAATGTTAGCTTTTATTGTTAGTAATTGAGATAGGTGATCAATCTGGGCAACATAGTTTCAAAGAAAAGATGTAACTATAAAGTATAAAACTGCTTTTGGGAGAGAATTCACTTCTGAAAGGAAGTTTTTGATAGAGTTCTTGATACATTTTAAGCAATATCAGGGTGATTATGCCAAATATGTATAAATTCTTTCTTTAACATAATTGGGATGTATCTTCAAGAGGAATGAGAGATAACTGATTCCTAAAAGGAAGAAAGAAGTACCTGAAGAGACTATCAGGACAACAAAAGTAGCTGTCCATTTCTAAGTACTGAAGATAAAAAGCAGTATTTAAAGCAACAACGAAGAGTGACAGAACCCACGAGAACAGCTTCAGAAACTAGAAATCTCAGTTATTTGAGACCTTCAGAAAATGCCAACAATCATGATTTTTTTTTTTTAAGGCTTTTTTTGGTTTTGTTTTTAGTTATGTTTTTAGCAGGTATAATCTTGCTGAGAGGGTGGATGAGGAAATATTAAAATATCATAGAAGGTAGAATTTGTGGTCCCTCTTATTTCTGTCTTCTTGGTCAAGAAGACTTATTCCCACTTTGGAAAGGTCAAGCAGTTATTAGTAGTAGGAAATTGTATAAATGGGACTTTACGACTGTAAATTAATTTAGAGTCTCCCCTCTCTGATGAATTATATCTCTTTGAAGTAGGAGAACTTCCTCAAACCATTGCTGAACTTGTTTATAATCTTTGGTTAATCTGGAAGTTAGTTGTTCTAGATTCTGGGTAGAATTCTACGCCAGATTACTAAAATGGTGGTTTGTGAGCACAGGATAGAAATTGTTGGTCTCTGGGAACTGTATTCTGGCCTGGAAAATTCCATGTACTTATAGTCCATGGGGTCGCAAAGAGTCAGACATGACTGAGCGACTTTTCACTTTCTATTTCTTTTATAGAGTTACTGGTTAAGTGGATCAGAGGATACTATAGTTGTAGTATATTTGATTTTCTACAAGTCTTTTGGTGAAATTTATGTGTTCTATTTGTGAGCAAAATGAAGAATGTGAACTGGAAGGTAATACAGGTGAATAACTTCATAAAGTTTAACTAATACATCCAACATGTTTTGGTTGGTTGATTGGTTGAATGTCATCTTGGAGGGAGGTCCTGAAGATCTCTGTCTTTTAAAATATATGTTTTTTCTGATGATGAGATGTTGCATGTTCACTGTTGTTCCGTCACTAAGTCGTGTCCAGCTCTTTGCGACCCCGTGGACTGCAGCATGCCAGGCTTCCCTGTCCCTAACTATCTCCTGAGGTTGCTCAAACTCATGTCCATTGAGTTGGTGATGCCATCCAACCATCTCATTCTCCGCCACCCGCCTCTCCTCCTGACCACAATCTTTCCCAGTAAAATATTAAAACAGCTCTTTCCTTTCAAAGGGGGAGAAAAGGAAAAAATTTAACTGTTTTAGTAACTATACATTTGCATACTTTTAAGTAGCTCTTTAAGTATTACAAAAGAGTAATAAACATGGTTGGATGACATCACTAATTCAATGGACATGAGTTTGAGCAAACTCCAGAAGATAGTGAACAACAGAGAAACCTGGAATGCTGTAGTTCATGGGGTTGCAAAGAGTCGGATACGACTTAGCAACTAAATAACATGGAAACTACAATATGTTACCCTACTCACAGCACAGCTGAAGATGGACTTTAAAATAAGTTTGAATGTTCGTAATTGTTAGTGTATTGACTATTATGTTCAGTGGGGGCAAAAGCTCCTTCTCTGCCACTAAACAACAAAACCTATGTAATGGCTAGCAGTGATTAAACAGAATCACAGACACCTGATTTATTTCAGCTTTGTTGATAAGCTCACATGTCTGAGGGGACACAATTCGTTAAATGCACATCACTTTTCATATTCCTAAAACAAGATGGGTTTACATTTGATTTTTCATTTGAAAAATAATAGATCTGGCTAGAGTTTAGATACTATTGATGTTCATTTTTTCCCCTGGAAGATATGGGACTATTTTCTTTTGAATAATTTGTTAAAATGTGGAACATACCCTTTAAATATAGATACTAGGAAAAATTACTGTTAGCCTGAATACTGTGGCTAAGTATAAGTTTCTTTAGACTCTACTTCTAAAGAAAGAATGTTTCTGGAGTATTCCAGATCTTTTTCATAGAACTGTGGATTCTGATTCACTGTGGGTCCAGTCACTTGTCTATGTCTCTGTTGATGAGAAATGATTCCCCCTAATGTGCCAGTGAAATAGGTGGACACACACCTCTCATTCTCTCCGTCTGTTTCTGAAATATTAGTCAGGGACACATGCATGTTATTAAAAATGAAGTTCAAAACACTTAAATAATTCTGTATTAGACACTTGACTCTATTATAAGTCATACTAAACTTGTTTAATGCTCCAATTCCCCTGCTAACATTTAGAAAGCAGAAGAATATTCTGCCTAACCACTGACCCCTGGTTGACTGTAATGGGTTCAGTAAGATCTGCTGCTCTTGCTCTGGAAGAATTTGGTCCTGGATTCTGTAGTTCATTCCTTGGCAACTTTTTAGCTATTACTGTGAATATTTTATTTACATTCATTGTTGTTTGAGGTGATGTCTTCATGAATACCTTGTCATTTGCACAGGACTGCGCTTCTTGGAAATCTCAGCCCATTTTTTCTAGATCGACCTACTTTCCTGGTAAAGTTATGACAGTGTTAGGACTCACTTCCCTCTGAAGTAATTTAACCTAGTTTTTTGTTTTTGCAAAGCACTCCTCGTTTACCATATCATATGCAACGAATGGCTGCCGGTACTCCTCTGTAGTAATGTTGCTACGCTGTGATAATCATTCTTGACCAATTGTATCCCATGTCCCATATTTCATGCAGCTTAGAAAAACAGCTTTAGTGATACTCTCTTGAAAGTCATGAAATTGGCCCTTCACAAAATGAAGCACCAGGCTTGATTTGCCAACAGCAGGCTCTCCCAGAAATACTAGTTGAAACTATCATATTTTATTTCCGGTATTGACCCCTTGGGTTTTGTTGCTCCTTGATTAACAATGTTCAAATTTGAAAGAAGTCCCTAATTTCAGTCTCTTGCATCAATTTCCAGGTTGCAGGGTGTCAGTTTTTCTTTCTGGAGGTAAAGAAACCTGAGACCATACCTGCAGGTCGGTGGGACCAAGGCTGCCTGGCAGCAGATCCCAGGCATAGTCTGAAGGACAAGCGAGCTGAGGCTGTGGCTTGGAGGAAGCCGTATCTCCTCCTCCTATTGATTTCCAATTTAATGCCAAGTTGTTAAGAGACCATATTCTGCTTGATTTCAGTTCTTTTAAACTTTTAGAGACTTCTTTTAATGCTCAGCATATAGTTTTTCTTATGCACTTAGAATGTTCTATTACTATAATTGTCAGTTAGATCTGTATCTTTACTGATTTTCTCTCTACTTGTTCTATCCATTACTGAGAGAAGGGTATCAAAATCTTTTGCTGTAATTGTAGATTTATCTGTTTATCCTTATGGTGCTACCAGTTTTTACTATGATGTAAAATACATCATAGTAAAATCTTTGAAGCTCTGTTATTGGATGTACACAATTATATTTTATATATAAATTATTGTTATATTTTATTTTCTTGTTATATTTTCTTGATGATTGACCCTTTTATTTTTGTGTGGTATTCTTCTTTATCCATGGCAATATTCTTTGTCCTAAAGTCTTCTTTTTCAGTATTATTATGGCCACTCTATAGTATTGTTATTAATATTTGCATATATTTTTCTATCCTTCTACTTTTATCTGTGTTTATATTTGCCATTTCTTGTGGACAGCATATAGTTAAGTGTTGCTATTTCATCCAATCTGTCCATCTCTGTATTTTAACTGGAGTGATTAGACCATATACTTTTAATGTTAATATAGATTTGGTTGGTTTGGTTTAAATTTACTCATCTTGCTTATTCTTTTCTACATTTTTTTCTATTTGTACCATCTAATCTTTTTTCTTTTTTCTTGCCTTATTTTGGATAAATGGAATATTCTTTGATCATTCCATTTTATCTCCATTTTTGGCTTATTAACTATACCTCTCTCTTTTTAAAAATTTAGTTGCTTTAGGGCTTACAATTTTAACTTGTCACAGACTACCTTCAGATAATACTGTTTCATACCATGAATAATGCATGAATCTTATAGCAGAATAGTTCATTTCTTTCTCCTCCCCTTTATGCTGTTCTTGCCATATGTTAATTAACTTTATGCTTTTTTGCTTATGTTATAAACCTGCCATATATTGTTGGGTTACTTTTGCTCTGATCAGTCATATTTTTTTTACACTATTATTTATTTTAATTGTGGTAAAATACCTGTAACATAAAATATGCTGTCCTAACTGTTTTAAATTGTACACTTTAGAGGCATTAAGGATATTCCCATTGTTGTGTTACCATTATTACTAATATCCATAGACTGCTCTTCATCTTACAAAACTGAAATCTCTACCTCTTAACAGTAACTCCTCATCCCCATCCCCCAACCACCTGCCCCTGGCAACTGCCATTCTACTTTCTATCTCAGTGGGATCTCTGCTGAACTCTTTGGTTTCTATCCTTTGGTTGGTAGAATGCAGTGTCTTTGTGAAATTTCAGAATTGCTTATCTTTCAGTTCCTTGGTAATTCCTTGTCCAGTCTTGTGGAGTTACATATTACTCATGTTTATTTTAGTATTCAATAATAATTCAAGGGGACTCCAATTCAGACTTATAGAACTCTTTGTACAAAGATACTTCCTCTCTGGAACATAGCGCTGTGACTTCTAGCTGCTTAAGCCTCCCTTATCTTCTATCCCTGTTTTCTCAGTTAAGCAAAACCACCATGCTTGGGACCTCCTTCTCTGCACTTGATCCAAAATAAGCCTCCAGAGAGAAAGCTGAGACAATTCTACATTTATGTTTATAACCTATTTTAGATTAATACTTGTAGTGTGGTATGAGGTAGAGGTCACAGTTCAGTTTTTTCTATATAGGTGCACAGTTGTTTCAGCACTGTTTGTTGAAAAGATAATCTTTTCCCCATCAAATTATATTGGCACCTTTATTTTTAAAAAGTGTGTGTCTGTTTCTGGACTTCATCCTTTCCCATTGATGTTTGTCTGTTTTCACCCTAATATGATGCTGTGACTATGACATGAATTTATGAAAGATCTAATGAGTGATTCTGATGTGATATAAATATTTCATTTGACTTTATGATCTTCTTTTGAAAAACTAATTTGAAATATAATATTTGTACTAATTTAAATATAAGCTTATTATATTATATTAGCTTGTTTAAAAATTGAATGAATTCTTAAGAAAAAAATTGAATGAAGATATTTACTTAAAACATACTTGTCTTACAGAGACCTGTTAACAAAAGTGAAATTTGGAGAAAGCATTGAGGACTTGCAGACCTGCCGACTCTTAATTAAACAGTACATCCCAACAGGACTGTTTGTGGATCCGTATGAGTTGGCTTCATTACGAGAGAGAAACATAACAGAGGTACAACTGTTAGAGGGTTTTTTTGAGAAGGAAATTATTGTAGGAATATTGTAATTGTGTTAAGAAAAAATAGATAAGATGACATTGTAGTTATTTTTTAATTCATTTTGTTAAGTGTATATAAAAGATAGGATGGGAGTATTCTTTAAAAAGTGAGTGAAATGTCTGTAATAAGTCAGCTAAAATGACATTTATATTAAAGCTTGTCTTTGAAAAGATTAGTGGTTAATAAATACTGCTTCAACAACAACTTTGTTAAAATTTGACATATACCCCAACATATATGTGGGGTACATATATATATGTATAATTTGGGTATGGGAGGAAAAAAAAACAAATATTTATTGGATATCTATATAACAGGTATTTTTTTTAAGGAAGCAAGATAAAATTAAGCATTATAAGAAAGATTATGTCCTACACCCTTTACATAGATTAATCTTTAGAGCATCCTTGGAAAGATTCCATTTTCTAGATAAGGAAACAGGCACAAAGGGTCCAAATAACTTATCCCGGATCACATAGGTAAATGGAAAAGCCAAGAAATGAATCCAGGATTGTCTAATTGCAAAGTTGTTGTTCTTTTGGGAAATGAATCTTACTCCTTAGTTAAGAGTTTGCGGAACTTTGATAAGAATCACCAGGGGGTATTTTTGGTGCAGATTATTGTCTTTCTGAAAAAGCTTAATTCAGCAAATCATATGGATCCCCAAATCTGTTAATGACTGAAGTGATTCCTATTAAGAAATTTTGGGAAACTGTTTTAGTTCATTCTATATATGAATTTGAAAAAGGCCAAATACATTTGGATATACTTGGAGTCATTTAGGATGGTGGTTTCTTTCTAATTGTGATTTAGTCTGATTTCTTCACCTGTTTTATTTACATTTGGTTTTGAATAGGTAATTATATCCTTATGGTTTATAATTCAGGGAGTATAAAAAGTGTACAATGCTAAACTTTCACCTATTTTAACCCCTAGTTATCATTTCTTCCTATTTCTGTTTTTGTGTCTGTATGGCAGTTTAGGTACACATGTTTACATGTATGACAGTTTAGATACATATGTGGGAAGATTCCTTTTTTTTTTTTCATTTGTTTCTTTTTTTCACTGAGCATGAATTCTAAATGAGGCTTTTTAATTTTTACACAATATGTTTTGGGAATTCCCTGGCAGTACAGTGGTTAGGACTCCACACTTTCACTGCCAAGGGCCCAGGTTCAGTCCCTGGTCTGGGAATTAAGATTCTGCAAGCTGAATGGTACAGCTAAAAAAAAAGGACATTTCAAATTTAAATACAGTTCTTGGCTTGTACTGACATGGATTGGAATCATATTTAAGTTTACTTAATAAAATGATCTACCATGTTTTAAGAAAGTGGAATTTTTTTATGTATAGATACCCCAAAAGAGGTCACATGCCTACATACCCATACCTGTGGTTGGGATGAGATAGGGGTGTGTGCAGGTTGACTATAATGAGAAAATAAGGTGGGTAAAGGGTCCCATTATAGATTGTTGACAGCTTTATCTTGATTTTCTGCTTCCTAATTCTCTAATATGTAATTACAAATCTTTTATGTGAATTTACTTTTTCATTTTGGAAGCTTCTAGAAAAATAGATGTCTCATTTGTATAATTAGAAGTTGATTTCCTGATATATTAGATGCTATTTCCTTCTGCCTAGCTGAGTTGAGACTGTGGCCCCAATTCTTTGTGCAAAGAAACTTTGTCATGAGATATGTTATTATTTGGTGAATTTAACTAGATAGAAGAGAATTTATACATAGGGAATGATTGATGCTTATATATCTTGACTCTATTAGATAAGACAAAATTTTTGACTGTATGGATGATATGGCAACAAAATGTTTTTTAAAAGAGTTTATAGCTTCTGAGCAATTTGAAAATAAAAACAAGTCTTAACTAGTTTCATTGTAGATTTTTAATCAAATCTCTCACATTCTTTGGAAATGGCATAATATTAGATTGAAACATAAGAAATTGATATTTTATAGGTCAAAATGGAAGTGTTTTTGAAATTGCAGGTTTCACTCAGTCAAAATGTGTTAGGACTTCTGCCTTGGCCAAGTTGAAGAACAGGGAACACATTTGCTTTCTGCTTGAAACAACCAAGAAGTAGATAAAATATAAGAAAGAATGGAAAAAATAATTGAATATCAAGCAGTGGAATCTTAGAGATGAGAAATAAATAAGCTTAGCCCTTCAGTTGTCCCAGTTTATTACATGAGAGTTCAGACTGTAGTACAGGGAGGGTGAACCTAAGCAGAGCCTAGTGGACTTCTTGAGTTAAGGAGATAAAGGTAAGATTTGGGAAAGACCACAGTCACTAAAAGTGCTTTCCAGGTGACACTAGTGGTAAAGAACCTGCCTGCCAATGCAGGAGACATAAGAGATGCAGGTTTGATCCCTGGGTTGGGAAGATTCCCTGGAGGACGGTATGGCATGGCAACCCACTCCAGTATTCTTGTCTGGAGAATCCTATGAACAGTCCATAGGGTCACACAGAGTCAGATACGACTGAAGTGACTTAGCATGCATGCACACAGTGTCACTAGAATTCACAAACAGTGTATCAGAGAAGAGAGAACTACATAGAGACAAATTCCAGAGATCCACAGAGATTCCCCTGAATGCATAGTTGAGTATTAATTAATGCATGCATGTGAGGAAACTGCTTGATACTGGGAAAAGAACTATATGAAAAAATTAGAGGTAATAGTGTCTCACACAGGTCTAGTTGTGGTACTTGTTCCCACCAACCAGACTGGGAAAATCCTTGTAATTCACTAGGCTTTGGATAGAGAAAACAGAAGAACTCAGTAGTGGGGAATACTAAGCCCTGGAATGAACATTATTTCAGTCTTACCTAAACAAATTTCAAAACCAAGACCTTGCAAAAATCAGACACTTGCAAGTAACCTTACAGCATTACAAAGAAAGCTCAAGAATATTTATAGGAATGCAGAAATATCTAGCATCCAACAGGATCAAAATGTCTTGACTCTAATAAAAGTTTGGCAAGGAGGCAAGGATGTGGGAAAATATGACCTCTAATGAGGAGGTAAATGATTCAGTCAATGCTGATCATAGCTGTATTCCTTATGTTCAGAAAGGTAAATAGAGAAATGGAAGATACTTGAAAGGACAGTTGACCTGTTAAAAATTAAGACTACAAAGTATGAGATGGAAAATACTCTGGATGGAATTAATGGCAGATCAATGCAGAAGAAAAGATTAGTGAACTTGAAATCATAGCAATAGAAACTACCAAAAATATAAAACAGATAAAGAAAAGAAATGTAAAAAGTGAGTAGAACATTAGTGAGTTGTGGAACAACTTCATGTGACCTACCATAAAGTCTAATTGAGTTATTTCTAAGAGATAGCTGCATCCTCACTTTCATTACAGCATTATTTACAATAGCCAGGTTATGGAAGCAACCTAGGCATCCATCAATAGGTGAATGGACAAAGAAAACGTGAGATATATATTTCTGAAAATGAGATGTGTATAAATATGTATATATTTGCATGTATTTGTGTATATACACATGTATATGTATACCCATACACAGAGACACACACAATGGACTGTTACACAAACATTAAGAAAAAAAAGAAGAAATTCTGCCATTTGCAACAAAACACATGAACTTTGAAAGTGTTATGCTAGGTAAAATAAGTCAAAGAAAGACAAATACTGTATGATCTCACTTATATGGGGAATATAAGAAAAACTGAACTCAGAAAGAGAGAGTAGATTGGTCATTGCCAGGGGTGAGAATGTAGGAGAAGTGGGTGAAGGTAGTTAGAAAGTACAAACTTCTAGTTATAAGATGAGTTAAGTTCTGAAAATCTAGTGTATAGCCTGGTAACTATAGTTAACAAACTGTATTGCTAAGAGAGTATACCTTAAATGTTCTCACCATGCACACACACTGAAAGGTAACTGTGTGAGGTGATGGACATTTTAACTAATGTTATTATGGTAATTATTTTTCAAAATATACATATATCAGATCTTCATGTTATATACCTTAAACCTATACAATGTTATATGTCATATATCTCAATAAAACTGAGCAGGGGAGGTGTAATGGAAATCGCCAAGGAGAGATGAAAGAGATGGAGATGGAAAAAAATATTTGAAGAAATAATGGCTGAGAAAATTTCAAGTTTGATGGAAACTACAAACCCACATATCTACGATGCTCAAGTGCAAGAAATATGAAAGAAACTATATCAAGGTACAAGATAATAAAATTGTTTAAAACAATGATAATGAGAAAATCTTAAAAGCATCAAGATGAAAAAAAAAAACCACATAAAATACAGAGGACCAAAGGTAAGAATAACAGCAGATTTCTTGTCAAAAATAATGCAAACAAGAAAATGGAGCAGCAGCATCTTTAAAATATAGAAAGAAAAAAAAAACCTGTGAATTTAGAATTCTTTATACAGTGAAAATGCCTTTTAAGGTAAAGGTGAAATAAAGACTTTTTCAGACATAAAGGTTGAAAGAAATCATCACCATCAGACCTCCAATACCAGAAATGTTAGAAGAGATCCTTCAGGCAGAAGGAAAATGATACCAAATGAAATCTGTATCTACACCAAGGAAAGAAGAACACTTGAAATGATAACTACATGCGTAAAAATAAGATTTTTTTCCATATTATGTAAATTTTCCCAAGATAATTGACAAAAATAACAACAATGTAGTGTAGCATCCATACCAGGTCTAAGAATAAAATATATGATAGCACTATCACAAGGTTGAGAGGTGAAAAACGAAATACACTTTAGTAAGGTTGTTACACTAAATGTAAGGTAGTTTAATGTCACTTGGAAGTAGACTGATACAGTAAAGATCTTTACTATAAACCCTGAAGTAACTGCAAAAATAACAGAGTCGTAGTTAATATGCCAGCACAGCAGATTAAATGGAACTATAAAAAAATTCAGTCTATTGGAGAGAAGGCAGAGAAAGAACATAAAGGAAACAAAAGATAAAGATACAGAGAACAAGATGAATTAAACTTAACCATATTAATAATCATATTAAATGTAAATGTCTAAATATCTCCATTAAAAGGCGGAGATTTTCAGATTGGATGAGAAATCAAGCCCTAACTGTATATTGCATATAAGAAATGAACTTTAACTTTTAAAACAAAAAATAAGACATGCTCACCCTGATCAAAGGAAAGCTGATGTGGTTATATTAATATTAGGCAAAGGGATTCAAGAGCAAAGATTGTCACAAGTGCTAAAGACTATCACTATTTTAATAAAGGGGTCAACTAATCAGCAGGAAATAATAATTCTAAACATTTATGTCACTAATAACAGATTCAAAATGCAAATAAAAATTGGTAGAACTGTAAGGTGGAATAGATGAATCCACACTTATAGTTGGAGATTTCAGTACCCTTCTCTCAATAATTGATGTAATAAGTAGACAGAAAGTTGGTAAGGATATGAAAGACTGGAACAAAACTATGAACCAACTCCCTGATCTAATTGGCATTTACTGACCATTCCACCCAACAACAGTGGAATACATGTTCTTTATAAGTATACATGCAGTATTTTTCAAGATAGATCATTCTAGGCTATAAAACAAGCCTCAATAAATTTAGAATTCAAGTCTTACAAAGAATATTCTTGACTGCAAATGAACTAAATTAGAAATAAAGAATAGAAAAATCTTTAGAAAATCTTCAAATATTTGGAAACTAATTAACACACTTCTAAGTAATCCATGGGTCAAAAGAAGAAATCAGAAGGGAAATAAAGTATTTTGAACTGAATGAAAATGAAAATATAACATACCAGAACTAATGGGATACTGCTAAAGCTGTGTTTAGAGGGAAATTTGTAGCACTAAAATGCATATTTATTTGAAAGAAGATCTCAATTAACGTTTTCAGCTAAGCCTCTTTAATCTGTGATGAACACGTGAAACCGCAGTAGAAGGATGGAAATAATGAAGGTCACAGAAGAAATTAATGAACTAGAAAACAGACACACACAGTAGGGAAAGCTGGTGAAACCAAAAACTTGTAGTTTAAGATGGATAAAATTGATAAACTCTTCAGCCAGACTGATTAGAAAAAAATGGGTACTGTTAGAATTAACATCCCGGGGCTTCCCTGATGGTACTGTGGTTAAGAATCTACTTGCCAATGCAGAGGACACGGATTCAATCCTAGTCCAGGAAGATCCCACATGCCTCAGAGCAGCTAACCCCGTGCATCCCAGCTACTGAAGCTCGAGCTCTAGAGCCCCCAAGCTGCAACAAAAAGCCTCCACAACGATAAGCCCACTTACTGCAACAAAGAGTAGCCACCACTCTCCGCAACAAGAGAAAACTAGCACACAGCAATGAAGACAGTGTGAACAAAAATAAAAATACATAAATAAGTAATTAAAAAGAATTAACATCCCAGTGTCAGAAAAGTATTTATTGTTACACATTTCATTTTTCTAGTTTTACAATTTTAGATTGTATAAGTTATTCAAAGATACCAATTAGTTTGTCTTAATTGGGAAATGTTTTAGATTTTTTTGTTGTTGTTTTGAATTTTTTTGATAGAGCTCTGGTCTAGGGGAGAAAGTTCTGTTCAGTGTTACAGTTATGGTACAAAGATTTTATTGCTTAATTCATTTAACTTTGCTAAGGTGGTTTTTGATATGTGTGGTTTAGTGTTGTCATGAAAAAGTGTAGGTCCGTGGCTGTTACCCAGCGCGTCGGAGCTGCAGCATGAGGACTCTTGGTTGCGGCATGTTCCGCAACCAGGGATCCAGTTCCTTGACCAAGGATCAAACCTGGCCCCCTGCATTCAGAGCACAGAGTCTTAGCCACTGGACCACCAGGGAAGTCCCTAAGGCTGATTTTTGAGATTCAGATACCCAGAATAAAAGTTTTTGAACCATCACCAAAAAACCCTTTGACTAACAGAGCCCTCTCTGAAGCCCAAAATGCCATTTAAAATATTCTTAGTTTTGCAGAAGTTTCCGTATTTTTATTTCTATGGAAAATAACCAGTAAACAAAAACTCATTAATTAGAGAAGCTGAAGATCATAATGCCATCATAAAGTCTGAATAGCACTATCAAGAATATACTTTGTGTTAGTTCTACTTAGTGTACTTAATTTTCAACTGGATAAATATTGGCTGTCTTATTTAACCTAACTGAATAGGGGAATCTCTTTGACCTGGCTTTGAATCTTGTCTCCTCTTCTTACTAGCTACTATATTGTTTATCCACCCTGATACTTTGTTTACACATTTAGATAACAGGCCTGAAACAGTGGAAACAGGGTCAGACTTTATTTTTGGGGGTTCCAAAATCACTGCAGATGGTGATTGCAGTCATGAAGTTAAAAGACGCTTACTCCTTGGAAGAAAAGTTATGACCAACCTAGATAGTATATTCAAAAGCAGAGACATCACTTTGCCGACTAAGGTCCGTCTAGTCAAGGCTATGGTTTTTCCAGTAGCCATGTGTGGATGTGAGAGTTGGACTGTGAAGAAGGCTGAGCACCGAAGAATTGATGCTTTTGGACTGTGGTGTTGGAGAAGACTCTTGAGAGTCCCTTGGACTGCAAGGAGATCCAACCAGTCCATTCTGAAGGAGATCAGCCCTGGGATTTCTTTGGAAGGAATGATGCTAAAGCTGAAACTCCAGTACTTTGGCCACCTGATGGGAAGAGTTGACTCATTGGAAAAGACTCTGATGCTGGGAGGGATTGGGGGCAGGAGGACAAGGGGACGACCGAGGATGAGATGGCTGGATGGCATCACGGACTCGATAGACGTGAGTCTGAGTGAACTCCGGGAGCTGGTGATGGACAGGGAGGCCTGGCGTGCTGCGATTCATGGGGTCGCAAAGAGTCAGACACAACTGAGCGACTGAACTGAACTGAACTGAAGAGTTCCTACCTGTAGGAATCTTGTGGAAATTAAAGAAGCAAATGTATATAAACCACTGAGCTTAACTGGTACTCAAAGAAAGTTACCTTTATTATTACCGGGTCATTCTATACATCTTTGTTGACAAGATAGAAAATATGTGTTATTTTGACTTATATCTAGTTGTATGCAAAGAGAGTGCATTGATAAACTTCTAGCAGAAGGTCTCTAGTGAAAGTTCTTAGGGATTTGCTGTTGTAATCTTCTTGGTCAACATTTTTATACTTAGATAAAAATACAGAAGATATAGTTATCAAGTTCATAAATGTTACATAAATGGTTGACAGATTAGGATTTCAGTTAAATCTCAACAGCCTAGAAAAAAATGGACAATAGCCAAAAAGATAAAATATAATAGAGATAAATATAAGTCCCTGGATTTAATTAGTGAAAAGTCAATTACTTGAAAAAATTGGGTGGGAGTTACTTAAAAGTTTTCTGTAAAAAGTTCAAATGAAAAATATAAGGATGAATAGGCAGAGCACTGGGTCATTGAATCTATTCAGTATGATACGTGTCATTTTATATTAGTCAAAATCCATAGGCTATACAACATAAAGAGTGAACACTAACTTAAACTATAGACTGTAGTTAATAATAATGTATCAGTATTGGCTTAATGAATTGTAACAAATGTACCAAACTGATTTTAATAATAGAGAAAACTGTGACTGTTTGGTTTTTCTGTACCTAAAATTGCTCTAAAAAATGAAGTCTATTAGTTTTTAAAAATTGTATATATATATGTCACACTGAAATTAGGCTGCTAAAAAGTTAATGCAATTTTTAAACCTAGAAACTAGGAAAAAATGTAATTTTTGCTAAAGAAGATAGTATTGCTACTATTTTCTCTAAGTATTTCAAAAGGCAAGTGATAGGATGAATGGTTTGGAAAACCATGTCTTGAGAGACCAAGAAAACTGTACATATTTCTTTGGGGAGGAGAAAACATATAGAGGAGGGTGGTTGCTTTCTAAGTTATGAGGGACCCTTAGTCAAACAAATAACATATTTTTTGCAAATATTGTAAGCATGGACAGTTGATGAATTGTTATGGGTCAGAGAATCAAGTTTCTACTAATAAAAAGGGAATAAATCTAATAGCACATTAAATGAGATGACTTAAAATAATGAACTTCCTTCCAATCATTGAAAGCAGTAAAACAGTAGCTGGATATTTGAAAAATACTCTCATTGGAACAGTGGCTTCAACTGATCACTTCTCAAGTTCCTTACGAGTCATAAGATTATAATTCTTTGACCTTTGCTAGTAAGTTCTATTACTCCTGTGATGAACAGGAAAGAAACAACATGTGAAAATACAGCACTTGGTGTCATTGTCAAATAGAATTAGGATGCCAGCTCTGGTGGGTAGAAATTAATGCTGGTTTTTTCTCCTTATGTAAGTGAATCTGAAGAAAAGTTGCATGTGTGTATACATACACATGCACACATATTATGTATATAATGTTCATATGCGTGTGTGTGTGTGGTTTTATAAATAAATATGTATATATGGATACATTTACAATGTAAGACTGATTTCTGCCACGTGTGCATTTTTACTTTTGGCATAAAACACTTATTTTAAAATGTTTTCTTACCATATTATTTTTTAAAAGAATCGTTACCATTTTTTCCATTAACTCTTTGTATCCAAAAAAGAGTGCTGACTTTGCTTTGACTTCCTGCCCGCAGTGCTCTATCTTACTCACTACCATCTTACTTGCTTCTTTGAAGAACAGGAAATTACCAGAGTGATACCTATCATTTTAACCCAATACTGGGTTAGGTGTTTTTATCATAGTTATCATGCTAATTGAATAATGCTGTATTTATTCCTGCAGTTTCTTTTCTTGGTACCTGTTTTGTTACCAAAGCAAAGGTTATAAGGAAATTACATAGAAATTTTTATTATGAGGAAATTTCACACCTCAGACTATAATTTCTTCAGTTTACTTTTAGTAAGCTTCTATTAAACACAGATCACAGCTTGTGTTTTCTACTTAAAACTGAGGATGGAAGAGGAATGAAAATTGTTTATAAGGGGTGGTGTGTTTGACATTTTTGTTCATCTATATAGCAGTCTTCTGGTTTTGTTTTTTACATCTTCCTCATTCATTTCTTCTGGACTAATATTTGTATTCTTTTTGACAGGCAGTGATGGTTTCAGAAAATTTTAATATAGAGGCTCCCAACTATTTGTCCAAGGAATCTGAAGTTCTCATTTATGCTAGACAAGATTCACAGTGCATTGATTGTTTCCAAGCTTTTTTGCCTGTGCACTATCGCTATCATCGGCCACATATTAAAGATGGAGAAACTTTTATTGTGGTCCATAACCCTGATTTATTGATGTATTGTGACCAAGGTAAGGGTTACAAATCTTTCTGGAGAGTTGAAAATAAGAGTAAAGGTATGGTGGTAAGTCAAGGACAGTGATAACAAAGTCATGTTTCTTTTTTCTTTCTGTTAAACTTTTTGATTATAAAATAAAGCACTGATATAGAAAAACTTCATAAATATATAGTTTAATGAATTATTAGAGGGGAAATAGCCATGTAACTACCACCCAGGTCAAGAAGCAACTTTGCCAGTCAGCATAGCAGCAGCCCCACTGGTCCTGTCCCAATCTCCTTTCCTGTAAGAGTAACCCACTCTCCTGACTTTTAATCACTTCCTTATGTTTCTTTTATACTTTCATCACTCAAGTGGGCATTCTTAGACAGGATAGCTTAGTCTTGCCCATTAAGAAAATGTTATTTCTGTTAAGTCTATTAATTACAGATTTCTCCTCTGTTTCATTCTTTAAAGAAAATTTTATCTGTTGAAGAACCAGAGTCATTTGAGACCCTGTCATTGTTGAGGTTTGGATGACTAGACTCATTAGTTCATCTGACTTCTTCATTGCTTGGAAATTCGTAGCTAGCCTTGAGAGGTGTGATCAGATTCAGGTTTGATTCTTTTGATAAGACTATAGGTGGTGCTGTGCTGTTTTATGAGTGGGCATATAATGCATGGTGTGTTTCTTTTTTCAGCCATTGATGCCTCTGCTGCTTTCTGTTTCTTCATACTGATATTGCAGGATTGCATACTGATATGGTAGCTGTTCGTGCTTTGTGTCCATTTGCATGTATTTTAGGGATACTTTATCACCTAGTTTTGTTGTAAAAGTTGTCTACGAGTTATTGGTTTTGTGTAGAATTGTTCTCCTTTTATGTGTGGATTTCAGCAAATTAAAAAACTGCTCTCATCATTTTCAGTCTTCCTAGAATCAAAACTTTAGGAAGTCCCTTTCAGATTTTGGTTCTTTGTATCTCCAAATTTGGGCTGATTAAAATGTTTACGGAATTCAGTAGCACTGTTACTAAAGACTGACAGGAAGTTTTAAATCACACATTTGCTGTCATCATCTGTTTCATGATGAGATAAGTCAAAAAGTATTCAACTTGTTAACTTTGTTCATCTAACGTAGTTTACTGTTTCTTTTAATGGTTACCTTTTACTTACCCTAAATAAAGTTTGGAAAAGTGCCCCCTCCCAAGAGAGCATTTGGGGTGCTGGAATTGTTCATTTTTTTTGGTCTGAGAGTTCTTTCCATGGCTGTGTTTTGTCTATGGAAATTTATCTGGTTGTAGGTTTATGATCTGTTCATTTTTCTGAGATATGTTATACTTCAAGAAAAGTCTGAGTTAAAAAAAATGGCCCCTGGTGTAGTGGGGTTTGTTAAGAAGTCATGCTCAACTTCTTCACAGTCTTTGTAATTTTATAATTTTCTAGGCATCCACTTAGAACAGGCTGTTAAAATAAAACAACACATGATAACACATGTACATTGTGTGTTAAAATGTTTGAATAATCATATCCCAACATGAAAGACTGACTTGGCTTCTAGTCCAGATACAGGTTTTCTGATACGATTTTCTACCACTTTTTCTCAGAGTTTCCAGTCTTGAAATGCTGGGCTCAGTCAAAGGTGACAGCTCCTTGTGCCTTGAACAGTAAGGATATCTGCCAATGGAACAATATGAAATATAAATCAGTAAGTTAATATTTTGGGGAAGGAAATGGCAAACTACTCCAGTATTCTTGCCTGGAGAATCCCATGGATAGAGGAGCCTGGTGGGGTACAGTCCATGGGGTTGCAAAGTGTTGGACACAACTGAGTGACTAAACAGCAGCAACAAAGTTAATATTTTATGTTGTTTTAGGTCATGCGTCCTCATATAAAACTCCTTCTATAATGTTTCTGCCACATTTAAGGGATGATAATTTTATATTCTACCATACGAAGGTGTTTTATATTTGTTTTTAATGTTGTTTCTTTGTTACTGTTGGCAGTAGTCATGGAATCATTTAATTTGCAGGCATGGAGATTGAGAGTTAGTCCCATGCCTCATTGATCCAAGGCTAAGTGTAGTTGATGTGCTTTTTAAAAGTGTGAAATGGCAAAAAAAAAACCATAGTGGTGTGTCCATCTGATTTTATTTAATCAGTAAAACTTCACTATATTTAGAACTTTTTATTAATTTTTAAGCAACAAAATGAATTAGTTAACTTCATTATATTACATAGAACAAGTGAAAAAGGAAAAGAAAAACTGTAAAGTTGTATCATTTCAACTGTAAGTTTCTAGACAGTAATATTGTTATTATAAATCTAAATCTAGGCTGATGCAGGCCATTTTTAGAGTTTTAACCTTGCAACTTATTTTCAGTGATTAAATTGAGCAAGTATTGGTAGCTCATTAACACTGACTTGGTCAGAAGTAGAGACACAGATGTAGAGAATGGGTGTATGGATACCAGGAGTGAGTATTAGAGAGGGTGGGATGAATTGGGAGATTGGGATTGACATATATATACTACTATGTATAAAACATAACTAATGAGGGCCTCTTGCATAGCACAGGGAACTTAATGAGTCTGATTCTGTTACATTAACTGAAATGTTGAATCTAAAAGAATCCATCAGGTAGTGTTACATGTAGCATAGCAATGGTGAAAGGTATTTAAAAGAAAAACGAGAAAGTTAAGTTAAAAATCAAAGAAGTAATGGTTTCATCTTAGGAGGCTGATCTTAAATGTATCTAACTTCTCTGTCTCTCTCCCAAGGTATACAAGAATCTGACTCTACAAGTTCCAGTGGGGCTGACCATACATACCTCTTTAGTGTGTTCTGTGACTCTGCTCATTTCCATCCTGTGTTCTACTTGGATCCTTGTGGCTGTTTTCAAATATGGCCATTTTTCCCTATGAATTTTATGCAGTTAAATACTTTCCATAAACCTGAATAAGACCAAATCATTTGTGACCAGAAGTATTCTTCTAAAATTATGTCATTACTTTTGCCTTTTGTCTTTATTTATGGCTAATATTATATTTACTAGAGGAAATTCTGGATCATTCTCAACTAATTTCAAAATTCAGTGCTCTATTATGTAGACCTCTAATAATCCTCAAGCATCGGGGGCCAATATAGGAAACTTAATTCTGTTAAATTAATATTATTTATGAGAAGTGACTTAATCTTCATTTGGATTATAAATAAGTACTTTATTAGAGACAAATTATTGCTAAAAATTGAGAAAATTGTTATGAATAAGACTAATTTGGATGAATCAGAGTTTATTTAAATGTTAGTTTTATAAGAATATTAATTTGTGCAGTTTCAAAGAAAATCATTAAAGTAGGACTTCTAAGAATATCAAAATTGATTATTCCTTGAAGCTTTTCCATTCTCTTTTTATAATACTGCTTTTGAATATATAAATTGGCAAAGGATTGATGGAGTTAAGTACTAATATTAAAAAGTATATTTTACTAAGTTGTATAGTTACAAAAGTTTTTGAATCTTCAGGTGATTTTTTTTTTAAGAACAAAAGGTCTTGGTTTATTGTTTTTCTTTGGAAAAATTATAAAATAAAGCAAACACATAAGCTAATTAAGAAATAAAAGGGCAAGCATCTTCCAGAACAGAAGCCAAAAAACTAGGGTATGTTTTGTATAGCATAATGGGGTATGATATACTTTATATATGCTATCACTGGTTAATTTCCTAAAACATTCTGGTATTTTTTAATGGGAATAAATATTTTCTAATTTGCCATGTTAACATGTTTTCCAGGTATTTTTTTCTCAGTGGGATTAATATAGTGGCATTTAAATAGAATTATATTAGTTAAAATTCAGTACCATTAACACCATTTTGGAATATGGTTAGTCAGGTGGGGAAACCTGGTACTTTTTAACCTCTTAAGTGTGTTTCTATGTATGTGCATGTATGTAATAGTCATTTTCTTTTGCACATCAAAGCCAAGTTCCTCAGTATCTAAATGTTTTCATTTCAGTTAATATTTGAAATGGTGGCTTGGGATATGATTCAGCCATTTTTTCATTTATATGGGTATTCAGAAGTGTAACGAAAGTGTGAATGTGAGTGAAGATACTTTAATATGAGTTTTTTTGCCTGATAAATGCTGGCAGATGATATCACTTTGATGCAACAGAGCGATTTGAAATCTTTATATTGTCTTCTTTGGATTACTTAAAAAATGACAATTACTTTACTTTTTAAATCAGTTTATCAAAGAAAACAGGTACTATTCTCCTGGTCATTGTGTTCCAGTATTGTTCCACTTGTATGATGTATTTTCTTAAAGTATCATGTAATGTTCTCTGGATGAAAATAACGAAGATTACCTCAACTAAGTGTGGTGGAGGGGGGGGTAGAGATTGTTTTGTGCGTGTGTGCCTTTCAGCCACTCTAGTAGGAACTTAGATTATTTAGTTAGATCTAATGGAGGATAGTACATTCATGACTTGGAAACTGAGAAGATTTATTTCTGCTGTAATGATTTCAGAATGTAATGAGTTTAAGGATTATTCTAGTCAAATAGTCTATTCATCTCATCTTCAGTTCAGTTCAGTTCAGTCGCTCAGTTGTGTCCGACTCTTTGCGACCCCATGAATCGCAGCACGCCAGGCCTCCCTGTCCATCACCAACTCCTGGAGTTCACTCAGATTCACGTCCATTGAGTCAGTGATGCCATCCAGCCGTCTCATCCTCTGTCGTCCCCTTCTCCTCCTGCCCCCAATCCCTCCCAACATCAAAGTCTTTTCCAATGAGTCAACTCTTCGCATGAAGTGGCCAAAGAACTGCTCATCTATATTTATGATTGATGCTGATTGATATGATGTGAAGATAAAGAATGTCCGCAGGTGAAGTGACTAACACCTATCTGTGCATGCATGCTCGGTGTCCCACTCATTGCGACCCCATGGAACCTGCCAGGCTCCACTGTCCATGGGATTTCCCAGGCAAAGAATACTGGAGTGAGTTGCCATTTCCTTCTCCAGGGGATCTTCCTGACCCAGAGATTGAACCCAAGTTTCCTGCATCTCCTGCCTTGGCAGGCAGGTTCTTTACCACTGTGTCACCTGGGAAGCCCCACACCTATCTCTATTATCCATCAAATTTATATACTACCGGCAGGTAGTTGAATATAAGATTTGGTAGGCTGTGAGAGAGTGAAATAATATAGAAGATTGTCCTAGTCCATGATATGTTGGTAGGTTTAACTATCTATCTGATTTCTTCCACCTTACTTCTGGGATTACCTTCCTCCTGAAGTGTATCTTTTTAAGATGTCCTTTTAGTAGGTCTCTCTGGTTTGTAACATTTCTGTGGTTTGTGATATCTCTGTTTTTGCTTGATGATATATTTATTTCATCCTCACTTTTGTTACTAAGAGTTTAACGAGGTATGTACTTCTAAGTTCAGTTACTTTCTTTAGGTAGTTTGAAAATATTTTTCCATTGTCAGATGGCACACATTGTTGCAGTTGCGAAATCTATGCTAAATTTAATAGTTGTTTCTTTGCAGGGGATGTCTTTTCTTTCTGGGTTCTTTATCTTTGGTATTCTGCAGTTTCACTTTGATGTGTTTGAGATTTCCTTTACTTATCCTGTTTGGGATTCACTTTGCTTCCTGAATCTGAAGGGTCTTATCTTTGATCAATTCTGGAAAATTCTAAGCCATTATCTTATATACTGCTTCTTTTTGTTTTTTCGCTTTTTCTCATTATGCATACGGTATAGCCCCACAGTCTATCCCCATGTCTCTCAACTTTCCTTTCATATTTCCTTTCTCTTTGGGTTGCGATCAGTAATTTCATTAGATCTGTCTTCCAGTTTATTAATTCTCTCTTTAACAGTGTGCAATGTACTATTTAATCCAAACATTGGCTTTGGTTTTAGTTATATTTTTTATTTCTAGAAGTTTTACTTGACTCCTTTTCAAAGTTGCTTGGTGATTTTTTATAATATCTTGTTTCTTGCTCCTGTCTTCCTTTGCTTAATCATTTTAGTAAACTTATGTTATATTCAGTAATAAATAATTCCAAAATCTAAACTTCATGAGCTTCATTATTCTCTTTGTGGTTTCTGCTGATTCATTCCTGGCTTATTTTCTCAGATGTATTGTAGTTTTATTTTGGGTATTCATGTGTACCTTTTCATAGCCTGTTTATCTGTGGAAATCCTTTCAGTCCTGTGTTGAGAGTGACCCTGTGCAATAAGGATATGTATTTGTTTCTTCTAGACCTCCAAGTGTTACCAGCCTGGGAGACTTACTTGACTTGAGGTTTCCTGGACAGTGTAGGTACTATAAATTTGAACTTTCAGACCTATGTGAGTGAAAATTTGTGGTTATGAATTCTAAAGGGAAAGTTTTTTTCCCCTTGATGCCAAAATCCAGGTTAAAATATATCCACATTTTGGCCTAGGTTGGTACAAGGGATTTTTTTCTCCTAGTCTATTCTCAGAGGGTATAGTCCTCTGAATTTTCCAGCCTTGTGCAAGATTATAGTCCCAACTCTTTCTACAGGCTCATAGCCTTGTCTTTGGTCTCTTGTCTCCTGGGCATCCAGGAAAACCATAGAGATTTGAGGTAAGTAGGTTTTTTCAACACAACACAACACAACACAACAGGCGTCATTGACTTGGTTACTACTTTGGTTTCTTGCTCCTCCTCTGGGTTGAATGTGAAGTTTGGAAGCCCATCAGAGGTATTCCTCTCTCTTTGTTTTAATTGGAGGATGATTGCTTTATAATATTGTGTTGACTTCTGCCATATATAAACATCAATCAGCCACAGGTATATACATGTTCCCTCCCTCCTGAACCCTGCTCCCATCTTCCACCCCATGCTACCCCTCTAAGTTGTCACAGAGCACAGAGATCAAATTGCCAACATCCGCTGGATCATTGAAAAAGCAAGAGAGTTCCAGAAAAACATCTATTTCTGCTTTATTGACTGTGTGGATCACAATAAACTATGGAAAATTCTGAAGAGATGGGAATACCAGACCACCTGACCTGCCTCTTGAGAAACCTGTATGCAGGTCAGGAAGCAGAACTGGACATGGAACAACAGACTGGTTCCAAATAGGAAATGGAGTATGTCAAGCCTGTATATTGTCACTTGCTTATTTAACTTCTATGCAGAGTACATCATGAGAAATGCTGGGCTGGAAGAAGCACAAGCTGGAATCAAGATTGCTGGGAGGAATATCAATAACCTCAGATATGCAGATGACACCACCCTTATGGCAGAAAGTGAAGAAGAACTAAACGGCCTCTTGAAAGTGAAAGAGGAGAGTGAAAAAGTTGGCTTAAAGCTCAACATTCAGAAAACTAAGATCATGGCATCCGGTCCCATCACTTCATGGCAAATAGATGGGGAAACAGTGGAAACAGTGTCAGACTTTATTTTTCTGGGCTCCAAAATCACTGCAGATGGTGACTGCAGCCATGAAATTAAAAGACGCTTACTCCTTGGAAGAAAAGTTATGACCAACCTAGATAGCATATTCAAAAGCAGAGACATTACTTTGCCAACTAAGGTCCGTCTAGTCAAGGCTATGGTTTTTCCAGTGGTCATGTATGGATGTGAGAGTAGGACTATAAAGAATGCTGAGCACTGAAGAATTGATGCTTTTGAACTGTGGTGTTGGAGAAAACTCTTGAGAGTCCCTTGTTCTGCAAGGAGATCCAGCCAGTACATCCTAAAGGAGATCAGTCCTGGGTGTTCATTGCAAGGACTGATGCTAAAGCTGAAACTCCAGTACTTTGGCCACCTGATGCAAAGAGCTGACTCATTGGAATGGACCCCGATGCTGGGAGGGATTACGGGCAGGAGGAGAAGGGGACGACAGAGGATAAGATGATTGGATGGCATCACCGACTCAATGGACATGGGTCTGGGTGGACTCCGAGAGTTGGTGATGGGCGGGGAGGCCTGGCGTGCTGTGGTTCATGGGGTTGCAAAGAGTCAGACACAACTGAGCGACTGAACTGAACTGAATTGGGTTGAGCTTATGCCTTTGAAAGGATGTTCTATTTTATCCAGCATTTTGTATATTTAATAGTGGGAATGTTTTTCAAGTTATCTAATAGTGTGCCCTATTGCTCCTTGAATCCCTTTTCTAATATTCTTCATATCAATTAAGCTGTTTTGCTCTTTGTCTCAGCAAGAACAATTTGGCTTTCTCTATCTATTTCCATTGCTATTACTCTAGCACTAGTCATGATTAATGCCTCCCTAATTCATTCCTTTGTCTTCTTGCATCTCAAAACTCCATTCTCCATGTAGCAGTCTAGTATAAACCAGGTAACATCACTTCCCTGCTTACAACTATTTAATAACTTCTTGGAATAAAGTCCAGCCTCATTACTATGTCATTTAATATCCTTCCTGACCTGAATCTTGTCTTCTCTAGTGTTTTGCCATACTATGCTACTCCTCTTGCACTAAACTGCAGTTACACAGGCCTTTTTAACTGACCTTAGCGAGTTCTTGTTTTCCTTTCTCTGCTTGTAATGCTCCTGAAAGCTTCTCATGGCTCTCTCTTTCAGTTCTTAAACGTCACCTCCTTAAAGATGTTTCCACTGGCCACCTTATCCAAAGTAATCATCCTAGTTTTTTTCCTCATACCAGATTCTATTTTAATTATTGTGTTTTTATATTTGGAAGTTCCACAAAGACAAAGTGACTCATGTTCATTCTTGTATCCCTGATACCCAGGAGTGACTGGTACATATTAGACACTGAGTGAATACATTGAGGAATCTAGTCAAAGCTGTGGTTTTTCCAGTAGTCATGTATTGATGTGAGAGTTGGGCCATAAAGAAAGCTGAGCGCCAAAGAATTGATGCTTTTGAACTGTGGTGTTAGAGATGACTCTTGAGAGTCCCTTGGACTGCAAGGAGATCAAACCAGTCAATCCCAAAGGAAATCAGTCCTGAATACTCATTGGAAAGTGTGATGCTGAAGCTGAAACTCGCAATACTTTGGACACCTGATGCAAAGAACTGACTCACTGGAAAAGACCCTGATGCTGGGAAAGGTTGAAGGCAGGAGGAGAAGGGGATGACAGAGGATGATATGGTTGGACGGCATCACCAGCTTTATGGACATGAATTTGAGCAAGCTCCGGGAGTTGGTGATGGACAGGGAAGCCTGGCATGCTGTAGTCCATGGGGTTGCAAAGTGTCAGACATCACTGAGCGACTGAACTGAACAGAATGAAAACATTGCGGAACTCCTCTGTGAATAAAACATAGAGGCCTTGATTTGCAAGGAGGTGGGCCTTAATTAGCACCAAAATACATTGAGTTACAGGCAAAAAGCAAAATGGATAGTGGATGAATTCTCAGAAACAGATGTCCTGGAGCAGGTTCATGTAACAAAAATCGTCTTTCAGCGTCTTTGGTTGGCACACCTGACTGGAGACAATGCTGAACTACATGAGGGAATGGCGCTCTCTCAATATAGAGAATAACCCCCAAAAAAAGAACGTGGGAGAGAGACGTGAAACACATCTCCAAACTACAACTCCCGACAGGCCCCGCGTGAACTCCCATTGGGAGGTGGTGCCGGTCTCCGCCCAGTGGAGCTCGGGCTTCGGTCCCGCCCCTCTCCGCTCCCCGCCGTCGCCCTCCCCTAGGGTTGTGGCCACGCGCAGCGGCAGTGGTTGTTCCGCTTCCCCTCTGGCCTGGGCCGTCGCCATTGCCGAAGGCTCCCTGCCCTCCCCTCCCGGCGCCCGCGGGGCTCGGCTGCCGCCTGGCCTAGCGGTAGCAGCGGCTGCGCTCCAGCGCGGCCCCTCTTCCCGCCCCGCTTTCCCTTCCCTCCCCTCCCCGCCCCGCGTCGCGCGCTTGCTCGGGGCGGCTCCGGAGCCCGCTGGGAGCTCGGCCGGAGGCTCCTCGCTGGGGCGGGGACCTTTCCTCGCCTAGGGTAAGTGTGCAGACAGGCCGGGACGCGGGCCGTCGTTCTCATTCCTCCTCGCTTCTACGCGGCCTGGCCGGCGTGAGCGGCCCGGGGCAGCTGACCTGCCCCGCGCGGGCCCGGGAAGCCGCCACCTGCGTGCCTGGAGCCGCAACTCTTGGGGCGGTGGCTCATTGTCTGCGCCCTCGGGCTGTTTTCTTCTCCGGCTCTAGCCTGAAATGGGAAGCTTGCTGGGCTGGTGAGATCTAACTCTTCCTGGACCCGGCCCTGCCCTGAACCGTGTCGCGCCACCGTCTCTGCCTTCTGCTGATCTCCCTTCCCTCGCGTTTCAGCCGCCTTTTCTTCATTTACTTTACTGTTCGACGAAACGTTTCGGGTTTTAGTCCTTGATTTTTTTCGTCCCTTACAGAGTCCCAGCTCCTCCTTATCTCTCTGGTCATCCCAGTTTCTTTACCGAGGCACTTTGTCTAAAGCCGCTTCATTCTTTCCTAAACTGCAATCTGTGATCTCTTCCATATTCCGCATCAGTAGAAAACGAATAGTTTTCCGAGGGTTTGAGAGCCTCCGTTTAAAAACAGAACTTTCGGGTCTTCTCGTGATTCCTTTTGATCCTCCGCCAGGAGGTGAATATTTGCTTCTTTAGGTAACTTAGCTGAAGGTTGGCTTTCACCATGTTTAGCTTTGTTTAAAACAACACATACACACAAAACGTTGTCGAGTATTCCTCAGTGGGCTCAACCTTTTGACTCATTCTTTAAAGATAGAGTCATCCAAGAGCTGAAGAGTGGAAAGCAATTGCCGTTGTCGTCAGTTGTGGGGTTGTACTACCGGCCCTGTATCTTATCTTTAATGGGAATACTCTGGGCAGTGCGAACGTGATTTCTTTCCTCCTTGATAAATAATGCCAACTCCTATTGGTTTAGTTATCTCAGATTTATTTTACAAGTGATCTGTGTTTTTTTGTTTTCTTTTTCAACCTCTGTAAAAAGACAATCAAAATGGTTAGGCCTAAAATTAGACTCCCACGAGCTGTGTTTTGGATCAAGGTTGTTCACGTCACGTTTTTTCCCCTGCTCTGTTTGACTCTTCCGCTCTTGCAAGTAGGCAGGATATTGAAATGCAGAAGAATTTGCTCTGGGGGTTTTGTTGTACGGTTATTCAAAAGAATAACATTAAATAAAGTTAAGATTGGGATGAAGACAGTGAATGGTAATTTTTAAAGCAGGTTAGAACTTGTCAACTTTTCCAGGAGCTCTGTGGCTTTTGTAAATCACACTCATAATCCCTTCTATATATTTTGTATGTATCTGTGAAAAAATATATATCTAAGTGAAACGTTTGTTCATGTTCTCCTCTTAAGGGTATTGATTTAAGGCAACTCTTAAGTCCTTAGTTTTAAAATCTTTTCTTGTTTTAACTAGCCAGAAACAGAGACTTCCATTATGAAAAATGAACCTTAAAATGTTTCTGACCTGTAACACATGTAGGACTTAAACCCACTTTCAGGTTTTGGTGAAAGAGGTTGACCTAAATTCAGTGTGTTTTCTGGACTGTCATTTTGGTAGCGTCAGTTGTCCTTAATTCATTGAGAGGTCTTCTTGGCCTAAGGGGTTAAGGTCTAGAAATGTTGGAGTGTGCAAGTGGATGTGTTGATGTCAGCTTCTCTGCCAGTGCTTTCTATAAGCAGATACTTCTACTGAGGAAGAGTTCTGCGTCTTCTGCTTCTCTTAGGGCCCTGATTCCAGTTTACAATTACTCAGAATTATTCTTCTGGACTTTTGACATTAAATGCTAACCTTGCAAACCCAAATTCATAAAGTCTGTAATTGTAGTCTGTCTACTGAACAAATGAATAGGGGTTCCTATGATTCTCTAGTCTTTTTGATGGGCAGATTTCCAAGCAGACATGGTTAGCAGTGGTGTATGTATCTTTTCAATTATAATTTTTTTTTTAAGAGAAAACTTGGAACTTGTTCAGGTAGCTGGATAAACATTCAGTTATTCTTATTTTTTTTTTAATTTTTTTTTTTGGCTGTGCTGGGTCTTCATTGCTGCAGTTGGGCTTTCTCTAGTTCAGTGAATGGGGGCTACTCTCTAGTTGAGGTATGCAGACTTCTTATTGGGATGGCTTCTCTGTTGAGCATGGGGGGCTTCAGTAATTGTGGCTCGCCTGCTTAGTTACCCTGAGGCATGTGGAATCTTTCTGGACCAGGGATGGAACCTGTGTCCCCTGCCTTGGCAGGTGGATTCTTTACCCTTCGACCAGCAGGGAATTCTCTATTCTTTTTTAAAAGAGAGAGATCTTGTTGGAATAGCTTGGGATAAAATAGGTAGAAATTGTTAAATTCTTCCTATGTTTAATCTGTCTATATTGATTATTCTAGTATTTGAATATAACATTTCTTTTGGCTTTCTGAATTTTCTACTTTTGATTAAAATGTGAAACTGCACCTTGTTTTCAAGTCTTTAAGGCTTTGGCATTCTGATCAATTTGTTTTTAAACGCTCTTGCAGTTAGTTACAGGGCTAATTCCAGACTAATCGAGGGTGTTAAGTTACTCGCAAATCTGAGTTGTCCTTTGTATCCTTCTTGTACCTCTTGTACCTTGGTAGAAGCAGAAAGATGCAAAAAAAAGAAAATAGAATAAAGAAAAAAAATAGCCCCTGTTGCCTTAAAAAATACTATTTTCTTCTGTGATAAGAATTGAGTGTCACCACTTCTTCATTTTAGGATCACTAACCTGAGTAAGAATAGTTAGTCCAAATATGCAGGCCACATTTCATGTCATTCCAGGTATCAAAAGTGGTTAGGAGCTGGAGACCTGGGTTTGAATCCTAGCTCTTGGGCTTGACTCTGGACAAGATACATATTCTTTTCAGAGTTGATTTTTTCAGTCTAAAAGATGAGGATTAATAATAATAACAGTATAATACAAATTTCATAAGGCTATTTGGAGCAAATGAGAAATACAGGGAAAATTACTTAGCAAATGCTGTGCTTACATGATTAATAAATGTTAATTGATATTTTGTTCTAAAATGTGTTTTATATTTAGTTGCTTCTGCAACAAATGTTATACTTAGAAACTTAGATTTAAGACTGCTTTCTAAAGTGGTTGGAATCTCAGGATCATGTTTTTGAGATCATAACTGTTAAAAAAATCACTTTTCAGGGAAAAAAAAAGTTTCATCAATGAAATCAAATATAAGTTTTTTTAATACATATTTCTCAGATTTTAAAATAGTCATATTTCTCATAGAAAATTTAGAAAGTAAACTATTAAGAAACAGGACAAAAATTACTATACAAAAATCACTTTAGCCCTCAGAGATAACCATAATTATAACATTAGAATAGTGAGTTTTTTCCCCTTTATTTTAAAATTAAATTTCAAAGGTAGTCACTTCATGCTTATCACAAAAGATTCAAGCAAGTCAGTTATTTAGAGTAAAAAGTGAAAATTACTTTCCTTACTTTCTAGTCGCATTTCTTACAGGTACCCACTGTTAGCAATTTTGTTTTCTTTATGCAATTAAAAATAAACACAGTGTGTGTGTAATCTTACCTTAATTTTATTTTTAATAAAAAAATCTAATTGTTATAAATTCTTTTCCATCTCAGTACTTGTTATACCTCGTGTTTTTAATAGTCATGCAATATTCTATTCTTTTCTTGTACTTTACTTAATTCTTTATGATTATTTTTGGGCAACTAAAAGTGAGCTTTAGTGAACTTATATCTTTGTGCACATGCATATGTATAGAAGTATTTCCATAGAAAGAATTCTTAAGTGTGCATTTTAAGTTTTAATAGATGCCAAACTGCCTTCCTAAAAGGTTATACTAATCTATACTTCTTTATTGAATTGCAGAAGCTCTTTACATATAGTAGATATTAATGCTTTAAGAGTATATTTTCCATTTTACCTTTATCAAAAAACAATCTTCTATATTTTCTTTTGGTACTTTAATAATTGTATTTGAATCTTAATACTTCAGATTATTTTTTTGGTGCAAAGTGGGGTAAGAGTTTGGCTACTGAAATAAAATATAGGTATGAAAATATTTCAGGACTTTGAGGTTGGTGTAAAAATTTGTCACATGGTAAGGATTCAGAGAGGAATATTTTAATAGTTTTATTGTAAGCATCACATCTGAAAAGGAGGGGGAAATGCCCTCTTTTGGCTCCTAGTTCTTGGCATCTACCTAATTCATCCTCAGCCTTCAAATTTTCGCTTTTGAGTATAGCTTTCTTTGGGAGTCTTCCCTGATTTCCAGTATGATTTAGATATTCTTATTGCTTTTATATGTTTTCTTAACACATTGATCCATAATCTTTCTTTGGAGTATGCTGAAAGGATGAGTTATTCATTTGGAAATGAGAGTTATATCTCAATTTTTGTCAATTGAAACTAATCAAAAAGGAGATGCAAAGAACTCATTTTGGTTAAAATTGAAACACATATATACATACAGGCTTCCCATGTGGCGCTAATGGTAAAGAACCTGCCTCCAGTGCAGGTTAGAGGTAACAGACTCTGGTGGATCCCTGGGTTGGGAAGATCCCCTGGAGGAGGGCACAACAACCCACTCCCGCATTCTTCCCTGGAGAATCCCATGGACAGAGGAGCCTGGCGGGTTGCCGTCCATATTGGGTCATGCAGAAACCCACTCCAGTATTCTTGCCTGGAGAATCCCATGGATAGAGGAGCCTGGCGGGCTGCAGTCCACATGGGGTCGCACAGAAACCCACTCCGGTATTCTTGCCTGGAGAATCCCATGGACCGAGGAGCCTGGCAGGCTGCAGTCCATATAGGGTTGTACATAGTCGGAGACGACTGAAGCGACTTAGTGCAGTACCTATATGCATAAGCGTTCAGGGCTCTTTTAACCTACATTACTGAGTTCTTCCTAACATGTTTCTGATCACACTATTATCTTGTAGATAATATTTTTTCATGTAAATATTTAGTAAGTTCTGGGAAAATGGTTTTATTTTAATCCCTATTTCGTAGGTGCATTTTAAGGTATAATCTCAGCTTTCAAAAAATTAATTCCTAGTCTCAGATTCCCTGGCAATCCAGTGGTCAAGACTCTGTGTTTCCTTTGTGTTTCCCCTGGTTGGGGAACTGAGATCTCACAAGCCGCATGGTGTGCCCCAAAATTAATTCCTATGCTTTTTAATTTTGAGATTTGGTTTATAAAGCAAAAATGTTACATAATAACCACATGAACAACAAGAGTTGGAGTAAAACTTTTAGACACAATTTCAGTTTCTCTAAAGATCAGGTTATTAAAGAATAAAAAGTTACACTGGCAAATATAATAGTAAAAATATAGCCAGGTGTTTGATAGATTATCTGTTGTAAATTCTTTCTGAACTTTTTCACCTTCCCTATTAAATATTTGAAAAGAATAAAGTTTTTTTTTAAAAAAAGCAAATATTGCCTATGAATGACTGCTGTTAATACAGTATTTTGATATTTCTTTATATTTTGTAATTGTACATAATTTACTTTTCTGAAATTTTGGAATCATATTTTGTGGAATTTGCTATCTTGATTTTTTTTTTAACTTAACATTAAATCTTGACAGTTTCCTTCTGTTCTCCTTAAAAATTATTTTTTTTAATGATTTTTTTTTAATGTTTGCCTAATGTTCTATTGTACAGCTATGCCTTAGTTTCACTATTTTCCTATTGGCCAATGTGTAGTTTATTCCAGTGTTTTATACAAATAATTCTATAGTGAATATCTTTTTATTTTTCCCTGATTATTTAGAGTATTTTCTTAGAAATGGAATTACTGAATAAAAGCATATAAACATTTAAAACTATTAAGTTACGCTTCAGAAATGTTTGATGTGTGTTATCACTAGCTTTGTGAATCTCATTTTGTTGCTGTTGTCCTTGAAACAACCATCATTCTTAATGAAATTATTAAATATGCTTAAATTTGTGTATTGCTAGGCAAATAAATTAGTTTGATATGCATTTCTTATTTAAATTACAGTTTTGTTTTTGTGGATTTGGTTTAGTTTATTATTTCTGATAAATATACAGAAGTAACTAGATTTTCTTTTTTCAGTAAGTTCTCTTTAAAAAATTTTTTTACACTATTTTAAAAGTTCGTTTCCATTCACAGTTCTTATAAAACATTCGCTACATTCTGTGTGTTGCATGAAACATCCTTGAGCCTATCTTACACCCAGTAGTTTGTACCTGTAGAAATAACTAGATTTTTGTGTTCACGATTGTTTTTATTATCTTTCTGGATTTCAGTAAAATTTTATTTACTTTTGTTTTCCAGGTTCCTTGTCTTACCTAAAAATAATAATAATTTTTGCTTTATTTCCTCTTGCCTGGAGAGTCCCAGGGATGGGGGAGCCTGGTGGGCTGCCGTCTCTGGGGTCACACAGAGTCGGACACGACTGAAGTGACTTAGCAGCAGTAGTAGCAGTTGCTTTATTTCCAATAGTTACAGTATTTATTTTTATTTTAGCTCTTTATTACATTGATTAGAATCTCCAAGATTGTCTTGGAATGTCTCTGGTATTTTTACAATTAAGGATGACTACAGCTATTGGTTTTAGATTAAAATTCCTTGTTATTTATTTTCTTCTTTATAAAAAAGAATTGTCTTCTGAATTTTATCAAATGTTTTTATAACACTTACTTAGGTGATGGTAAGGTTTTTCTTTTACTACTTACAAAAGTATGTAAATAAATTGGCTAATAACATTCCCAAGATACTCAAAGACCTATATAATGAGGAACCAAACTTGTTAGTCAAGTGTACAGAATTTATTGAAAGAGTAGAAGAGAATCTTATAGGAATTTTTAATTTAATAAGAATACACAGTCCATATGGTAACTTCTGTAGTCTATGGAGAAATCCTTACTTACTCTCATGCATCAGCTTTGATAAATTTGCATCTAATATTTTTTAAGATATTCAAATTTATTATATGGGTATATGTAAATTTTTATAATTAAAATTTGTGGTGTTCATTTCCATCAGTTATTAGTGATTTTGTTATTTTTCTTAATTTGGTTTACCAAATGTTTTCTTAGTAATTTTTTAATAAGAAACTTTTGAGATTCATTCTGTTAATTTTCTGTGTTCTGATTTTCTAACTTCTACTTTTTATTTTGTTCCTGCCTTTTTTTGTTGTTATACTTTTTCTAACTTAGTAAATTCTTAGTTCTTTCTCTTTTTTATTTAATGAGAACATTTAATGCTCTTAATTTGCCTCTGAGTACAACTTTTGCATTCTGAAATGCCTCTGAATGATTTTCTTGTATTCATTGCTTTCCAAATAGCTGGTAATTCTAATTTGATTACTTCTTTGACTCGGGAGGTACTTGGTACAGTTCTGTTCACTCTTGCATTCTTTCATTGTCAGTGACTATGGTTTTTTAAAATATTTTTGAGTTGATTGACTTAAAGCATAATCCAATTTTTTAAATGATCTTTGAAAACTGTCAATCTTTATTCAAATTGTCTTACTCCTTATTAATAAGTTTTTATTAACTGTAAGACCTAGCCTTTATTAAGTTTTTAATCTTAAACTGTCAAAGACTGAGAGGTAGCATTGTTTCTGAACAGCTTATGCTTACTTATATTGAGGCCTTTATGTTTGTTTCTTCTGCCTGAATATTGTCTTCCTTTCATAAGTCACTGCTTTAAAGAAGCCTTACCTGATCAGCCATCTAATACAGCCTCCTCTGCCCCTGCTCAGTATCTAACCTTTTGTCCCTTTGTGTTTTTCTTTATAGCACTTCCACCCGAATTGATTTTTTCATTTACTTGTTTATTTCTTTGCTATTATTCTGTTCAGAACTTAGAACAAGTATGTATGCAGTAAGAATGTGTTTGTTGAGTAGAGGGTGCCCAGTTTTTTAATTATTTTATTTCATTTTATACCATTTTAGAGTCACAAAAAAATTGAGCAGAAAAGTACAGAGAGCTCTCATACACCCTGATCTACTCTCTCCCTTAGCTTCCCCAGCCATCATTATGCATTATGTGGTATGTTTGTTACGACTGATGAACCACTGTACATCACTGTCAATCAAAGCTCATAATTTATATTAGGATTCACTTTTGATGATTAATATAATGAGTATTGGGTATTGACAAATGGTGGATAAATGCCACATATCCATCATTATAGTATCATACAGAATAGTTTCTCAGCTCCTAAAATTCCCTGTGCTCCTCTTATTTGTCCCTCCTTTTTCACTAATCCTTGACAACTACTGATGCTTTAAATGTCTCCATGGCCTTTCCTTTTCCAAAATGTCATATAGTTGGGTTATACAATATGTAACTTTTTCAGCTTCTTTCACTTAACAATATGCATTTGAGTTTCATTCATTATTTTTTTATGGCTTAATAGCTCATTGCTCTTTTGTGCGGAATAATACTCCATTGTTGGAATATACCACAGTTTGTCTATCCGCTTACCTACTGAAGGACATCTTGGTTGCTTCCACCTTTGGCAGTTATGAGTAAAGCTGCTATATAAACATCCATGTTTGGGTTTTGCATGGGTATAAGTTTTCAGCTGATTAGAGTAAATAGCAAGGAAAACGATCGCTGTATTGTACGGTAAGAATGTATTTAGTTTCGTGAGAATCTGCTAAAACTGTCTTTTAAAGTGACTGAACCATTTTGCTTTCCCAGCAGCAATGAATGAGAGTTCCTGCTGTTCAAATCCTCATCAGCATTTAATGTTATTCGTGTTTTGGATTTTAACCATTTAAATAGATGTGTAGTGCTATCTTACTGTTGCAGTTTGCAATTCCCTAATGAAGTATGAGGCTGAGCGTCTTAATTTCAGATGCTTCTTTTGCAGATATTTTCCCCTACTCTGTGGCTTGGCTTGTTATCGCAACCCTGATGATTTTTATCATGTTTTTGGTATAATATTATTGATGCATGTTTAAGTTCTGTACTGCTAAAGGTCTGCATCCCACCTGATCAATAAAAATTTGTCATATTTAATCTGAGTCTTATTTTACTTAAATTCGTATCAGTCCTGTTCTTTGTTCAGTAAGTTATTAGCCAGCTTTTTCTTTCCATGCCACTTTTAGTTGTAGCTCTTTTAAATTATAACTACTGAACTACTAAAATAGTTTTGTTTTAATCTAAAATGAATACTGAAAACATATATGTGTATTGTCATAATTTTGTTGAGTGTGTTTCTGTTATTTTTTAATGCTTTCTATTTTTTAATGGCTCATTGCTACTGCTTCTACATTTTTGTGAAATATACATAATGTATAGTTATCTTCTTAACCAATTTTAGGTGAAGTTAACTATTAAACAACATGAGTTTGAATTGCCCGGGTCCACTTATGCCTGTTTTTTTTTTTCCTCGATAGTAGATACTATAGTACAGCACTATTCAAGGTTGGTTGAATCCTAGGATGCAGAACCACAGATACAGAGGAACTTTGGAGAAACCATATTATGGAGAGCTGGACTGTGGGTTATACTCTGATTTTTTACTGTGTGGAGGGTTGTGCCTCTTACCCCAGGCTGTTCAGAGTCAACCATATGCAGTTCTTTGGCATTAAGTATGCTTACATTGTACAACCATCATTACCATCCATCTCCAGAATTTTTTATCTTTGCTAAGTGAATCTTTGCATTCATTAAATGCTGACCCCTCTGTTCCTCTCTATCCCTCGTGACTGTGTCTAATCTACTTTCTCTTACGATTTTGCTATTTCCAGGTGATTCATATAAGTAGAATCATACAGTATTTGTCCTTTTGTGTCTGCTTATTTCACAGAGCATATTTTCAAGGTTCATCCTTATAGTGTTTATGGGGCTTCCCTGGTAGCTCAGCTGGTAAAGAATCTGCCTGCAATTCAGGAGACCGTGGTTCACTTCCTGAGTTGGGAGATCCCCTGGAGAAGGAATAGGCTAACCACTCCAGTATTCTTCGGCTTCCCTGGTGGCTCAGATGGTAAAGAATCCACCCAGGTGACCTGGGTTTGATCCCTGGCTTGGGAAGATTCCCTGGAGGAGGGCATGGCAGCCCACTCCAGTATTCTTGCCTGGAGAATCGCCATGGACAGAGGAGCCTGGCGGGCTACAGTCCATGGGGTCGCAAAGAGCTGGACAGGACTGAACGACTAAGCACAGCACGTACCTGAAGCTTCATGCTTTATTTTTTCATTTCCAGAAATATTTTTGGTTACTTTTAGTTCTGCTTTCTTCCTTGGAAACACTTGCAGTCATTAGGTTAGCTCATTTCTGTCTTTCGTGTGAGCTTCTCAAATGTTTGTCTTTATCACTCATTTGATTTTCCTTTATCACCTCCAGTGTCGGCTTTACTTCTGCTATTAAAATATAGTTTCTTTGCATCTTTTAAAAATTTACTTCATTCCTTTTTTTGCTTAAATTACTCTCATTTCATCTTGGTTTTTTTCTCTTTATATATGCCTGTTTCATGGAGTTTGCCAAACAGTGTTTAGAACTTAATTCTGTGTCCTGAATTAATTCACCTTCTAAGTTAGATTCTACTTTTATGAAAAGTAATTTTCTCTATTTCTTGTGCTGCATTATTGTTGGGATCAGTGTTGGATTTTTTTTTTTCTGCTTATTCATCCTTTTTCTTTTTTAAATATTTATTTTTATTTACTTATTTATTATGTTTCCCAGGTAGCTCAGTGGTAAAGAATCCACCTGCCAACGTAGGAGTTGCAGGTTTGATCCCTCGATCAGGAAGATCCCATTAAGAAGGAAATGGCAACCCATTCTAGTATTCTTGCCTGGGAAATTGCATGGACAGAGGAGTCTGGCCGGCTCCAGTCCATGGGGTCACAAGAAGAGTTGGACACAACTGAGCAACTAAACAATAAACAGCTTATTTATTTGGCTCTGCCGGGTCTTAGTTTCTGCATCTGGAATCTAGTTCCCAGACCAGGGGATCAAACCCCCGTGCCTGGAAGCAATGTGGAGCCTTAGCCACTGGACCACCAGGGAAGGCCCCTGCTTATTCCTCCTTGAATGCTGTTACCTGATACTCATTTATTGGAAGCGTTTGATTGTCCTTGCCTCTACAGTTGGCTAGGGTTCTGGTTGAAACCTCTTCTTAGGTGTGTTGCTGAAGGATAAATACACACAGCTCCTAGCCTGAGTCCCAGTGATTAATTGGCATTCATCTAATAGGGTAGTTCCGGACTAGGATGGTAGGGTCTTACCCTACCTTGATTTCTAGCCTGTGCTTCTTTTAAGGCTCTTACTGATTCTAATCTTGTACCCACAACACAACACTTGGCTTGTATAAATACACCTCTCAGGAAACCATGTGGGAATACAGGTTTTTTATGCCATTTTACAGCTCCACCTGAACTTTATATCCATAGAGACACATATGGCAGTCTCCTAAATGTATGTAGAAAGATTAGAAGAGATGATAAGGAACTCTAGCTGCCACAGAATTCACCTCTGTTTAGCGAGAAATGAGTTAACAAGGGAGACTGACTAGCTTATTTCTTTGAGGCAAACTTTGGGTCTCCAAATTAAAGGATGGCTAGCAGAGAGGAATTAAAAGACGCCTACTCCTTGGAAGGAAAGTTATGACCAACTTAGATAGCATATTGAAAAGCAGAGATATTACTTTGCCAACAAAGGTCCGTCTAGTCAAGGCTGTGGTTTTTCCAGTGGTCGTATGGGTGTGAGAGTTGGACTGTGAAGAAAGCTGAGCGCAGAAGAATTGATGCTTTTGAACTGTGGTGTTAAGAGAAGACTCTTGAGAGTCCCTTGGACTGCAAGGAGATCCAACCAGTCCATCCGAAAGGATCCACCCAGTCCTGGGTGTTCATTGGAAGGACTGATGCTGAAGCTGAAACTCCAATACTTTGGCCACCTCATGCGAAGAGTTGACTCATTGGAAAAGACTCTGATGCTGGGAGGGACTGCGGACAGGAGGAGAAGGGGATGACAGAGGATGAGATGGCTGGATGGCATCACCGCGTTGATGCACATAAGTTTGGGTGAATTGCAGGAGTTGGTGATGGACAGGGAGGCCTGGCGTGCTGCGATTCGTGGGGTTGCAAAGAGTCAGACACAACTGAACAACTGAACTGAGCAGAGAGGAGCAAGCTATCTTTATATCTTAACTTTCTCTTATAAAACATGTATCATGGGTGGGTCATGGATCTTAGTTAAGATTGTGTGACCTTAAAGCTAATGGAAAGCCTTATAAGACTTTAAATAAAATTGTTTTCGTGGAAATTTAGGATAGGTTACTACTATCTGATTTGATACTGCTTTTTACTATATGAAGCTGGTTTCAGTTTTTGTTTAACTTAGACAGCCATGTAAGGAATCAAATAATCAGCCTGCAGTTGACCTTTATTTTTCAGTATAAAGTCTTTGATAAGTTTTTGGTCTGATTATAGGAAAATAGCATCTTGTTCCAATTTGCGTCTTTTTGATATCTAGTTGAACACTGTTCATACACATCCAGTTGTCCTGCTTATGATTTTTTGACTTTAGTATGGTGTAAAAGTGGTATGCATTCAGTAGAAACCATACTTTGAATTTTGATCTTTGCCTGGGCTAGCGATACAGGTTCAGTACTCTGGGGGTGCTGGGCAGAGGCAGTGAGTGAGCTGCAGCTCCCAGTCAGCCACGCAGTCACAAGGGTATAACCATACACTTCACAACTATTCTGTACCCTTAAAACCATTCTCTTTTTCACTTTTAAGAAAAATATTCAGTGAACTACAGAAAATACTCAACAGTGTTATAAAGTAGGCTTTATGTTAGATGAATTTTCCCAGCTGTCAACTGATGTGTTTTGAGCATGTTTAAGGTAGGCTTAGGCTATGATGTTCTTTGATAGATTTAGGGGTATTAAATGCATTTTCGACTTAATGATATTTTCAGCATACATATCTTAAGTCAAGGATGACCTGTGTTTATTGTCCCTCCCCTCCTTTTTCAGTTTGAATTGTTATTGGGGTTTGTGACCAAACTTGGGGAAAGCTAGACTTCACACTGTTGAACACGCTTCTTACTGCTTTAAAAAAATGTATATTTGTTGTTCCTTGCTTCGCCATTTACTACCTCATAGGCAGTTTTGAAACATCTTTTGTCTCACTCTTTTACTTCTTTCATGCTTGGTCATAGTTTCGCTTTTCTAGTTTTGTGATTGGGTGAAGGCCCAGGGGAAGAAGAAAGAAAAGAGGATCACATTTAGATTACAAAGCTTCCTTAACACACTGCTTCCTCTGTTTACAGAGATCTTCCTCTCTTTTTTTGGTTGGCAAGTTCTTCTCATCCTTCAAAAGCCAGTTTTGATTTCTTTGCCTAATTATTAATTACTTTACCTAATCATATAAACAGGAGCTCTGAGTCCTCTTCTCCACTACATTCCACTTACCCCATCAGCTCTTATCTCACTGCAGAGTAGTCCTTTGTTATTCTTTCCCACTGATGGTGAGTTCGAAACTGAGACTAGATCTTAGTTATCTTTATTTCTGACATCTGACACATTGTAGTTCACAAAATAAATATTTCAGTGACTTAGACTTGAAACCATGTCATTTTCCTGTTTCTAGTGTGAAGTGTAAAAAAAGTAATAGGTCTTTCTGGGAAGTGTAATTATGGATATTCTGTTTTTCTTTAAATTTTACTCTGGTTTGGAATTCTCCAGGCCAGAATACTGGAGTGGGTAGCCTTTGCCTTCTCCAGGGTATCTTCCCAACCCAGGGATTGAACCGAGGTCTCCTCCATTGCAGGCGGATTCTTTACCAGCTAAGCCACAAGGGAAGACCAAGAATACTGGAGTGGGTAACCTATCCCTTCTCAAGGGGATCTTCCTGACCTAGGACTCAAACCAGGGTCTCTCCTGCATTGCAGGTGGATTCTTTACCAACTGAGCTGTCAGGGAAGCCCCGTTGAAAGGCTATGTAATTTATTCCAGTGATGTGTCAGCCCTTCAGATCATCTTTTAGAACTCTTATCCTTAAAATACTCTAGGAGACGGCCACATAGTCTTTAAAATATCTTCTTCAACAGAGGCAAACCTTCCATCTTTGCCTGTGCCCATTCTTCAGTACTTCTTGCTTTCTCTATCTGCATTTGCCCCTCTGTGGTTTCTTTCTTTTCCTTTAAGTTTTAAAAAATGAGATGTAATTTGTATATGATAAAATCCACTCTTTAAAAGGTATACGACTCCATGGGTTTTTATTGCCCCCCCCCCTTTTTTTTTAGTGATATTCACAAGGTTATACAACCATCTGTCTAATTTGCATTACTGCAAGAAGAAATCTTACACCCAATAACAGTCACTGATTTTACCCCAGCATGCACTCCCTCACCCCAGGCAGCCACAAATCTATTTTCTGTCTATAAGTTTGTCTATTCTGGATATATAGAAGAATCACATAATATGTGGTCTTTTGTGGCTTGTTTCATTTTATGCACTGAGTTTTCAAGCTTCATCCCTCTTATAGCATGTATGCGTACTTCATTCCTTTTTATGGCTGAATATTACTCCCAATTCATTTCTTTTCAGTATGCGTAGGAGTGGAATTGCTGAGTCATATAGTAACTCCATGTGTAACCTTTTGAGGAGCTATCAGATTGTTTTACAAAGCAACTGCACCATTTTGCAATCCTGCCAGCAGTGTTGGAGGATTCCATTTTCTCTCCTTCCTCACTAACTTGCTTTTTTCCTGTCTTTTGATTATAGCCATCCTAATGTGTGAGACGGTATCTCGTTGTGATTTTAATTTGCATTTCTCTGATCACTAACGATGTTGAGTATTTTTTCGTGTGCTTATTGGCCATTAGTATATCTTAAGATCCTTTGAGAAAGCATTCCGTGTTTAGAATTGAGTATTTTAGGTCTGTGCTTCTTGGCAACTTTCTGTAATGGACTAATAACTTTTGTAATATACCATAAAATGAAGGGAAAAACAGACAAAATGCAAGCCCCATTTGTTGTTGTTGTTAGAGTCAACAGCTGATTACTCTGCTAGATTGCTCTAAAAGTTTGTAAACTTGCTCTCAATTTTTGTATTTCATTGAGTAGTGGTAATAAACAGCCATTCCACCTAATACTCTTCCAGAGGTACTGCTTTAAACTACTAAAAGACATTTGAAAATTACTCAGTTTTTTCCATGTTTGAATTCAAGGCAATTGCTTGATTCTTGTATTTTCTCACTTCCAGATATTGTTATCAATTCTAATTTGCTGTTGAATTAATCCCGCAAAGTGCTGGTTTTGAGGCTTGATGAAGATAAACACTGTATACAGATTCTATACAAGCTAGTTATTTTATTGAGATAACCCAGAGAGTACAGTTTTAGCCAAAGATAACAAGGCAAATTGTGTTTGGGGCCAAGGTAGCCTTCTGTTCCTCTCTCAGTCTTTCTCATAGGAGGTCCCATCAGTGTTGATGATACTGTTCTTGATGAAGGGGTTTCTGCTAGGTGTTCAGAAGCACAGAGAAGCTTACCCTAAAATCTCATACATGTCCAACTGTGTGACTCTGAAATCCCAACATACTTATTTTATTTGTTTTTAAATAGTCACCTGGCTGTAACATCCTTAGTCTGAGCATAATTTTTTACCTCCTTGCTCACATTTATACAAAAATAAATACTATTCATGCTCAGCCCCTTTATGATCCTGTAGACATGAACAGTCTGTGAGCATGAGCAGTTCTTTATCTCCTGTCTTAAACAAGGTCTAGAAGGTCTAAGTCCATGCGCTGGTCCTGACTTTGAAAATTTATAGTCTAGGAACACTCGTTATACTATCCAGATTATTTATACTTTCGGTGGTGAAAATTCTGAAAAAAAGCGAGTTATTAGAAAATGTTTATAGTGGCCTTGAACTAGTGAAGGTGTGTAGAGCATTTCTGAATAAAAGTGTAGTTTTAAACATTACTTGTTGCCTCTGTATTAAAGAGCATTATGTTGCACAATGTCAGATTGATACAGAGAAATGTGAAAAGTGTTCCTTGGCAGCAGTTCATCATCTTGTAGAAAGAAAAGGAGTTAAAAGTCACTTAACTGACAGTCAAGGAAGTATGTAAGTATCAAATTAATGAATAGGACTGTATCTGTCACTCTGGGTCTAACCGGGAGAGACAAGAGACAGTAATTTGAATATGGAAAGACTAGTAGCAGGAGAATGGAGTAGTGAGGGGTTAGCTAGTAAGAAGTAAATAGAACTCCAGAGAACATAGGAATAACAGAAGTAAGGAGCAGTTGCTGCCCCAAGGGCTGATGTCTCAGAACCTAGGGAAGAGCCCTCCTTCCCCCAGAAGGGGGAGGTGCAGGCCTTGTTGGGGAGAGCATGGCTGTGGATCATTTGGGTGACAGCGAAGGTGAGGATGTGCTGTACTGGTGGATGTGCTGGACGTTGGCTTCCTAGGACGCTAGGGAAAGTTGCTTGTTGGAGGTGCTAACTCCACTCCAAAACCTCCCAAGAAGACAGTGTGAGGAAGCTTCTGGCTGCTATGCTGCTGGCCACCTTGCTATGTAGAAGCCTGGTGCTGGAGGAGCTTGTGAAGCAAGGGCACCAGAACCAGGAAGCAAAACAAAACTTTTCTCCTATAGTGTCTCTCCTGCGCCCTCTGCTGTTTAAGCTTAGCATCATGCCAACCGGTCAAGGAAAAATACTTAAAAGATCCCAGATCTGTTTTCAGAGTAGGTGAAAAGGATGAATTTGGAACTGAAAGACACTACAGCAGTAATCAGCACGGGAATGGAAATAGTGCAGTAGGAGCTCAGAGAAGGAGTAGAGGTTGTATCAGGTTTTGACAGTTAAGGAAGAACAACTATTTGAAAGAGCTCTTACAACATGAGTATGGTTTGGGTTTGGTTTTTTTTTTGTAATTGAAAATGACTTACTGTTCTTCCTCATTAGAAAAACCATACATGTTAATTTTATAAAAATTAAAATATGGGCAAGTAGTTCGGCCTGCTGCTGCTGCTGCTGCTAAGTTGCTTCAGTGGTGTCCGACTCTGTGAGACCCCATAGACAGCAGCCCACCAGGCTCTGCTGCCCCTGGGATTCTCCAGGCAAGAACACTGGAGTGGGTTGCCATTTCCTTCTCCAATGCATGAAAGTGAAAAGTGAAAGTGAAGTCGCTCAGTCGTGTCTGACTCTTCGCGACCCCATGGACGGCAGCCCACCAGGCTCCTCCGTCCGTGGCATTTTCCAGGCAAGAGTACTGGAGTGGGGTGCCATTGCCTTCTCCGAGTTCTGCCTATAGTCTATAAATAAAGGAGGGAAAAGCATAGCGTTTTTTTTCTTTGACAGAATATGGCTAGGTGGTGGATATAATAGGAAGGAAATACTTTCTGTGATGGTGCTTATAGCTGCTTTTGTATCTTTGTTTACAGAAAAGTTGGCTTTGAGATTATAACAATGCTAAATTGTATCAACTAGCATTTTGAGGAACTTTCTATCTTTGGCGTTTATGTAAGATTTATTTATGTAACTTCTTTAAGAAGTTTGTCAAAGAGACAATTACTGGACATCACATTTGTGCTCTTTGAGTGACCATGAGGAAGAGATTTTCTGTTGTAATCACACTGATGAAATGTTGTATCTTAGAAGTCCATTGTGCTTTTCTCCTCTTTGAGCAAAGGTTTTCATATGAATGTTGCTCTTAGGAATAGAGTTCTAGCAGACTTAATCTGAGAAAACAAATTGAAAACCAAATCTTTCCTTTGTTGAACTTTGAGGGTTAATTGCCCAGATACTAAAGACTGCAGAATTCTCACGAAAGAGAAGGACTTTATTTCTTTTTAATTTAATTTTTATTTTATATTGGGGTATAGTTGGTATACAGTGTTGCCTTAGTTTCAGGTGTACGGCAGAATGACTCAGTTATATATATATATACATTCTGAAAGGTAAAGATTTTATAATACCATATCACTGTTTACTGGCATTTATACTTTAAAAGTTAGTAATTCTAGAGAGTGAAAACAAAGTTCTTCTGTGTTAACCAACAACTGGCCCATGAATGATTAGGATATATAATGTTAGGCATGTTTTCAGAGGACTGTCCTATACTGCTAAATTCAGACTAGTTCCTATTGACTTGTTAGTCTTTTAACCAACTTGATACAAAAGTGAATTGTTTGCGTTCCTGTTTTTGATAAAATTAAAATATTAGTGTAAGTTTAAGTTAGTTTTTATACCTTTTAGATAAAACATTTGACTTAGAAATTTCTGACTTAAGAAATTTCTGACCACTCATCCTCTAACTGTGTATGAACAGTTTAGAACTTTCTAATTTGAACTTGTTGTAGTGATGAAAATGTTCTTATATCTGTGCAGTCTAGTATGGCTAGTGTGACTAAGAGACAATTTTATTTTTATTTCACTTAAATTCATTTATATTTAAATAGCCATATATGGCTAGTATGGCCCACCCATATTGGATAGCAAAGCTTACAGCCCAGTGCGTTCATAAGGAAAAAAGTTCTAAAGATAAATAATTTGAAGACGACTTTAAAAGCAAATTCTTATTTAAGTGAAAGCAAGGAGAAGCAGGACTTAGCAGACCCTAGCAAAGCATAGTTTTGGGCAGGATGCTGACCTCAGTCTGAGGATTATCTTTTAATTTATTGAACCAGAGTGGGGAAATAAGGCATGTCACTCGTAGACTGAGACTGTTATGAATCCATATGCACCCTCAATCTGTCTTATTTTGATGGTTGCTTGCTAAGATAGTGGAACTTAAAGATGGTAGCAGCCTAGATCTATAAATCATCTTAAGGAGAAGAATGAACTTCCTCAAGCTTAGTGTCCACTAGAAGTAAATTTTGCTGTGTTAAACCGTTGAGATTTGGGATATGTTTGTTACCAGTGAATAGGCTAGCCCAGCCTGATAAAGGGTTGTTTTCAGTCTTTTGCAATTACGACAATGCTGTCTGTAAGTTTGTCATCGCTTTTCTTCCAAGGAGCAAGCATCTTTTAATTTCATGGCCTGAGTCAATATCCACAGTGATTTTGGAGCCCAAGAAAATAGTCTTGTCACTGTTTCCATTGTTTCCCCATCTATTTGCCATGAAGTGATGGGACCAGATGCCGTGAGCTTCATTTTTGGAATGTTAAGTTTTAAGCCAGCTTTTTCACTCTGCTCTTTCACCTTCATCAAAAAGCTCTTTAGTTTCCTCTTTGCTTTCTGCCATTAGGATGTGGTATCTTATGCATATCTGAGGTTATTGATATTTCTCCCAGCAATCTTGATTCCAGCTTGTGATTCATCCAGCCTGGCATTTTGCATGACGTACTCTTCATAGAAGTTAAATAAGCGGGAGTGACAATGTACAGCCTTGATGTACTGCTATCCCAATTTGGAACCAACCCATTGTTCCATGTCCAGTTTTAACTATTGCTTCTTGGCCTGCATACAGGTTTCTCAGGAGGCAGGGAAGGTGGTCTGGTATTCCCATCCCTTTAAAAATTTTCCACAGTTTGTTGTGATCCAAAACAAAGGCTTTAGCATAGTCAGTGAAGCAGAAGTAGATGTTTTTCTGAAATTCCCTTGCTTTTTCTTTGATCCAGCGGATGTTAGCAATTTGGTCTCTGGTTACTCTGCCTTTTCTAAATCCAGCTTGTACATCTGGAAGTTTTCAGTTCATGTACTGTTGAAGCCTAGCTAGAAGGATTTTGAGCATTACCTTGCTAGCATGTAAGATGAGTACAGTTTTCCAGTAGTTTGAACATTTTTTGACATTGCCCTTCTTTGGGGTTAGAATGGAAACTGACCTTTTCCAGTCCTGTGACCACTGCTGAGTTTTCCAAATTTGCTGGCATATTGAGTGCAGCACTTGCACAGCATTATCTTCTAAGATTTGAAATAGCTCAGCTGGAATTCCATCACCTGCACTAGCTTTGCTCGTAGTAATGCTTCCTAAGTCCCTCTTGACTTCACACTCCAGGATGTCAGACTAGGTAAGTGACCATACCATCATGGTTATCCAGGTCATTAAGACCTTTTTTGTATAATTCTGTGTGTTCTTGCCATCTCTTCTTAATCTCTTCTGCTTTTGTTAGGTGCTTGCCATTTCTGTCCTTTTTTTTGCCCGTCTTTGCATGAAATGTTCCCTTGGTATTTTTCCGTTTTCTTCAAGAGATCTCTAGTCTTTGGCATTCTGTTGTTTTCCTCTACTTGTTTTCATTCTTTTCTTTACATTAGGAAACCTGGGAAAAGGGGAGTGACGCACACAGGGAGTGGCAGCCAGAATGCCAGTGTAACTGGTTACTCAGTTCCGTTGTATTGTCCCTGAGGAAGTTGTATACAGTTGTTCACAGGATCATCCAATAGGAGGAGAAACAGGATCTAAGTCAATGGGATCTCTCTGTTGCCACCACCATTGGTTATGGGTTCACTCCACAGCTAACTCCCTTATGCTACCAGATTGCGCATGTGAAGGTGCTGTGCTGTCCCATGGCATTGTGCAGCTCAGAATGAAGAGGGGTGGTGTTACGTTGTACCTGCATGAAAAAGTTGGCCACAGCCAGCACAGAACTGGTTGTTGGGATAGCAGCTTGATAAGACACCTTGTAAGGCTAAAGAAAACAATTTAAAAAGATGCAAAAGTGGTACGGTATCTGGTAGAAGATCCCTTTTTTTTTTTTAAATAGAGACCTTTCATTTCATGGAGAGTCTTTCCCACATTATTATTCTTCAGGAATGTCTTTGCTATGCTATTGCTCTTCGATGTAGATTTTAAAATTAACTGCCCAGTTTTTCACAAAACCCTTTTGGGACTTTGATTAGGATTGCTTTGAATCTGTAGATTGGTTTGAGGAAATGTGGCATTTGTACATTATTGACTCTTTAAATTTATGTCCATTAGTATCTCACAATGTATTTAGGTCTTCATGTCTTTAGTACATTTTTCCTCTATGCAAAGATTCTAGGCCCACAGTTCCCAACCTGTGCAAGGCATCCTGGAGTACCACACTGAGCTTAAAGGCACTGTGGGATCTTTTAAATTTTAGAGGAAAACAGTGATGGATGTCTGTTGGGCACAATGTGAACATCCAGTTCTAGGAAGTCCCACAGTTTTCAACATTAGGTTGTGATACATTTGGTAAAGTCTGTCCTTATGAAATGGTTGCTGAGATCAGAAATAATTAAATCAGTGTGGAACCGGAAATGAGTGTGAGTGGGGTCTGAGTTTTCAGAGGTTGTGTGTGTTTCCCTATGTACCTGATTGAGAAAGAAAAAGTTGTTTTTTTTCCTTTTCAATTCATGTGTATTCAGGTTACTAAGTTATTAGGATGAGTGAATGATGAATACCAATGAAGTTGTTTGGACTTTACTGAATCAGTGAAACTGTTGGGAATGTCTTTTAGCCTAGAGGTGCTGTGAAATGAGTACTGAGAAGAGCAGGGGCACCATGTTTGGAAATTTCTGTTCCAGGAACCTCAGACTTTGTAATGGTATTGTAAATGGTATCTTTTCCCCCTCTCATTTCATTTTCTGCTTTTAGTGTGCACAAATGCAGTTGAATTTTGTGTATTCCTCTTTATCCTGCAAATTTGCTAAATTTGTGTTTATCCTAATAATTCGTCGTAATTTTATTTGCAGTTTGTAGAGTCTTGTCATTTATTTCTTCTAGTATAGCAGAGCATTGGAGAAAAAAGAATAAGCAGTAATAAAAATTGTTAATGTACAAATATACAAAATGATGTATTCAAAGAAGTCTAACTTCTAACTCAGTCCCTTTCATTTTATTCTTGCCCTCCAGCAAAATAACCATTAAAAAAGTTGTGGTTATTCTTCCATTAAAAATAACAACAGTAGCCATGTGTGTGTGCTTGTGTATTGATACACCTTCCCCCCCCCCCTTAGGTAAGTGGTAGCATATTATAATACATTTTCCCCTTATCTTGCATTTTCATCAGTTGTATATCCTGAGATTATTCCATGGCAATGTATACAGTGATTTCCTTCTTCAGTTTTACAGCTTCATAATACTTGAGTGTGTGATATACCACACTCAAGTAGATTCAACCAGTCCCCTGCTTCTGGCTGTTTGAGATGCTTCCAGTCTTTTGCTGTTATAAATAATACAATAGTAGCAGCCTAGCATATATGTTTATTTGTATTTTTGCTAGTTTGTATGTGTTACAACTGTGTAAAAAGTATCTTAGGTTTAAAATAGAACTATGCTCTAAGTTCAGATTATATATGTGTGTGTGTGTATCTTTTAAATTATAAATCAGAACACAGTGTAATATTGGTCCTAGCATCTCTTCTCACTAAGTACTAATAGAACCCCTTTTCATTCCTATTGGTGTTCATTTGTGCTTTCTTTGTTCCTTGGTTAATTTTGCCAGAGGTATTTTACTAGTTTTGTCTAAGACAACTTTTTAGCTTTATTGATCTTCTCTATTGTATAATAATCTTCTATTCAGCAATTTCTGCTTTTATTTTAATTATTATTTTCTTCCTACTTACTTAGGGTTTCTTTTGCTATTTTTGTTTGTGGTTTTGTTTTGCTTCTTAGGTTGGATGCTTAACTCATTAAATTTCGGTTCTTTTTTAAAGTAAAAATTCAAAACTGTGTCATTAAATGCTTTAATCACATCCTGCAAGGTATATATATGTGTGTGGGGAGAGGGAGTAAAATATACCTAACATAAAATTTCCAGTTTTTTAGGTATATACTTCATTGGCATTAAGTACATTTGCAGCCTTGAGTGACTGTTACCCTGTCCATTTCCAACACTATTTCATTATCCCAATGCAAGCTACCTTACTAAACAATAACTCCCTGTTTCACAATCCCCCACCCCAGACCTTGGTGAACTCTGTTCTACTTTCTGTCTCTATTGAGTTTGACCAAATAGTGAAATTCTCATGTAAGTGAAATTATACAGTAGTTGTCCTTTTGTCTGGCTTATTTTACTTAATATGTTCATAGTCATCCTTGTTAGAGCATGTATCAAATTTCACCTCTTTTTAAAGCTAAATAATACTCTACCTGCACCACCTTTTGTTTATCCTAGTCCTGCAATTTTTTCATTCTCATTCAATTCTTAGTATTTTCTGATTGCCATTGTATCTATTTTTAACCTTAAGTCTTTAGGAGGTGTTTTAAATTTTCAAAGTAATGAAGTTTTCTTCTAGCTATCTTTTTGTTATTCTTTTTGAATTTAATTGATTTTGGTTAAGAGTATATAGTGATTCCCGGAGAAGACAATGGCACCCCATTCCAGTACTCTTGCCTGGAAAATGCCATGGATGGAGGAGCCTGGTAGGCTGCAGTCCATGGGGTTGCTAAGAGTCGGGCACAACTGAGCGACTTCACTTTCACTTTTCACTCTCATGTATTGGAGAAGGACATGGCAACCCACTCCAGTGTTCTTGCCTGGAGAATCCCAGGGATGGGGGAGCCTGGTGGGCTGGCGTCTATGGGGTTGCACAGAGTCGGACACGACTGAAGTGACTTAGCATATAGTGATTCCAGTTGGAGAAGGAAATGGCAACCCACTCCGGTATTCTTGCCTGGAGGATCCCAGGGATGGGGGATCCTGGTGGGCTGCCGTCTCTGGGGTCGCACAGAGTCGGACATGACTGAAGCGACTTAGCAGCAGCAGCAGCAGCAGCAGTGATTCCAATCTTTTGAAGATTTTCTGTATCTCATAATGTATTTATTTTAACCTTATTCTTGAAAGATAGTTTTGTTTTGTTGGCATCTTTTCCTCTCAATATATTGAGGATATTGAAGATATTCCAATGTCCTCTTGCTTTCATTGTTAGTATCAAAAAGTAAGCTGAAAGTCCAACTGCCACTTCTGTGAGGTTTATCCTTTTTTCTCCTCTGACCAATATTAAGAACTTTATGATCTTAATTTCACTATGATGTCTTAAATTTGATGTGCATAGATTACATTTTATCCTGCTTTTGATTCATTAGGTTTCTTAAACCTACTGATTTGTGTCCTTCATCTGCTCTAGAAAGTTCTCAGCTCTAATTTATCTGGTGAGTGAGTTCCTCATTCATTCTGTCATCTCCTTCTGGAACTTCAAGTAGATGTATCTTAGGTTATCTAGCCTACTCCTTTTCCTTGTACGTTTTCTCTCTGTCTCTTTGTACTGCAGTCTAGGTACTTCACATCTATCTTCTACTTCACGAACTCTCTTCTGCTGAGTCCACGCTGCTCTTTACTTCACATGTCAAGTTTTAATTTTTACTGAAAGTTCTCTATGGTTGTTTTTCATATTTGCTTCCCCCCCCTGCTTTTATATTTGAGCTTCTTACACATATTCTGTGTCAGATTATTTCACATCTGTTTCACCAGTGTGTTTTGGTTAGTTCTCAGTCATGGTGTGTTGTTTGTGTTCTGAATTTTCCTATGAGCTGTTCCTTTTCCTTAGAATTTGATTTTTGGGTATTTTTTGAGACCTGTGTTGAAGTTGTTTCCTCCCAAAGAGGCTTTGTATTTATATGTGATTCTGTCATTCACCAGGGAGTGCTGCCAAAATAGCCACATTCAATTAAACCTGTTTGGAATTTGAGGGGACTTCATAGGTCTCATCTGCCTGCAGTGCAGGAGACCTGGGTTTGATTTCTGGGTCGGGAAGATCCCCTGAAGAAGGAAGTGGCGGTCCACTCCAGTATTCTTGCCTGGAAAATCCCATGGACAGAGGAGCCTGGCGGGCTTCAATCCACAGGGTCACAAGAGTTGGACACGACTGAGCGACTAAACCAGCACCACCGTAGGTCTCGTGGATTTCAGACCACAAGCATGCATTTTGTTGCTGGGATTTCTTTAGGGATTCCCCATTGCCCTGCACTCCTGTGCTCTGGATACCTGAGATTTCCTTGTTCCCTTCTGTGCAGAGGGATATACTACATATTGATTTAATTTCATATAGATTACGGCTTTTAGGTCCTAGCCTTATGTGGAAGGGACTCCAGTTTCGGCAAGCTTTGGGTCTTATCACCTATTCCCTGTGACAGCCATCAAAGTAGAACTTTGATCAGAATTCCACTGAGAATAACCGGTTTGATAAATGGCTTACTCTCTTGTTCCTAGTTTCGCTGTGCTTTGCACTGTGTGGGAATATCCCTTTCATCTTATCCATGCATATTTAAAGATTTGTTATGTTATCCAACCCTGTATTTATTTGAGTTTGAGGCAAAGTTTCTTTTTACCTTTCCTTTATTCTTTATCAGTGTCCCAATTATTTTCAACAGCTCTTCCCCTCTTGAGTCTTTTTCCTTTTTGACTTTGCTACACATAGGCCTGATGTTACGACCATTGCCACCAAATAAAAACACTCCTTTCTGATTTATGAACTCTTCTTTCACAGCCTGTGGTGGTGTCCTCTTAAGGTGATTTGGGATATTTTCATTAATACTTTTGCTCTCAAAGATATTTGAGGCTTTTAATAAATTTACTAATTTCTACTAGTTGGACTGACTGGTTCCAGACACCACTCCTTCTTTCGTTTCTGTTGTGTATTAGGCTTCCCCTCATCTCCTTCAGTAGACAATTAAGGAATTGTTTATCTTTGAGTTGTGTCACAATTAAACAATGATCCTGTTAGAAGAGTACAGTGTGTTTTGGGCATGTTTTTTGTTTCGCCTACTTGTTTTTCACTGAAAAGTAGCAGAAAGTGAAAGGATTTGGAGGAGGCATTATTTATCTTTTTGCCCTTTTAAAAAATATATATATTTCTGAGTAATGGTGGAGTAAAAAATTGGTAAATCATTATTTTATAATGCAATGTTTTTATTTTGTTGATTCTCCTAAAATATAATACATAACCATATTACATCATCATTTGATGCTTTTTAGGCATTTGACTCTGTTAGTAGAAGAAATAAACAAAAAAATACACTGCTTTATGGAAAAGGACTAAAGACTAAGGCCATGAATTGGCTGTTGGGGGAAAAGTATACATCTTTCCAAACATATTTTTGTTAATATAGGATAGTTGATATGTCATCTAGTGAAGTGCTGTTTCATACAAGAACTGGTAATCTTGGGAAAAACAATATTTCATCTGGGGACAGAGTGTAGTAATACAAATCAGTAAACATTATTATCTGATACATGGGAGGATCTGTATTAAAGGAAATAGAATAGTAGTAATAGCAGTAGCAGCAACAGCTGCAGCAATAGTAGCAGTATAAGCCCTTCCTTTTTCAATTTAATTTTTATTTTATATTAGAATATAGTTGATTTATAGTGTATTAATTTCAGCTGTGTAACTAAGTGTTCTAGTTATACATGTGTATATTTCCACTCTTTTTCAGGTTCTTTTCCCATATAGGTTTTTACAGAATACTGAGTAGAGTTTTCTGTTGATTATGTATTTTTATATAGTAGTGTGTATATGTTAATCCCAAACTCCTAATTTATCCTTCTTCCCCACCTTTCCCCATTGGTAACCACAAGTTTGTTTTCTGTGTCTGTAAGTCTGTTACTGTTTTGTAAATAAGTACATCTGTATCATCTTTTTAGATTCCATATACAAGTGATAATGGTATTTGTCTTTGTCTGTCTAACTTCACTTAGTATGATCTCTGTTGCTGCAAGTGGCATCATTTAGTCTTTCTATGACTGAGTAGTATTCCTTTGTATATATGTATCACGTCTTCTTTATCTACTTCTCTGTCGAAGGACAGTTAGGTTGCTTCCATGTCTCGACTGTTGTAAACAGCACTGCGATGAACACTAGGGTTGCATGTATCCTTTCAAACCTAGGTTTTCTCTAGCTACAGGCCCAGGGGTGGGATTACTGGATCATACGGTAGGTTTATTTTTAGTTTTTTAAGGAACCTTCAACTGTTTTCCATAATGGCTGTACCAATTTATATTCCCACCAACAGTATAGGAGGATTCCCCTTTCTCCACATCCTTCCCAGCATTTATTGATGATGACCATTCTGAGTGGTGTGAAGAGATATCTCATTGTAGTTTTGATTTGCGTTTTGATTTGCGTTTCTCTAATAATTAGCAGTGTTGAGCATCTTTTCCTGTGCCTCTTGACAATCTGTATATCTTCTTTGGAGAAATATGTATTTATTGACTAGATCTTCTGCTCTCCCGGGTTTTTTTTGGCCACACAGCTTGCAAGATCTTAGTTCCCCAACCAACAATTGAATCTGAGCCCCCTGCAGTGGAAGCACAGAGTCCTAATCGTTGTACCGTCAGGAAATTCTCCTATTCATTTTTAAAAAATATTTCTATTTATCTATTTTCGGCCACGCCGGGTCTTCATTGCTGCATGGGGCTTCTGTAGTTGCGGCGAGTGGGGGCTGCTCTAGCTGCGGTGCACAGGCTTCTCATTGAGGCGGCTCATCCTCTTGCAGAGCGTGGGCTCCAGGGCACGAGGGCTCAGTAGTTGCGGCACATGGGCTCAGTGGCTGCAGCCCCCAAGCTCTAGAGCACAGGCTTGATAGCTGTGGCATACAGACTTAGTTGCCTCTTTGGCGTGTGGGATCTTCCTGAATTAGAAATCAAACCCGTGTCTCCTGCATTGGCAGGTAGATTCTTTACCACTGAGCCACTAGGGAAGTCCCCCTGTCCATTTTTTGATTGGGTTGTTTGTTTTTTGATATTGAGCTCATGGGTTGTTTGTTTTTTGATACTGAGCTCATGGGCTGTTTGTAAATTTTGGATTAATCCCTTGTCAGTTGCATCATTTTTGCAAATGTTTTTTTACCATCTGTAGGTCGGTTGTCTTTTCATTTTGTTTATGGTTTCTTTTGCTATGCAAAAGCTTTTAAATTTAATTAGAACCCTATTTGTTTATTTTTGCTTTTATTCTAGTTACTCTGGAAGGTGGGATCCAAAAAGATACTGTCTCAGTTTATGTCAAAGAGTGTTCTGCCTATTTTTTCCTCTAAGAGTCTTATAGTATCTGGTCTTACATTTAGCTCTTTAATCCATTTTTATGTTTATTTTTATGTTGGGTGTTAGAGAATGTTCTAATTTCATTGTTTCACATGTAGCTGTTTAGTTTCCCCAGCACCACTGATGGAGGAGACTGTATAATCTTTTGCTTCTGAATTGCTTGAAGTCTTGGGTAGGAACACATTTAAAATAATAATTAATAATGCACAGTTATAATTCATTGCCAAAGAATGTTCTGATATAGTAATGTAATTAAGAAAAAAACATGAGATAAAGAGTTGTTAGTAAGCTTGAATTCTGGTCTTAGTTCTGTTAATAATTACATTTGTGTGACTTTAGGTAAACTGCTTACATTTTGGTGAGTCAGATTCTTCACAAATAAAATAAGGAAACAGACCAAATGAATTCCAGTCCAACTTTAATACTCTCTGGATTTATTTTCCTGTGTAACTTGTTTTAAGAGGATGTGAGGGATCTTTTTGAACAGGGACAAACAAGCATGACCTTACATGGGAAATAATCTTTACTGAGCATTTGGATGGGTAAGAGAAAAGGATAAAGATTTAAGAATGGAGAAATGTATACTCAAAGATGATTTAAGGCAAGAAAGTCTTGATATATTTGGGAAACATGAAGCATAGGATTTATGTGCATTCATATGAGATCAGATTGATTGGTTAGTAAATGGCCTTACATGGCAGAGTTTAGTAACTGCTGAAGAAGATAAAGTCAGGAAGAGTGTTATCATGTGTTATTTTTAGTCAACCAGTTCTTTCTCTAAACAAAAACTGAATGTAAAGAAACTCTGGGAAGCTAGTTAGGGCTTCTTCTAACTGCTTCCTCTGAACAGCAGCTGAAGACAAGCGATTCTTTAGAGAGATCCTGAGATGACGTGATCAAGTCCTCAGCCAGGCTAGTGGCAGAGTGAGTCATCAGTGCTTTATCAAGGGTCATGCTTTTGTTTACTAATATCTAATCACTTATGAGGCATACTGCTTAGAATTATCAACATTGGATTTGTCATCTTGAATAATTTTATTAGGGACATATGTGACTCAAAATTTAGGTTTTGTTTAAGCATGTGTTGCCTAACAGGGTGCGTCATGTTAATTGGAATTTCCTTGCAACATAGCTCTTTTAACTTTCTAATGTAAATAAAGAAGAAAGTTCTGAAACAGACAACACGTTTGCTCCTCTTGGTTTTATTGAACCGAATTTGTGCAGAAAATGTTAAAAATTACTCATAAAATATTAAAAATAGAGCAGTAAAGAAAGTTTTTTTAATAACCAGAGTATAAGGGCTGTGTTCTGAAATGGGCCCTGTTACTGTTGTGTGCTTCAGGGCTTCCCTGGTGGCTCAGCTGGTGAAGCATCTGCCTGCAGTGGGGAGACCTGCGGCTGAGAACTGGGTTGGGAAGGTCCCCTGGAGAAGGGAACGGCTCCCCACTCCAGTATTCTGGCCTGGAGAGTTCCATTGGCTGTATAGTCCACGGGGTCACAAAGAGTCCGACTCGACTGAGCGATTTTAACTTTCAGTGTTGTTAGCTTTAGAGTTTGGTGGTGGTGGTTTTCATATAAATGACAGTTAGGCTCTCTGGGGTTTTGTCAGTCAATGTCTTTCTGAGTTTTGTTACAAAAAAACAGTATAGTAATTACCTCTGCATATGTATAGGTTTTTAACTGTATTCAATATTTGATTAGGCTTTTGTGCCCCAGCTTGAAAGTCTAGCCATTGATTACCTTATCGATGTCAAAAATGTATTCTGTAGAATAGAGGAGGAAATAAATATGGGTCTTCTGCCGCCTCAGTAGCACATTAGAAAAGAATGGGGAGTCTGAGGGTGAAACATGGAACAGGGATGCACACTGAAGCAGCAGTTCTCAAAGAGGAGTCTGCGGCACCCTGGGGCTCTGTGAGTCAAAACTTTTTTTCATAGTAATACTAAGGTATTCTTTGCCTTTTTACACAGTGTTGACATATGTGTTGATGATGCAAAAGCAGTGGTGGGTAAAACACAGTTCATTCATTTAAAGTATCTTGTTTAGCAAAATGGGAAGTACGCATAAGCTTCTTATGAAGTATGAAATGGTTGTCTTACCAGTTATGTTACTGAGCCCTTTTTCCTGGACCACCGTTTTTATCTGGAAGAATGACAGACCCACTGAACAACTCTGGCTGTTCAGACTTGGATATTTGGCAGAAATTTTCTTGAAAATGAATAATGTGACAGAATATAAAGCAAGAGAGTTCCAGAAAAACATCTACTTCTGCTTTATTGACTATGCCAAAGTGACTGTGGGGATCATAGCAAACTGTGGCAAATTCTTAAATAAGAGATGGGAATACCAGACCACCTTGTCTGCCTCCTGAGAAATCTGTATGCAAGTCAAGAAGCAACAGTTAGAACTGGACATGGAACAACAGACTGGTTCCAAATCGGGAAAGGAGTATGTCAAGGCTGTATGTTGTCACCCTGTTTATTTAATTTCTAAGCAGAGTACATCATGAGAAATGCTGGGCTGGAAGAAACACAAGCTGGAATCAAGATTGCCGGGAGAAGTATTAATAACCTCAGATATGCAGATGACACTGCTCTTATGGCAGAAAGCGAAGAGGAACTAAAGAGCCTCTTGATGGATGTGAAAGAAGAGAGTGAAAAAGCTGGCTTAAAGCTCAGCATTCAAAAAAAGAAGATATGGCATCCAGTCCCATCACTTTATGGCAAACAGATGGGAAAATAATGGAAACAGTGAGAGACTTTCTTTTCTTGTGCTCCAAAATCACTGCAGATGGTGATTGCAGCCATGAAATTGAAAGATACTTGCTCCTTGGAAGAAAAGCTATGACAAACCTAGACAGCATATTAAAAAGCAGAGATATTACTTTACTGACAAAGGTCCATCTAGTCAAAACTATGGTTTTTCCAGTAGTCATGTATGGATGTGAGAGTTGGACCATAAAGAAAGCTGAGCATCAAAGAATGAATGCTTTTGAACTGTGGTGTTGGAGAAGACTCTTTGAGAGTCCTTTGGACTGCAAGGAGATCCAACCAGTCAATCATAAAGGAAATGAGTGCTGAATATTCATTGGAAGGACTGATGCTGAAGCTGAAGTTCCAATACTTTGGCCACCTGATGCGAAGAGCTGACCTATTGGAAAAGACCCTGATGCTGGGAAAGATTGAAGGCAGGAGGAGAAGGGGACGACAGAGGATGAGATGGTTGGATGGCATCACCAACTTGATGGACATGAATTTGAGCAAGCTCTGGGAGTTGGTGATGAACAGGGAAGCCTGGCATGCTGTAGTCCATGGGGTCGCAAAGAACTGGACATGACTGAGCAACTGAACTGAATTGATAAAACTTAAATTTTCAAGTGAAAGTTAGAATTTTAGAAAGCTTGTATTTGCTTTCTTGAATTTGAGAATTTCCCAACACTTAGACTTTTCTGATGAGACCAGTGGTGATATTAATGAATGTGATTTTGTTTTTATTATATAATCAAATGTGTTAATATTGGAATATCTTAATAATTGAGCCAGTATTTTCCAGATAATCAATCCATGACGTTACAAAATGGATAAAAGATCCATTCAGGGACTGCTCTGGTGGTCCAGTGGCTAAGACTCCATGCTCCCAGTGCAGGGGGTCTGGATTTGATCCTTGGTCAGGGACCTAGATCCTACATGCAGCAACTAAAGATCCTGTACACCGCAACCAAGACCCGCTGCAGCCAAATAAGTAAATGTTAGAAAAGAAAAAAAGGTCTGTTCAAAGAAAAATCAATGGGTTTAATGTAACAGGGTACAAAAAATTTATTCCTGTGATTTCAGAGTCCATAGCTAACCTTAAGGTCAAGTTTGGTGAAGTATCACGAATGTTTACAATTATCTGAGAACTATTAAAATGCTCTCTTTCCAGTTGCATGTCTGTGTAAGATGAGATTTTCTTTATATATTCCAACTGAAACATAGCACAACAAATTGAATGCAGAAGGAGATAGGAGAATCCAGTGTCTTCTACTAAGCCAGATTTTTAAAAGATTTGCAGAAATGGTAGCTAATGCCACTTTTCTCTATATATTTTCTTTTGGAAAATGTTGTTTTTCATGAAAATGTTATTTAAATGAAATAAATATTTAAATAACTTATTTTATTTTCTCATTTGAATATAGACAGCTCTAGCTCAGATAAACAAAAATTGAGATTTGCAGTAATTTTTAAGTGTGTGAAGGGATCTTGAGATCAAAATGTTTGAGAACTACTACGTTGAAGAAACAGAGTGGCTTTTAATATTCATGTGTTGAAAACAGATGTTGGTAAAAGACGCAACCTAACTTAAATATGTATGTGCTGCCCTTTCCCAGTAGATTATGAACTCTTGGAGAAGAATTTAAGTCCTCTTTTCTTTTCTCCAACTTCTTGCGTAGACTCCTATAAATAATACCACAATAGGAATAGCATTAATATTTATGTTGGTCAGTCTTTCAGTCGTGTCTGACTCTGTGACCCCACAGACTGCAGCTCGCCAGGCTTCCCTGTCCTTCACTATCTCCTGGTATTTGCTCAGACTCATGTTCATTGAGTTGATGATGCCATCCAACCATCTTATCCCCTGTTGCTCCTCCTCCTCATGTCCTCAGTCTGGTCCAGCATCAGGCTTTTTTCCAAGAAGCTGGCTTTTTGCATCAGGTAGCCTGTCTTGGAACTTCAGCATCACTCCTTCCAGTGACTGTTCAGGACTGATTTCCTTTAGGATTCACTGATTTGATCTCCTTGCTGTCAGAGGGACTCTCGAGAGTCTTCTTCAGCACCACAGTTTGAAAGCATCAATTCTTCGGTGCTCAGCCTTCTCAGCTGGTAAAAGCATCTGCCTGCAATGTGGGAGACCCAGGTTCATTCCCTGGGTTGGGAAGATCCCCTGGAGAAGGAAATGGCAACCCGCTCTAGTACTCTTGCCTGGAAAATTCCACGGACGGAGGAGCCTGGTAGGCTAACAGTCCATGGGATCGCAATGACTGAGCGACTTAACTTTGTACCTTTTGTACAGCCTTCTTTATGGTTCGGTTCATGTCTGTGCATGACTACTGGAAGAACCATAGCTTTGGCTATACGGACCTTTGTAGGCAATGATGTCTCTGCTTTTTAATACACTGTCTAGGTTTGTCATAGCTTTTCTTCCAAGGAGCAACCTTCTTTCAATTTCATGGCTATAGTCACCATCTGCAGTGATTTTGGAGCCCAAGAAAATAAAGTGTGTTATTATTTCCATTTTTTCCCCATCTGTTTGCCATGAAGTGATGGGACTGGAACCATGATCTTAGTTTTTTTGAATGCTGAGTTTTACGCCAACTTATTTACTCTCCTCTTTCACCTTCATCAAGAGATTCTTTAGTTCCTCTTCACTTTCTGCTGTAAGGGTGCTATCATCTGCCTCAATATCTGAGGTTTTTGTTATTTCTCCTGGCATCTTGATCCCAGCTTGTGCTTCATCCAGCCCAACATTTCACATGATGTACTCTGCATAGAAGTTAAATAAGCAGTGTGACAGTATACCACCTTGGCATACTCCTTTCCCAATTTTGAACCAGTCCATTGGTCTATGTCTGGTTCTGACAGTTGCTTCTTAGCCTGCATACAGGTTTCTCATGAGGGAGGTAAGGTGATCTGGTATTCCCATCTTTTTAAGAATTTTCTACAGTTTGTTGTGATCCACAGAGTCGAAGGCTTTAGTGTAGTTAGTGAAGGAGATGTTTTTCTGAAATTCTCTTGCTTTTTCTACGACCTAGTGGATGTTGGCAATTTGATCTCTGGTTCCTCAGCCTTTTCTAAATCCAGCTTGTACATCTGGAAGTTCTTCGTTCACATACTGTTGAAGCCTAGCTAGAAGTATTTTGAGCATTACTTTGCTAGCATGTAAAATGAACACAGTTGTGCAATAGTTTGAATATTCTTTGGCATTACCCTTCTTTGGGATTGGAATGAAAACTGACCTTTTCCCGTCCTCCTGTGGCCACTGCTGAGTTTGGCAAATTTGCTGGCATGTTGAGTGCAGTGCTTTCACAGCATTATCTTCTAAGATTTGAAATAGCTCAGCTGGAATTCCATCACTCCACTAGCTCTGTTCATAGTGATGCTTCCTAAGGCACACTTAACTTCACAGTCTATGATGTCTGGCTCTAGGTTAGTGATCACACCATTGTGGTTACCTGGGTCATTAAGTCCTTTTTTGTACAGTTCTTCTGTGTATTCTTGGCACTTCTTAATTTCTTCTAATTCTGTTAGGTCCTTGCCATTTCTGTCCTTTACTGTGCCAGTCTTTGCCTGAACTGTTCCCTTGGTATCTCTGATTTCCTTAGAGATATCATCTGTCCCATTCTGTTGTTTTTCCATGTTTCTTTGCATTGATCACTTAACAAGGCTTTCTTATCTCTTCTTGCTATTCTTTGGAACTCTGCATAATCTTTATCAGGTAGATAACTCCTTTTTAAAATTGAGATATAATTCACATATCTGAAATGTACCATTTAAATGTATCTTTAAATGTACATTTAAATGTATCTTTTAAGTGTGCAATTCAGTGGTTTTAACATATTCATAAAGTTGTGTGACCATTACTAATGTCTGATCCCAGAATATTTTCATTTCCCACAAAGTCACATCCCATTCCCCTCACACCCTAGCATCCACCAATATACTCTCTACCTCTGTGGATTTCCCTGTTCTGAACATCTCATATAAATGGAATCATATGATTTATGATCTTTTTGTGTCTGGCTTTTTTCATTTATGTTTTCAAGGTTTATTTCATGTTGTAGCATATATCGGTTTCCCTGGTAGCTCAGCTGGTAAAGAATCCACCTGTAATGCAGGAGACCCTGGTTTGATTCCTGGGTCAGGAAGATCCCTTGGAGAAGGGATAGGCCATCCACTCCAGTATTCTTGGGCTTCCCTGGTGGCTCAGATGGTAAAGAATCCACCTGCAATGTGGGAGACCTAGTTTTGATCCCTGGTTTGGGAAGATCCCTTGGAGGAGGGCATGGAAACCCACTCCAGTATTCTTGGCTGGAGGATCCCCATGGACAGAGGAGCCTGGTGGGCTGCAGTCCATGGGGTCGCAAAGAGCTGGATACGACTGAGTGACTAAGCACAGCGCACACGGCATGTGTCACTACTTGATTCTTTTTTGTGGCCAAACAGTATTCCTTTGTTTGTGATATAGGTAAGATACGTTTTGTCTTTCTGTTCATCTGTTAACATTTTGTTTTTCTTTCCTCTTTTGGCTTTTACAATTAATGCTGCTGTGAACATTCACATGCACATTTTTGTGCAGACATATGTTTTCAGTTCTCTCACGCATACACTGAAAGTGGAATTGCTAGGTCATATGGTAGGTTAGTCTATATTTGACTTTTTGAGGAACTTATTTATTCCTTTTTTAATAGAGTTCTTATTCTAGAATAATTTTGTATTTACAGAGAGATTACAAAGATGGTAAATTTCCTGTATAACTATCACTCATCTTCCTTTGATACTAATGTTGCATAGACGTAAAATCTATTTCAAAGCAAATATGCCAACACTGATCCATTACTAAGTAAATTCTAGATTTTACTTGAACTTCACCAGTTTTTTCACTAATGTCTTTTTTTTTTTTTTTTGATTCCAGGATACCACAGTATTGTGTCTCCTTAGATTCCTCTGTTCTAGGACAATTTCTCTGTCTGTTTTTCATGTCCTTGACAGTTTTGAGAAGTATTGATTAGGAATTTTGTAGTGTATTTCTTAATTTGGGTTTATCTGATTTTTTTTCCCCCATGATTAGACTGAAGTTACAGGTTTGGGGAAGAATACCAGAGGTGAATTGTGCTCCCCATCACATTAGCTCAGAAGATGAGTGATATCCTTGTGACTTATCACTGGTAATCTTAACCTTGATCCCATGGTTAATGCCAGATTTTTCCACTGTGTTTTCTTCTTTCCACACTCTATTCTTTGGAAATGAGTCACCAAGTCTAGCCTACACTCAGGTGGAGCAGGAGGTTAAGTTCTAACTCCTAGAAGGGAATGTATCTATATATATGTTACTTGGAATTCTTTTGTAAGGAAAATTTGCCCCTCCCCCATTTTATTTATGTATTCAGGTTTTTGTGTCTATATGAATGATGTATATTGATTTTATACTTTGGATTATAATCTGATATTAGTTTATTGATTTTATTGCACCAAACATTCCAGTATCCTAGTATTCTGGGAACCCTTTCTTATGCCCTTTTGACATGCCCTCATCCTTTATAAGTACTTCCTTATCTTTTGACGAGTAAGATACAGTAGACTCATCTTGTATAATATTTTCCCTGTCTAGGTCTAGAACCAGCCATTTCTCCAAGAAACTCTGAAGCACAGCTTAGACCTAAGGTCACACACTTAAGTAAATGGTAGAACTAGGATTCCAACCAAAGCAATCTGATTCCACACTGATGCTCATAACCGTAATACCAGACAGCATGCAGCTGAAGGCACACTGTCAGTTTTTAGTCGTGTTCCATTTATGAGCCAGTCTAAAGGATAGAAGTTGTAGTCAGTTCACAGTTAGTAATTATTGTGCTCAGTTTTATATTGATCCTTTTTAAACCACAGCTATGATGATTATAATCAAATTTGAAAACTACTTCTTAATCACAGATGGCCACTGTTAATGTTTTGGTGCATTTTCTTCTATAAATGCATGCAACTGGATTTTGGAGTTTTGTTATATTATCCTGGGTTTTAAATTTAACTTGTGTAAGTAGGAGCAATTCACAGTGTAATCAAAATCTCATTGTGCAGTTTCCATATTGTAACTAGTGATTAAGATAAAAGCGAGCTTGTTGTTGTTCAGTCGCCAAGTTATGTCCGATTTTTCATGACCCCATGGACCACAGCACGCCAGGCTTCCCTGTCCCTCACCATCTCCTGGAGTTTGCCCAAGTTCATGTGCATTGAGTCGGTGATGCCATCCAGCCATCTCATCCTCTGTAGTCCCCTTCTCCTGCCCTCAGTCTTTCCCAACATCAGGGTCTTTTCCAATGAGTCACCTGTTTGCATCAGGTGGCCAAAGTATTGGAGCATCAGCTTCAGCATCAGTCCTTCCAATGAATATTTGGGGTTGATTTCCTTTAAGATTGGCTGGTTTGACCAATACAGTATACTAATGCATATATATGGAATTTAGAAAGATGATAATGACGCCCCTATATGCGAGACAGCAAAAGAGACAGGGATGTTAAGAACAGTCTTTTGGACTCTGTGCGAGAAGGCGAGGATGGGATGATTTGAGAGGGTAGCATTGAAACGTGTATATTATCATATGTGAAGTGGATCACCAGTCCAGGTTCGGTGCATGAGACAGGGTGCTCAGGGATAGTGCACTGGAGTGACCCTGGGGCATGGGATGGGGAGGGAGTTGGGAGGTCGGTTCTGGATGGGGAACACATGTGTGCCTGTGGCTGATGCATGTCAGTGTATGGCAAAAGCCACTGCAATATTGTACAGTAATTAGCCTCCAGTTAAAATAAATAAAAAGAAAAAAAAGATTGGCTAGTTTGATCTCCTTGCTTTCCAAGGGATTCTTAAGAGTCTTTTCCAGCACCGTAGTTTGGAAACATCAATTCTTCAACACTCTACCTTTTTTGTATAAAAAGGCAAAAAAAATGAGCTTCTATAGGATTAATCTGTTTTGTCTTAATGTTTGGTCACATCAAAGCTGAACATCTGTCTTGGTTTATCAATTCATCAGGTAATCCACAGGATGTGACTAGTTTGGTTTGGAAGAATCATCTGACTGTATGTTATCTACACTGCCTTCCTAGATAGCAAGCACCCTCATTTCTTTGATCACCAGTAGTTGAATTTCACTTCAGACAGTCTTTCTCTTTTCCCCAGCTGGTTACCTCCAGAAATGTTTATTTTCGCCTTTACCTTCTTTCTGTTTTGTAGGCTGAAAAATAACTGTTATATGACATATAAATTATACAGTAGTAGTTTAACCTACTCCTATCAAGGAAAATAAAAGCTATAAAATTTGGAGTGGAATTAGGTATAATTCTTCATCCCTCAATTCTTCTCAAATTATATCTACTTTTCTTCACATACTAGCATTTTAGACTAAATAAAAATTTTTTTAAATTATTTTTAATTTTATCTAAAACCAGTTACATTCTTTTCATTGTACATATACAAAGTTTTGTTGGCTTACATGTATCAAGTTGTGTTATTTTCAAATTAGGATCTAACTGCCAGTTAAAATCTTGTTTAGGAGGATACTGTGTTATTTCCTAGCTATACAGTTTGGTATCAGAACTCATAAGTTAGGAATCTCTTTCTCTTTTATGCTGATTTTAAGTGTGTGTAATCTACTTTTTTTAAAAGACATAAAAGAGATGTGTATATGTAAACAAAGTTGACATTTCCGCTTTATTAGCCATGTGGATAAGGAGAGTAACTGGACAGCCTGGACAGGGCATCAGAGGATGACCGAACCTTAGGGTTTGGCCAGACTCTGGATTTACTTTTGTCAGTGTTTCCTGACTTGCAGAGGCCTAATGTATGTAGTTAGATGTTCAGATTTTCAGAGAAACCACATACTGTACCAGTGGCATGTTCTGGTGCTTTACGAAAGTTTGTATGGGGGTTAAATTGTAATCACAAGGCTAGTGAACATGAATCGGATTTGGAGGCTATTGGTTGGTATTTATTAATTAAAGCAAGCATTCTGTCTGCTCTGGAAGTGAACCTGTCAGAGACATATATCCTATTATTGCCTGGTCAGGACATAGTCTTCTTGGAATTTTTTTTTTTTTAAGACTCCATGTTATCTGTCTGTTTATTGGAATACTTAACTCTTACTATTCAGTTAATATTCTCTGATATGTCAGTGTCATCATGCTTTCTAAAAATTATCTTAGTCCTCTTTTTAACAGGATATGACTTTTCAAAGATTCTCTTAGTTCCCCATTTACCAACTTTGTTAGGGGAGATTGCCTGATTGTAGCCAATTTCATTTCTTGTTTTACAACTTTAAATGGATAACTTTTTTTAATTTGAAATTGAGGAGGGGATTATTACTGACTTGTATTTGTGCATACTAGTTTTTACCTTGTTGTTAACTGTATTTTTTGCCTGTCTGTTTCAGGCCGTATCATAATTCTGAATCATGTCTGATAACGGAGAACTGGAAGACAAGCCTCCGGCGCCCCCGGTGCGAATGAGCAGTACTATTTTTAGCACTGGAGGCAAAGACCCTTTATCAGCCAATCACAGTTTGAAACCTTTGCCTTCCGTTCCAGAGGAAAAAAAGCCCAGGAATAAAATCATCTCTATATTTTCAAGCACAGAGAAAGGTAAATAGCTGCTGTGGTTTCAAGAGTCTCAGTTACTGTGTTTTGGTTTTGATGTTTTTTTAATTAAGTATAATAAGCTGATATCTTTTATGGTGCGAACGATAAACATACAGTTGATGGTAGTAAGTGGGCACTATTAGGAAGGCTAGTTTGGGACTTCCCTGGAGGTCCAGTGGTTAGGACTGTGCACTCTCCCTGCTGAGGGCCAAGTTCACCTGGCTGGGAAACTGAGATTCTGCAAGCTGCGCTGTGCATTCAAAAAAGAAAGAAAGACTAGCTTATTTCAAACTGTAACAGAAAAGAATAAAACGAAAGTTGTTGCTCATCCTGCTTGTTAGGTCCAGTGAATTTCTGTTCTCCTCTTCTTCATTTTCTAAGACTTGGACCACAGTTCATGGCTTCCCAGCTTTAATGCAAATCATATTTGAGAAAGACTTAATAGAAGAATGGAAGTATAGAGTCTACAGTCTCCTGTCTCCAATCTCAGGAGGTAGCTTTGGTTTGGAATTAAGAGTTTTTCTGACTTTTCAGTAGCACTGATAATGTCTTTTTATCATGTATTCTGTAACACCCTCAGATTCTTCTGGGGCAGCACTCAGTAATCAACATACTAATGTGTCTTCTATAAACAAGAATTTAGTCCAGTGTTCTCTTCCTCAGTAAGGTTGACATTTGGGAGCAAAATAATGCTCTGTGGCAGAGGTCTGCCTGGTGCACTGTAGAATGTTAAGCACCATTCCTAGCTTTTATGTGTTAGATGTTAGAAGTAGCACCTCCTACCCAGTAGTAAAAACTGAAAAATTCTCCAGACATTGGCAGATTCCCCTATGGGGCAAAGTTGGCTCTAGTTGAGAACCACTGGTCTAGTCATGCAAAATGGGATAAAGACTGTAAATTATCTACATAAGTTGAATTCAGTAAATTTGTTTTGGTGTCAAACTAAGAAAATAACTTATGGTTTTCAGAGCTTTATGGAGTTTAGAATTTGGAGAGGGGGGCTTCCCAGGTGATGCTAAGTGGTAAAGGGTGGCTTCCCAGGTGGTAAAGAACCCACCTGCCAATGCAGGAGACATAAGAGACATGGGTTTGATCCTTGGGTCATGAAGATCCCCTGGACAAGGGCACAGAAACCTACTCTGGTATTCTTGCCTGGAGGATCCCATGGACAGAGGAGCTTGGCAGGCTTCAGTCCATGGGGTCACACAGAGTTGGACACGACTGAAGTGACTTAGCATGCAGGCAGGGGACTATGAACTGGTAATGGATTTTAGAATAAAGGCTAGAGATTACTTTATTATACTAAGCATGGCAGTGTGACACTGACAGCTAATAAAGTGTACGTAAAGATATTTTTCCACTTGTATGTGTAAGTCTACATGGAGAGGTAAAACAGTGCTTTGTATATAATAATAAAAACATTTAATTTGAGTTGAAAACACATAAGCAGTGAAAATTTGAATGAGGTGATATAGTTAATATGGAATCAAGTCTTAGAATTTAGATATGCAGGCAGGATATAATCGTTGAACAGTTGAAAAACTGTTCATTTTAATGTATATCTCTAAATTTCCTCTTATTTTTAAGATTTCATGGGTCTTTGTAACTGAAAAGACTTGTGGAGGTATGTTTTTAAAATGATTTAGCAGAAGTGGTAGCATGTGCATTTGGCATGTTTGAGAATTAAATATGTACATGCTTAGTGAAGTGAAGTGAAAGCTGAGTGAAGTGAAATTTAAAGGAGGAAATTGGGAAATGAACCAAAAAGGAAGCATGAGAAGAGGCAGAAAAAGTGGATGTGTTGGAGAGCACTAAATCTTCCGTGGTAGTATGTCAGTAAGAAAACCTAAAAATGGCACTGTAAACATAGTATTTATAATTAAGTTAGAAAAAAAATGTATGGAGGTTAGTACCAGAAGAAATTGCTCCAAGGGTGGAAATTACTTGCCTGTGGAGAGCAGAATACAAAATTGGGATAGGAGAATGCTTCACAATAGGTTAGAAGGTACTTGGGGACAGCCTTGGAAAGGGGAAAGGAAGAGTACAGAATGAAAGTGTGGACAGTCCAGCATTTTGGGTAAGTGGTAGCGTGGTAAGGCTTGTGAGCAAACTGAATATGCATTTACATAAACGCAACAGAGCATTTCATCAAAAACCAGTTGAAGCAGTCTTCACGAGCTTACCTGGACATCAGTTTTGGTTTTGCTTTCAACTTTTTTAATACCTCAGATGATTTTAATGTGCATCTAATGTTAAAAACCACTGCAGTAGTGGGTTATGAAATACATATAGTGAATGACACTAAGTGAAATGGAGTATAAATGGAGTTACTGCAAAAGTTGCATGAAACTTTTCAGTTGTGTGTTCATTGAGTCAGGATGTAAAATATATTGGTGTGGGTCCTGGCCAAAGATTTAAAGGTGGTTCTGAGGTATGTATTCAATACTTAGCAGTAAAATTGCTGGGTTAAAGGGTTTGTGTTCCTGTGTTTGACTTAATTATGTTAAACAGATTACTTTCTAAAGTTTTGGTTTTTTTTTTTTTTTAATGTTCTTTCTCACTCACAGAACACACATGTTCCATTGTTGAACATCCTTGCAGATTCTTGTATTACGGGATTTAATTTTTGCCAATTTGGGAGGTGTGCAGTGGTATCTCATTGTGGTATCTCATTGTGGTTTTAATCTGGATTTCCCTGATGACTTGGGACATTGTCTTTCATATGTTAATTTACTTTCATATATTCATTTGTGTTTTCTGTGTCATACCTTTTAGTCCAGATTTCTGTTGTTTCTCTTAAACATTCATTATAGTCTACATACTAACCTTTCATCAACTATGTGTTATTAAATATAGTTTTCCAGGTTGCAGACTGCCTTTTCACCCTTTCAGTGGTATCTTATGAATATAAATTATTAATTTTGGTGTAGTTAAATTGATCAATTCATTTTTTAACTTTGTGTTTTAAGAAATTTTTGCCATACTACAAGTGATATTTTCTTAAGTTTTCCAACTTAACCCTTTAAACTGTCTGGATGTGATTTTTGTGTACTTGTAAAGGGAGATCTATCTTCACTTTTTTGTTTTTAACCCAGTGTCCCAGATCATTTACTGAAATTTTTATCATTTCAGTACTGACCTGCAGTATTAGCCGTTATCTGTCAGCTTTCCATGCCAGGATCTGTTTCTGTGTTTTCTTCTGTTTATTAAATTGACTCATTTGTCTGTACCTACATTAATACTATATTGCCTTAATCGCTACAGTTTATAATTCTTAATACCTTATAGAGCAAATCTGGTACCAGGTGGCTCTTCAGGATCTTTTAACTCTTCTGTATAAATTTTACACTTTGCTTATCATGTACTTTAAAAAATAAAAACAAAACCTGTTGATGCTTGGATTAGAATTGCCTTGAATTTATAAAGCAAGTTGGTGAGAATTGCTTTCAACTTTGTAGTTGAGAGCAGAACATCTAGAGTCCCTGGTGTAGCCCATTTACAGGGAGATATTTAGGAGTGCGTAATTTTCAGTTAGACTGAGAGAAAAAAAGATGAAATGTTCGGAGGGTAGTGTGCGCTTTGATTCCTCCTACTCTTGGGGCTCTTCTCCCTTTCCAGTTCAGCCTCCCAGGAAGCTAACACCTCTGGCAGGGCCTTGAGGGATTGGATTGAGGGTTAGGAATGTGGATGTGTATGCATTTTCATGCTTGTGTGAATACAGAAATCTGTCTGCAGTTGCATTCTCCTGCCTGCAACCTAAACTGCTGTTTCTCTCTCTAGTTTTATGATAATTGCTTTTCATCTTTGGGCATTCCTTGCAGATTTTGTTCCATGATGAACATGGTGTAGGAGGGGAGAGCTACAATATATGCTTGGTCTATCATATTGAAACAGAAGGATACAAGGGGAAAAAACTGTTTTTATTTTTAAAAATTACAGTGACCTTAAGATCTTTGCCAGCTCTAATATAAAGCCTGATCTAGAGATATTAATGTTATTTACTCAAATTTACATCCCTTATTGTCCTTACTAAACAGACAGCTAATATTTTTATTTAAAAAAGACTTTAAAGTATCTTCAGTTATTCATTATTGGTTTTAATCAATGTCACTGCAAAAATTAAGAAAATTAGAAATTATGCGTTTTATATAACAACTTGACTGAATGAATCTTTTTTTCACATTCCTGCTAATTATGTATCTTATGCACTCTGTGAGTTATCAGAGACTCGTTGATAAGCAAGGCAGATGGTGTCCTGTGATGGCACTCATAAAAAACTACATATAATTACAAGCTGTGGAAAGTGATAATCGGGATAGAATAAAATGTCATTTCTGGGAAGGCTTCCTAAAGAAGTGATGTTACAGCTGATGACTAAAGGATGAGTAAGTGAAAATAGGAGAATTTGGGTAATTAAAAACTGTGTCTTATGCTTAGAAAAGCGTTTCAGTGGCCCAGGTACAGAGGAGATCACAGCACATTTGTGGAGCTGAATATAGCCGAATGTGATTTGAAAGCAGAGAAAATAATAGCATAATGTATGTTGGAAACTCAGATAGCAGAAGAGGCTAAAGAGGTAAGCAGGGAGCAGGTCATAAAGGGCCTTGTATTCCATGCTACAGAGCTCACATTTTACCCTGTTTCCTGGGGAACCATTACAGAAGTTTAAACAGGAGAAAGACCTGGTCACATTTCTGCCTTACATAGGCAAGACTAGTAGTGTCTAGAAAATAGATTTTGTTGGAGGTCTAACACTGAAGTTGGAGACTAGTTAGGAGGATTTTGCAGTAGTCCAGGTGAGAAATGGGCTTAACAAGTCGAGTAGTTTTGATAATGAAAATGGCAATGGGCCATCATCTTTGCTTATCTTTAAAAACTCTATTCAGTTAGCTAGTGTTGAGTGGTATGTGTGTTTATAAACTAAAGCAATTTTCATGTCTAGTTTTTCAACCTGTATGCACTTTCACCTCTAGTTGATTTTGATGAGAGGCTTAGAACTGTAAATATTCTTTCTGGTCTAAAAATGTAATTCTGAGATTAGTAATAGTAGTCCATACGCCTCTGCCTGTTTCCTGGAGAATACTCTTCTACTTGATGGTACAAGTTAGGTCGCCAGTTTGAAGCTGTTCTGGATCAAAAGAACAAAGGGGTAATCACTGATTCTGTTAAACAGAAAAGTCTTCTTTTTAAAGAAATAGAGGATTTTTTGGTTTTAGACTCTAGCTCAAATGTAGCCTATAAGGTGTTGCCTCCTAGGATGTGGTAGTGGCATACTTAGGATCGTTTGGTGCAGCACATCACTCAGGCTTCCCACCTCTTAGGTGAAGGCTGCTGCCCGCCTGCTTGTTTTACTGTCTCATGAAGTTGAAAAATAGCTCCGAGAATCTCTTTTTCTCCAGTACACTCCAGTAAGTTGTGCAGTTTCATGAAAAGAAGTTTCTTTCCCTGGTCCATTGCTTCTCATCAAGTGACCCAGTTGCTGAGTGGATGTCCTGTAGATAGATGATTGTGGATTTTCTTGTTGGTGGTCCTTTAGATCTTGGATTCCAGAGTTATAAAACAGTGATTCTGTTTACATAGAAATAACCTTCCAGCATATTGTTTGATTTGAAATATGCTTCAGTATCTTTTTGTTTTAGATAACTTTTTAATATTCTTTTTTTCTCCTATTAGGACTACTAACATACAGGGAGTGTTTGTGTGTGTGTTATATTAAAACCAATTAAATTAAACATGTTTACGGTATTGTGCTTTTAAGTTCTGCTTAATCATTCTCACTCCTTTCCTGAAACTCATTAGTCTGTACTCCTAATATTAATATATAAGAAACTTTATATTAATTGTCTCTAAATTTTTCAGCATTCCCAAGTTGAAAAATATTTTAAAGGTGCTAAGTCTGACTCAGTTTAGGAATTCACCCCTGAACCAATCTAATTGGCTGGAAGTGTATGGGATACTAGGGCTGATGTGGCTTGAATAAATGCCTACCTTGGACCAGTCATCTGTAATCAGGATCATATAAGAAAATAGCATTTTTCTCAACTATATACACATATAGTGTATGGAATGCTGAGCAGATTTTTTAAAAAGAAGAAACAAGTATTTTTATAAAGTGCAAGAAATTATATGTTTTTCTGTTAACAGTTCACAGCCATATAAAAAGTCAGCTGTTGGGACTTCTTTGATGGTCCAGTGGATAAGACTCCACACTCCTGATAGAGGAGGCCTGGACTCAATCCCTGGTCAGAGAACTAAGATCCCTCACACCATAAATAAGCCTGTGCGCTGCAGCAGAGACCCAGCGTAGCCAAAATAAATAATAATAATTTAAAAGTCAACTCTTGATTTACAGTTGATTAATAAATAATTTCCTCCGGTATGCAGGATGCCAGGTTAGAAGTCGAAGGACATAATTGAAAAAGTGGAGAGCATGACCTGACATTATTCACTGCCTAGTAGAAATGAGTGATGTTTATGAGCGATGTAACTGTGCGTTTCAGTAAAGGTAGTATAATTTATATTAGACTTAACAGTTGCATTTCCCTCTGGTCCTTTCACAGCCAATATGCCCTGTCCTTCTACTATAGTCTATTAGGAGAATCTTCTGGTAAAACATGGCAGATTGACCACATGCATCTATTTACTGTCCCTCCCCAGACACGACTAAAATGATAGTAAAAAAAAAAAAAAAAAGAATTATTTTTTCTATCACAAGGGCAAAGAGAATGAGAGAGGAGACCGTAGTATACAAGAGATTTAATACATATTTGGAAGAGTGAAGTGGAGAAGCACTAACTGACTAAGCAGAACAGAGGAAGACATTAATCCTAAGCATTTGCGGAAGGGAATGCTTATAAGAAGTGAGCCAGTTTCCTTTGTAAAAATCTCAGAGGCTCAGGATTTGGAGATACACAGTAGTGTGGCGGGGGGAGTGAGGGTTTGTGTAATACATAGGGTGAAAAGGGGAGAATTAGTTGATTATCTGTTGGGTTGGCTGATATCTATTGGGTTAGTTTGTTTTTTTCTGTACAATGGCTTTACTGGTGCTTAGTGATCTCTAACTTCATTTGAAACAGTTTTGTTAGCTTGTATTGTGACAGCTGTCATATCAGCATGCATTTAAAAAAACTTTTCAAGGGCTTGTCCGGTAGTCCAGTGGTTAAGAGTTTCCCCGCCAATGCAGGGAACACGGGTTCCATCCCTGGTCCAGGAAGATCTCACATGCCTCAGGGCAACTAAGCCCGTGTGCCACAGCTACTGAGCCAGTGCTCTAGAGCCTGCGAGCCACAACTACTGAAGTCTGCACGCCTAGAGCCTGTGCTCCCCGACAAGAGAAGCCTGCACACAACAACAAAGACCTAGTTCAGCCAAAAATAAACAAGTAAATAAATAAATTATTAAAAAAATTTTTTTAAACCTTATCAAAATTGGTGAATTTTTATGTAGCCATTTTAATATTGAAAATGGAAGAAAGAGGCAACATTTTTGGCATATTATGCTTTATTATGTAAAGAAAGGCAAAAATGCAACTGAAATGCAGAAATTAGATTTGTGTAGTATATGGAGAAGGTGCTGTGACTCATCAAACATGTCAAAAGTGGTTTGCGAAGCTTCATCCTGGAGATTTCTTCCTGGACGATCATCCATGGTCCTATAGACCAGTTGAAGTTTTTAGTGATCAAATTGAGACATTAATTGAGAACAGTCAACATTGCATCTTGTGGGAGATAGCCAACACATTCAAAATATCCAAATCAAGTGCTGAAAATCATTTGCACCAGCGTGGCTATATTACTTGCTTTGATGTTTGGGTTCCACATAAGTTAAGTGAAACGAACCTTCTTGACCATATTTCTGCATGCAATTCTCTACTTAAACATAATAAAAGCATTTCATTTTTAAAAGAAATTGTAAAAATGGGTATTGTACAAGAGTGTGAAATGGAAGATTGTGGGGCAAGCAAAATGAACCACCACCAGCCACAAGCAAAATGAACCACCACCAGCCACACCAGAGGTTGGTCTTCATTCAAAGAAGGTGATGTTGTGTATATGGTGGGATTAGAAGGGAGTCCTCTATTATGAGCTCCTTCTGGAAAACCAAATTACTAAATCCAACAAATACTGCTCCCGATTAGACCAATTGAAAGCAGCACTTGATGAAAAGTGTCCAGAGTTAGTCAACAGAAAATGCATAATCTTCCGTCTGGGTAACACAAAATCCCATGTTTCTTTGATGAGAATATTTGTTGAAGCTTGGCTAGGAAGTTCTGTTTCATCCTCTGTATTCAACCACTCATTGCACCCTCAGATGTCCCATTTTCTTTCTTTGCAAAATTCTCTTAATTGAAAAGATTTTCAATTCCCTGGAAGATTGTAAAGGTACCTGGGTCAGTTCTTTGCTCAAAAAGATGAAAAGTTTTGGGAAGATGAAATTATGAAGTTACCAGAAAAATAGCAGAAAGTAGCAGAACTAACTAGTGAATTTTTTGAATACACTGTTCAATAAAGTCCTTGGTGAAAGTGAAAAACGTGTCTTTTATTTTTACTTAAAAAAACCAAAGGAACTTTTTGACCAACCAACATATAGGCTGTTTTGAAGGCCCTCAGGGCCCCTTCTTTATTCCACAGTCATGAACTCCATCCTCTGGGAGAACAGAAAACAAAATGATACATACATTTATTTGAGGAGAATTAAATCTGAGAGGCTCCTTATTCTTGTCAGAGGAGTCAGAAAGAGGTATAGAATGAAAAAAGCAGATTCAAGAAAGGTAACATACTGAACTCCTCTTCTGCCCTGCTTTTAGAGCACTTGTACTTTGAGTCAAAGCCCTCAGACAGAGACTGAAAGGTTTTTCTCTGGATAAACAGAATGTCCTGGGGAAAATATTTGGATACTCTGCACCCATCTTTAATGAAAATGCTTGCTTATCTCCCAGTTAACTTTTTAAATACTTTTTGTGCAAAGGATCAGAACTATCTTAACCCAGTTCTCTCTGACATCTAATGAGTCATGATGGGTCCATATCTTTATCTCCTTTTCCTTAGGCCTCAGGAGGTTCCTTCTGCCCCTGTGTTTTGCTTAGGAGAGGACAGTTTTTAAAGCTATAAAAAACCCTTAACATAAGAGTCCAAAACAACAGGGGATAAAATAGGAATGTAGAAGAAACAGCCAGGGAAAAAACCAAGCCTAAACACACACATACACTATATGATCTTCAAAGAGAGAAAGCGCATCTGTGAAACGGGAAAAGTATTCTCAGATAAAAAATGGTCAGAGAACAATGAGAAGTAATTCTTAGAATATCAGCAGTTAGGATTACCAACATAAACCAAAAAGGGCAATAGGCAAAGGATTAGAAGATAGTCAAGAAAAATTTCCCAGTTAAAAGTTCAAAGATGGAAAATAGGAGAGAAAAGATAACAGTTATAAGATTAGACCAAAATGCACTGATCTAACTAATAATGACAGAAGAAAATAACCAAATAATAGAAAACATTTCCTAGATCTGAAAAATACTGTTTCTAGGTAGAATCAGCTCACTGATTAAAATAATACCTGAAAGGATCCATTGTTTCTAAACTCTCTCCTATATGTGTAGATAGCTAAGAATCACCCATCTGTGTCCCAGAACAAAGTGCACAAATATTTATAGGAATACAAAAATACCTACACCTATCAAGGAAAAAAAGTCAATGTCTGGTACCTAGTTGACATTTTTCAGGCATGCAAAGACCATATAATTAGTGCAATCCATCAATTGAAATCAATCCTAAAATGACACAGATGATAGAATTAGTAGACGTGGACATTAAAGTATTAAATAATTATATCCCATTACGTTGAAGAACCCAAATGAAAGATTCAGCTTATTAAGAAGCAAAGGGAGAGAGAAAAAAGAACAAATCAAAATTTTAGAGTTGGAAAATACACTGGACAAAACTAACAGTAGACTAGATATCACAGAATAAGATTAGTATATTTGAAAACCATAGCAACAGAAATCATCCAAAACAAAATTTAGAGAAAAGAGACTGAAACAAAAGCGAATGGGACAGTTTCAGGCAGACTAATAAGTCTCCAAAGGAGGGAGAGGGGAGACATTAAAAACAACAACAAAGCAAGAACTTAAAGATCTATTGTGTAGCACAGGGAACTCTACTAAGTACCCTGCAATGACCTATATGGGCAAAGAATCTAAACAAGGAGTGGAGATTCACTTTGGTGTACACCTGAAGCTGACACAACATTGTAAATCAGCTATCCTCCAGTAAAAATTATTTTTTAAAAAACTTTAAAAAATGGCTGATTCCCCATCCCCCAAATTTAATGGAAACTATAAACCCACAGATTCAAGAAGTTCAGTGAATTCTGAATGAACACAGGAAATACGATGAAAACTACACAGAGGCACGTGATCATTGTTTAAATTCAGTGGTAGAAAATCTTAGAAATGTCCAGACCTTAGGCTCAATTGTCTGTGAACCTGAAACTGCTCTAGAAAAGTAGGAGTTTTTAAAAAATGCTTGTTGTTATAAACAAACAAACAAAAATTGTCAGAAAAGACACATAGAGGAAAAAATTACAACAGACTTTATGTAAGCAACAATGCAGCCAGAAGATGAGGAGCAACATCTAAAAAGTACTGAAAGAAAAAAATTGTCAGCTTAGAATTGTGTATCCTGTGGAAATACCTTCTAAAACAGAAGGGGAAAGAAAACTTTTAAATGTATAAAAGCTGAAGGAATTTATCATTAGCATACCTACACTGTAAGAAATGGTAAACCTAAATCCTTCAGGCAGAAGGAAAATGATGCCAGATGGAAACGTGCAGCTGCATAAAGAAATGAAAATCTTTGGAAATGGTGAATGTTTTTTATCTAAATTTTTAAAATAATTGAATTTTTAAGAAATGAAGCACACTGATACATGCTTTCACATGAATGAACCTCAAAAGGTAAAGTGAAGAGAGTCGTTTGCAAAAGACCAATGTTGTATGAGAAACAGCCAGAATAGGCAAATCTTTGGAGATAAGGAATAGATTAGTGGCTGTTTAGAACTGGGACAGAGGCAAAGGGAGCAACTGGAAGTGATTACTAACGCATACAGGTTTTTCTTGGGGATGATGAAGGTGTTCCAAAGCTATGTTGTGGTGATGGTTGCACAATTCTGTAAATCTACTAAAACCCCGTAGACTGTACAATTTAAGTAGGAAAACTTTTTGGTATATAGAAAATTATAGCTTAAAAAAGCAAAGCAGACAAAAGCTAATTATAAAAAATATATAGTTAATTCAAAAAAAGAAGGAAGTGAAAACACAGAGTATTAGAAAACAAAAGGATGATGGGTTTAAACCCAGCTGTAGCAGTCGTATTAAATGCAACTGATCAAGCCTGGCGTGCTGCAATTCATGGGGTCGCAGAGAGTCGGACACAACTGAGCGACTGAACTGAACTGGTCTAGATACTTCATTTAGAAGGCAAAGAGTAACAGCTTGCTAAAGCAGACCTAAGTATATACGCAACCTATAAGAAATCCACTTTAAAAATATAAAGTCACAAAATAGGTTAAAGTAAATAATTGTTTAAAGTATGCTAACAGTGAAAAGAAAACTGGACTGGCTATGTTAATGTCAGACGAAGTAGACTTGAGACCAAGAAATGTTTCTCTAAATAGTTAAAGACTGAGGAATAAGTTATTTTATAATAATAATAGGATATATTCATCAAAATGGTTTAACAGAACTAACATTTATGGACTTAATAGCAGAGCTTCAAATTACATGAAGTGAATAAAGAATTTCAAGAAGAAATAGACAAATACAGTTAACAGTTGCAGATTGATTCCAGTACACTGCTCACGGTAATTGATAGAACAAGTAGACAGAAAATTGCTAAAACTATCAACCAACTTAACCAGTTTATAGAATATTTCATTCTTTTAAAGTGAGTGTGGAACATTTGCCAGGATATCACATTCTGGCCATTTTTAAAGTTTCAGTAAATTTAGGAAGATTCAAATCACAAGGTAAATTCTATGACCACCATACAATTAAGTTAGAAATTAGTTCTCATTCAACAGAAAAGATCTCTGGAAATATCTGGAAAGTAAATAAAAACTTCGAAGAAATTAAACACTATGTAGAAAATACGTTAAGCTGAATGAAAATGACAGGTTAAGACACCAGTATCTGTATGATACTGCTAAAGCAGTACTTAAAGGACGTTTATAGTATTAAACATCCATTTTAGAGAAGAAAAATTTCAAATCAGTGATTTCAGTTAAGTCATTTTAATAAACTAGAAAGGAAGAGCAGGTGAGATCCTAAGTAAGTAGATGAAAAGAAATAATAAAAGTCAATGTGTAAAATTAGTGGAATAAAAAATGCGAAAAAATCAATGAAATAAAAAAGTTAACTTATTGAGACTACCAGTAAAAATGGATAAAACATTTGACAAAATCCAATATTCATTTCTGATCAAAGCATTCAGCCAATTTGAAATAGAAGGAAATGCCTTTAACATTTTTGACAAACCTAGCCTGGGGCATCACATTAGATGGTAAAATTAATGGCTTTTCCTAAGATCAGGAAAAATTTTCTGATTTCACCACTTTTATTCAGCAGTGTACTAAAGGTTCTAGCCAATGCAAGAAAAAGAAATAAAAGGAGTCCAGAGTGGGAAGGAAGAAGTAAACCTGTCTTTATTCATCAGCAGCACAATTGAATTTTTTTAGGTAATCCTGTGATGAGCTGTGAAAATGCTAAGTAAGGCTTCATACTAAGGTTTCAGGATACAAGATCAGTATTTAAGAATCAGCTGTGTTTTTCTATGCCGTCAATGAACAATTGAAAATCAAAGTTTGAAGAACTGTACCATTTGCAATAGCATCAGACTTTTTGAAATACTGTGCCAGAAATCAGACAAAAGCAGTAACAGACGTGTACATTGATAACTATAAAACATTGCTTAGAGGAATGGAAAAAAACCTAAATAAATGGAGAGAGTCACTACTTTCATGGATGAGAAGATACAATATTGTCATTAAATCAGTTCTTCCTAAAATGATCTATAGATTCAGTGCAGCCTCAATCAAAATCCCAGCAGACTTTTTAAAGAAATTATCAAACTTACTCTAAAATTCACATGGAAATGCAAAAGACCGAGAATGGAGCCAAACAATTTTTTTAAAAAGAAAAGGCTTATACTGTATATTAACAGTTTCAGTGCTTATTATAAAACTACAGTAATCCAGTCCGATTGACACAAAGTAAAGAGATTATTGCAACAGAGTTGAACATCCAGAAATAGACCTGTGTATCTATATAATCAGTTGATTTTCAACAGTAGTTTAAAATGAGAAAGTGGCATTGGCCTTCTAAATAGCAACACTGAAATTTAGAAGAAATTCAGAGGAGGGTGGTATTTTCGATCTAAATACATATACAGTTAGTTGAGAGCTATCAATTAAAAGAAGGGTGTAGACCAAGAAGAAGAGAACACAGAATACAAACAGTCGATTCTTGCGTAGCGTAAAAGTGAAGGAATAACCTGGGACAGATATCTCTGCCAGAAGTCTTGACATAAATTGCTGCAGATTAAGAGATTCTGAGAGCAAGGTGGTTAGGTGGAGGAAGAATATGGAACTGATATGTTTGAATTTACAGAGATAGGTGTATGGCAGAAATGTTGTAAAAATAATTGGTAGAACCACAAGAAAACTGGGAAATCTTAAAATGTAACAGTTATTAACATCAATAAAAAGGAAGAGAGTTGCACAAAAAAAATTACATAGTCCTTGTAAACTACCTGTTCACATGGTGTATGTTATCCATAATCGTAGTAATGTAAATTGCTCTTTCTAGATAAATACAGAAACAGGGCTTGATAAACTTTGTTTTCCAAGTTGTTCAGTATGTGAAGTGTACTTCTTTATTAATGAGAGAGACAGTATTCTAAGGGACTGTCTCTTCTGTCCTGAGCACTTTTATTCAGGCCTGTTGTTGGGTCAGTCTGTGTGCTTCTTTAATCAGGACACTGGTTGACAATAGCCTTCACTCCTCCCACTCCCTCCCCCCTCCACCCACCCCACCCCACACCCATGAGGTTTCTATGCTTGATTTATCAGCTGCCTATCAGCCAGTGTTTTTAGGGAAAATCTCTTTTTTAGAATAATTTTGTTCCTAGTCTGTTTTGGGAAGACTATAAACATGATTGCGAGTACCTTTTAAAAGGCTTTTTTTTAAATGCCTTCTAGGAAGTAAGAAGAAAGAGAAGGAAAGGCCAGAAATTTCTCCTCCGTCTGATTTTGAGCATACCATCCATGTTGGCTTTGATGCTGTTACTGGAGAATTCACTGTAAGTTTACCTAGGTGGAACGCGTTTATAAAGCAGAGCTCAAACTTTTCCTTCAGGTATTCTTTTCTGTGCACATATAAACTGTGAATTCTTAGTGCTTTTCTCTTTGTACAGAAGTGTTTGTGGTTGGATGTGTCCTTTTCCGAGGGAGCTGAGGCTCTTGATTATAATTTGCAACTTAGATTTAGAAAACTAGACCTTTTAGAATTTAGTCAAACCCGCAATTGTGTAGGTTGATTTGTTTTATGTATTTTGTCACTTTCCTCTGGAAATTGGTCTTATTAGAACAATTCAAAACAACTAATTTCTGAATATCTTTTCCTTAGGGCATGCCAGAACAGTGGGCTCGATTACTACAGACCTCCAATATCACCAAACTAGAGCAAAAGAAGAATCCTCAGGCAGTGCTGGATGTCTTGAAGTTCTATGACTCTAATACAGTGAAGCAGAAATATCTGAGCTTTACTCCTCCTGGTAAGACATCAGACCATGGTAACAGGCTCACTTAACTGGGATTGCAGAGTTATGGAGCACTTCTAGATAAAAAGATTGCTTCTGGAAAAATAAGAGCTAAGCTATGGTGGTTGTCTCATACTTTTTCCCCTGCCTTTTGTAAACCAATGGGGGCAGCTCTTATGTACAATTTGGAGTCTGGAGATTATATTAATCTCTTAGTTTGGCCAAACGTGGATATTTTGGCCTTTTGTTTGTTTGTTTGTTTTTTCCTCTTCACTGCTTTTGAATGAGTTCCAGCAGCAGATGGGAAAGAGGCTGATTTACAGACATGTTCAAACTAGAAATATTTTTATTGCTAGTGGGACAGGTTAATTTACTGTATATAAATGCACAGACTTTGAAATAAAAAATGTTTTCCACTCAAAAATTGAAACCCATCACATGTATAAATATAAGCTTTGGAACTCAAAGAATTTATTCCTCAGATTTGGAATATCATCAGGTAGGAACTGGAGAATAGTGGACTTTTTTTTTTTAAGTTTTATTTGTTCAAATAAGGACTAGGAAAAAAATCCATACATTACAGTCAATTATTGTTCTCTTGAATCTCTTTGTTATGTAGGCTTCCTGCCCGCATGTTAGAACTCATGCTGTCTTTTCCTTGAAGTTTATTTGTTAAAGAATCATTTGTCCTGTTTTCCCTCAGTGTGGATTTTGCTAATTTCATCATGGGTTATTATCATTTAATGTTTCTTTGCCCTCTTAAGTCATACATGTAGTTTTAAGAAATAATATGATTGAGCTAAGATTATACATTTAGTTTTAATTGATTGTACTTATTTGATTATATCCTTTCAGAACCAATAAGGTCCACTTGGCAAATTTAGACCTTTTTTACGTAGTCTAGTAGTACATCCTTAGCAAAAGGTCAGATTTATTCCCAACTGCAATTAGTAAATGCAGTTAAATGAATAATGTATAAATGAATAATTTTTTAAAAATCGGTGTCTGAATGGAAAATGGTATGTTTGTGTGTCTGGGCATTTTAAAGGATAATACAAAATTTGCTGTTCTAACTCCAGAATGAATATTGTGGTATTTAGTCTTCATGAACTGTGGTTTTGCCTTCAGGGATTTGCTTTCATATTGATCAAAATTTATGTCAATAATTTTCCTTTATACAGTTGCTGTTGGTTTCTCTAAGTTCCTTGATAGGCAGTTTGCTGGAGAAAAATATCATTATGAATAAACTTCTGTTTAGTTTCCAATAAAATTTTTTATTAAGGTATAATATATGCTCTAAAATTCACCCACTTGATGTTTGCAATTCAGTGACTTTTAGCAAATTTACAGAGTTAAGTTTTAATTCAACTCAAAATTATATCAATGTAAGAACATTTCACTTGCTTTGCTTTTGTCTTTTCTTCCTTTATTGTGTAAAAGTCATTTTATTTTTTGAATTGTTCACTTAGCATTATTTTCTCTTTTGTATTCAGAGAAAGATGGCTTCCCTTCTGGAACACCAGCAGTAAGTTAATATGTTATTTCTTATAGCTCTTGTTTTAAGTTACCCAAAACAAATCTTAGTTTTTATTTTACTTTCCAAAATAAATTACAGCCTTCAGAAATAACTATTTGATATATGCTTTTAGATAGGTACTTGATTAGTTGAGCAATCTGTGTTAAACAAATAGAATTTCCTCCAATGATGCTTAAAGTAACTAAAACTTAAAATCGTTAGAGCAATTTAGTTACTTTTGATAATGTTTTCATGTATAACCATGAATACAGAGAACTTGCCAGCGTTTTCCTCTGGCACCATCTTACCGAATCTAGACTATGGAAATATACTGAACAATAAGAAGCCTGTCAGAATCTTCAGAGTTGTCTGAGACTTCATCTAAGTTATCATGTGAGCACAAACACCTCCTGCAAGTAATAGCTGTTTTATTTTCAATTCCTCAGCTAGGAGGAAACCGTCTCCTGGAGTTATTTGAACACTATATGTAATAACATGTAAAATCCATATCTAGCACCCACCTTGCAAATAATACACTCTGTATAAAGGATAATGCCTTGCTCTTTTGCTTTGTTAGCCAACACTTTTTCTGGTGAATCTGGCTGTTTTAAATAACTGAAAAACTCTGACTTGTACAAAGCCCAGAGGATTTTTGTTTTTGGTCTTAACAAATGAAGTGATTGTTTACTTTTTGGGCTTGCTTAAAGGGTATAAAATTCTCTATATAGTATTCTCTCTTAAGAATACTTGGTATTTACTGTATACATTTGTTTCATAAACTTTTCTGTAATGTATAGAATTACCTTTAAAAATGACTAGATTAGAACCAGTAAGGTTTTATTGCTTTGAAGTGAGCTAGTAAATATATTTTCAAGTATGTTAAAAAAAAGATAGTTGTATTTTCATCTATTGTTATGTTTGACTTGTCTCCCTTACTTTGCTTATGTGATAAATGCAGCTGAACACCAAGGGATCAGAAACATCAGCAGTAGTAACAGAGGAAGATGATGATGATGAAGAGACTCCTCCTCCTGTTATTGCCCCACGACCAGATCATACAAAATCAGTGAGTTTCTGATTAAGGAACTGGGTTGTGTGTCTATGCATGTGAGTTTTAAAAAACAGCAGTCTGTGTTTGATTTCCAGGGGTTTTTAAAGGGGTTTCCCAGTTGGCCTCAGTGGTAAAGAATCCACCTGCCAATGCAGGAGATGATCTCTGGCTCAGGAAGATTCCCTGGAGAAGTAGATGGCTACCCACACCAGTATGCTTGCCTGGGAAATATCACAGTCAGAGGAGCCTGGTGGGCTGCAGTCCACAGGGTCACAGATAGTTGGACATGACTGAGCATACAGGCATGCACGATTTTTAAAAAGTCCTCCTGCTGAAAATATTTTAATATGGGGGATTTGACTAGGAGATCTTTATCTAAATACCATTGTCAAAAAACTTTAATTTTTTTTGAAAATTAAAGTTGAATGGGTCTTTAAAAGTTAAAATGCATATTGTGTTTTCTTTCTGCATTGCCCCATCTCTTCCAGAGAACTCATCTGTTTCTCTGCCTTTCTCTGTTTATCTCAGTGCAGAGAAGTACTAAGTCTAGACTCTTACCTCTTACCCAAAGCGTGTATTTTATCTCCCATTTAACATTTCTGTTAAAACATTAGTATCATTCAAGAGGCTGCCAGGAGTGAAATTTCTAACAGATATGGGAGAATTTTAACAATAACAGCATTAGAGACAGCAAGAGTCCTGTCCTCCTCCCTATACTAACAGGGATAAAGTAAGTAGAGCATGGTGAGTTGCTGGCACAGTAAACAGGTGTAGAACTCTGACTGCCATTGTATCCTCATCGATAGAGGGCTCTATTTTCTTTACCATTTAGAATTGACTGTTTGAAATGAAATGATAGAAATTATATTTGTGTAAAAATTTTTGTGGAAATTAATAATAGTTAGGCTTCCCTAGTGTCTCAGATAGAAGAGAATCTGCCTACAGTGCAGGACACTGGGTTCAATCCCCAGATCAGGAATATCCCCTGGAGAAGGAAATGGCAACCTACTCCAGTATTCTTGCCTGGAGAAGTCCATGGACAGAAGAGCCTGGGGGGCTTTAGTACATGGGGTTGCAAAGAGTCAGACATGACTGAGTGACTGACGCTTTTCACATTGCAACATCAGGATTTCCATTATTTTGCTCTTTATTTCTCTCTTGTAGAGAAATATGATTTTTAAAGTTGTATTTCTTTCTGCTTCATTTCTGGCACTTTATTTTTTATCTGACTGCACTTAAATTTCATTTACAGATCTTCTGTTTTGCTATACAAACTTTTAACATATGTATATGATGTTCCTAAGAAAAATGTTTCACATTGCCTCTTAGTTACCAGTCGTTGGTAAAACAAGTCTGAAAGTATTACTCTCATTCTTTAGAACACTGAAAACAACTTAGTTTTTGTCAAAAATCAAAGAACTGAATAGTGTGCCAGTTAAGAATACCTAAAAATATTTTTCTTCAAGTCTTAGTAATTAACTGTTTCTCTGCAGATTTATACACGATCTGTAATTGATCCTATTCCTGCACCAGTTGGTGAGTCTAATGTTGATGGTGGTGCCAAGACTTCAGACAAACAGAAAAAGAAGGCCAAAATGACAGATGAAGAGATTATGGAGAAATTAAGTATGTTGCCTACATTTTACATTATTCTTAAATTGTTAACAGCCCCTGAAACATTTGGCCTGGATGGGTCTTAATTTATACCTTGTATTTTGGCTTAAATTGTTTTCTCCTAGGAACAACAGATTCAGTTAATATAGTAAAGCCAAAATAATACTCTTCTTTGCCTGTTTATTATTGTGTGCCAACTCGTGAGCTGTGTCTTTGCAATAGTCAGTATTTTGGAGAGCAATACTTCTTCTCAGAGGGCCAAATCTAAGGGTCCTAACTGGAAACTTTATCAAAGAAAGTTTGTATATATTTATGCATACCTGTAGAATACAAAATGTCCCTAAATAACTAAACCAGATGTTTTATCTAGATAATATGTGTAAGCATAAAATGTATTTTTTTCCTCCATTTTCATTCATCAACTATCATTGGCCTGGATCAAGCACTGGAAATAATACACACGGGCCAGAGAGAGAGTAGCTGTAGTATCTCATTACAAGTCTATAGCCACTAGAGTTCTAAAGGACACTGACCTAGAGGCATCTAGGAAAAATATTACAGATTGGCAATAGGCTTGAGGCTGAGTACCTATATAAAATTGGTTTATTTTTGTGAATTTCTTTGATATGCCCCTCTCTCCTTTTACCTTGTGAAAGTTTAAGTGAAAATTTAGTGTGATTTTCTCATGCTTGGACTTAGTTGTAATAAGACTATGTTAGGATTTTATGTACAAAATCATACCTTTTTAAAAAAAAAACAAAATCCTAATTTAAAACCTGTTTCTTAGTTGTGGCTTTGTGAACTTTTCTTAAACAGATGTATGATTAGTTTATATTAGAGTAATCTTTATAGTAATAAGTGATTTACTAAATATATTGAAAGATAGATATAGGAGAACAGTTAGAAAAGCCATTAGGGTTTTTCATTTGGATATTTTTTATAATATTTTTCTCATAGTAAGTAGTTTTATAACTTACTGTTAGTTTAATATTGATACATTTCAGTGGAGTATGAAAAGTAGGATGACCAACTTGTCCTCTCGCCAGGAATTGACCGGTTAAGTTTTAAAACTTAACATGCCACATCCTAAGAACCCCCTGAGTCTCAGGAAAGCTAGTGTAGCGGGTCATTCTGTAATGTTGTCATTTTTTAGAAAGTGGTAGGATAATCAAGACATTAGCGGGTCATTCTGTAATGTTGTCATTTTTTAGAAAGTGGTAGGATAATCAAGACATTAGTTAGGAGGTCTAACCTAGTGGAAATAATGTATCTTTTTGCTTCTGGTACTTTTTAATTTTTATGCATTTCTTTTGTGTTTGAAGCATACATTATTTTTGAAACTTAGTGTTATGTATGTTCTAAAATCAGTGGGGTTTATTGAAAGAAGTAATGTTATCAGAATTAGTTTACAGTTTTAAAATGCTTGACTGAATTTCCAAATTTTTGTTGTTTTTGTTTAAAATAGGAACTATCGTAAGCATAGGTGACCCTAAGAAAAAATACACAAGATATGAAAAAATTGGGCAAGGGTAAGTATTTGTGACTGTATTACCAAAATAGTCATTATTTTCTAGATGTCCGGCTTGATATCTTTTGCCTACTGATGTTGAACACTTATGGTATCCTCTGAGTAGTATGCTTGGATTTGTGTAAAAGTAATGAACTTATTTCTAGATGCTATTAAAATACTGTACTACTTAGCAGTGATTGTACATTGCTGCTTCTTAAGTGTGATTTCACATTGGTGGTAAGAGATTGGATGGGTGGGAAAATTGTCCAGCAAATATTTAAAGGACAGTGAGAAAATTTACTATAAGTTTATAGCGTTTTCTCTGTTTAAATGCATTTTAGTCACATCAAGAGTATGAATCCTTAATTTTACTGCCCTTCTGATTTTGTTCAATAGTTTGTATTTTTAAAAATTATTATCTGTTTAATTATTTATTTTATGACCATGCCACGTGACTTATGGGATGTTAGTTCCCTGACCAGGGATCGAATCCAGGTCTCCCACTGTGGAAGCTCAGAGTCCTAACCGCTGGCCCCTCAGGGAATTCCCAATAATTTGTATTTTAAAATTATGCTAACTGAAATATTTTTCTTTTCTATTGCTTGAGAGCAAATGAACATCTTGAATTCTTAATGTTAATTCTGCAAAGTATTCTGGGAGTTTTGAGAGTGAGCTTAAGTCTTTTTGAAAACTTTTATGAATTTCCTTTTAAAAGTAAAATTTAATTGCACCTCTGGTTTTAATAACAAAAAAATTGAAAATCATGTTAGTATCCTTGAGCCTGATAATGGATAAATAAATAATAGTATGAAAAAGTGAAAGTGTTAGTTGCTCAGTCATGTCTGAGTCTCCAACCCCATAGACTATTGCCCTCAATTCAGTGTTGAATCAGAAAAGCAAATTATAGGAAAATACATAAAATGAAATCATTTATATGAAGTTTTAAAAATACGTTAAATATCTTCTGTAGTGGTACACACCTGTGTCCTTAGTAAAGTATAGAGAAACGTGGCAATTACGCACATCGAATACAGAGTGAATGTCCAGCACAGGTTACTTTGGGGAAGAGGGCGGATGCCTTTGGAAAGGGCACAGAAGAACCTTTAAATTTGTTTGTAGTTCTTTGTTTCTTAAGCAGGGAAATAAATCCATGAGTATATGTTACTGATTTCTTTTTGTCTGATCTTTTTTCTATGTTTTTGTAGGTCTGAAATTTATGACAAATTTCTAATATAAGTTTTGGCCACAAGGATTACCTCTTTTTCCTATTCTTCTCCCCTTTCTTTTTGCTTTTACCTTTTTTAAAGATGTTCAGTCTTCGGTGTTCTTTAACCCCCTTTCAGTTGTTTTGAGTATAAAGTCTTTGGATGTTATAAATGAGAATGATTTAGAAATCTTAAATCTGCTTGTGTCTCTTTTTTCCCTAGGGCTTCTGGCACAGTTTTCACTGCTACTGATGTGGCATTGGGACAAGAGGTAAGCAACTTTTTCATACTTCTTGGTGTTACCATTAGCTTTTACTATAGGCAGAACCTAGATCTGCCTGTGAATAATCAATGAGGAATTTCTTTTTCAGTTGAATATGTTGAAGGATTACTCTAGAGAATTTTATAGTATCTTCCTTATTGAGGGGAAAAAAGAAGTAATTAATTATGTGTTTAGTTTCATAAATAAATATTTTAAAAACGATTTTCCCAGTTTGGATGAAAAGAGGATTAATTCCTGGCACTGGACTGACCTTGGGTTTAGATTTCAAGAGAAATCCGAAAATACTGGGGCTTCTGTATTACAAAGAATTGTGCGTAGGCAGTGTGGAAGTTAAAGCACTGCCTATGAGTAAATTATAATCTCACTGTATAGGATGTATGTAATAAATTAGATGATTAACTTATTAATGTTTCTGATTTTCTAAGAGGATTAGGAAGCTTGTTCTTATTTTTTCCTGTTTCCACCATAGGTTGCTATTAAGCAGATTAATTTACAGAAACAGCCAAAGAAGGAATTGATCATTAATGAGATTCTGGTGATGAAAGAATTGAAGAATCCCAACATAGTTAATTTCTTGGACAGGTAAAGAGAGATATTTCTTAAACATTGGGAAAAAAATGGTTTTGGAGATTAGCCAGACTAGGGCTGAGTGTCAACACTGGAAAGTAAACTCAAAGTAGGGAGAGAGGTGAAAATAGCATGTTACAGTTTGTGATGTTAGTCAGTGAGTCATGTCTGACTCTTTGTGACGCCATGGGCTGTAGCCCTCTAGGCTCCTCTGTCCTTGGGGATTCTCCAGGCAAGAATATTGGAGTAGGTTGCCATCCCCTTCTCCAGGGGACCTTCCTGACCCAGGGATCAAACCCAGATCTTGCATGTTGCAGGCAGGTTCTTGACCAACTGAGCCACCAGGGAAGCCTATGTCACAGTTTAGAAGGTCCCTTTTCTACTTAGGCATCAGCTGGCAATCAGGAGAAGGCAGTTAGATGAAGGACATTGCTGCTAGTGCTCACAACAAGTCCAAATGATCAGGAGCAGAAACACTAAGGAAAGATTGGCTGTGGTTCATGTCTCGATACAGAGGTGATTGGCCTCTGTATTTTTTAAACTTTCAGGTCAATTTTATCTCAGATTTTGTCTTGGGAAAATAGCATGTTTATCAAAACCTCATATAATTTAGGAATTGACGTTAAATAACAGAACAAAAAGTAGAAGAGAAAATTATGTATTTTACAGCCTTTGTTTTTTTGGCCACACTCTGCAGCATATGGGATTTTAGTTCCCTGCCCAAGGGTTGGCAGTGAGAGTACAAAGTCCTGATTACTGGGCCAACAGGAAATTCCCTTACAACAGATTTGTTTTTAAAGCAGGATGTCTATGTGAATGAAAGAAGAATAGTAGAAAAATAAGTGAGAATTACAGTAGTGATTGTATTGGAGATAGGAAATTATAGGTGATTTTTTAAATTTCCATATTTAAATTTGTTTTGAATGGATTAAGAGAAAACATACTTTTAGACTTTAGGCCTACCTCTGGAGACCATGTTCATAGACATAAACTTTCCAGGTACATTTCTCTGCTTTTTAAAATAGTATTTCAAGTCAGTAAAGCATGGGTGGTTAGGATAAGCCATAAGCTCTGGAACCAGTTGTGTTTAGTTTCAGATTCTGGTTGTGTCACCTACTGGCTATGTGACCTTGTATGAGTTACCTAATCTTTCCAGGTCTCCATCTCCTGGAAGCCTCCATCATCTGGAAGTTCATACATACAGGGTTATTTTAATTGGGATAATCTAGGTACACACTCAAGTTAGAATTCTGAGCAAATTTTAAAATGATTTAGGAAAATCATAATGACCTTCTGTTGCTTTTCAATGCTGTTACAAAGCACCTTTTCAGTGTTCTTCCTAGCTATCAGAGCTACCAGTTTTCTGGGGTTTTTTTATCAGGGTGTCTAATAATTGAAATCTTCAATATAGAGTGCCATGTATTTAGAAAAAGTGAAAGTGTGGATGTATTTTGTATGTTCTCTTGTAGCTACCTGGTGGGAGATGAGTTGTTTGTGGTCATGGAGTACCTGGCCGGGGGATCTCTCACTGATGTTGTCACAGAGACATGCATGGATGAAGCACAGATAGCTGCTGTGTGCAGAGAGGTGAGTTTGCTCCCTTTTTGATAAGTTACAGTAACATGTGGTTAACCGAGTTGAAAAAAGGGAAATATTTATTTGTTCAAGTAGTATACTTTTGAGGGTAAGAGGGAGTGCCATTAAAAATATATCACTCTACAGTGGAAGCAAGGACAAAGTGGCATATCTTCTCCCTGCTGCTGCTGCTAAGTCACTTCAGTCGTGTCCGACTCTGTGTGACCCCACAGACAGCAGCCCACCAGGCTCCCCTGTCCCTGGGATTCTCCAGGCAAGAACACTGGAGTGGGTTGCCATTTCCTTCTCCAACGCATGAAAGTGAAGAGTGAAAGTGAAGTCGCTAGGTATTAATTAGTAAGTCTGCTTGTGGTTTTAAGGTGACCAATGAACTGATATTCATTAATGAATTTTGAGACACACTGTTTGTTTAGGCCAGTGGAATTCTGTCACATTGCCTACATCTAAGCCAAAAATGAGCCTTTCTTTCTTCCATGTAATCTTTTTGCTATGGATGAAACTTAGGTTAATGAGATTGTCATTAAAACTGAGACACTACTTCGAATCCTAGAAATCATTATCACAAAGGATGAAATTGTGACAGTTCTTAAAACTGTTATGTTTCCTGTGATTTGGCTTCCCTCATTTCTACAGTGAATTATAAGTAAATTATAACCTTTGTTCATGTAAGAACAATATATGTGATGTTTTTGTTTTTTCATCTTTTATTTGGCATTTTTTTAAAAAGTATTCTTCGAAGACTTTAATTCAGGTATAGTTATGCTTCATGGATATTCCTCCTGATTATTTCAGGAAGGATGGAAATAACTTTTTAATAGTTTTAAATATGATAGTTTAATAATATATCCCTTAACAATGAATGTTTGAAAAAATGAAGAATGTTTGGTCACTTAAAAGTTGATAAAAACAAGAATTTATTTATGCCTAATTTGTTTTTCTAATAATTTTTTTCATAATTGGTATAAAGTTATTTTAAGAGTTCTTCTGTTTATTCCTACAAGTATTTTTCTGGGGATTTTTTCTTTTCAGAAATCTGCTTAAATGCTTGGTAAATATGATGCAGTAATATGCAGTTAATCTAGTTTTTATTCTGTGAGTAGTGCAGTGTTTTGAATGAGATTTTTAGTTGTAAAGATGTACAGACTTCATTTGTTGTTCTACTTTAATGCAGATAAGAAATAAAAACACAGCTTTTCCCAAGTTACAATTTATATGCAGTTTACATTAAAAAAACATAGCAAGCAGATTTTTTTTAATTAATCTCATTCTGTTTTTAAGGAAGTGAGAGTACTTTTTCTGCTCTTTTGACTCAGTGCTTTCTGAAATATGGCATAGTATCTAGGATATGGCTATAGCTTTATGTAAAACCTACCATACCATAGCATAGCATAGCGTAGCGTAGCATAGCATAGCATAGCATAGCATAGCGTAGCGTAGCATAGCACAGCATAGCATAGCACAGCATAGCGTAGCGTAGCACCATAGAAGAAAGGAAGAAAACATTTCACATCACACTGAAGAACTGGAGAGAACCAGACTACCCACTGTCTTATATTGATTAGACTTCAGAGTATCTCAGATTCAGATAGGAATGATTACAGGTTTATCCTTTACTGTTGAAAAGTGAAAGTGTTAGTCACTCAGTCACGTCTGATTCTTTGCAACCCCATGGATTGTGGCCCGCCAGCCTCCTCTGTCCTTAAAATTCTCTAGGCAAGAATACGGGAATGGGTTGCCATTTCCTCCTCTAGGGGATCTTCCGACCCAGGGATCAAACCTGCATCTCCCGTGGCTCCTGCTTTGGCAGGCGGATTCTTTACCACTGAACCAGCTGGGAAGTCCCCATTACTGTTGAAATGATATCTAAAAAGCCTTGTGCATGTTTACCAAGTGCTGCATACCCTAAGACATTTAAATTTAAACCTGAACAGGCCTAGAAATCATATTGACCCACCCATTCATTTCATAAATGAGAACATTGGAGACTAAGTGATATTCTTATGATATTAAATAACCTGTGGCAGAAATAAGACTAGATAAGACATTATTTAATAGTTGTTTCTGGATAAGACCAGAGTAGGAAGAGCAGGATTTAATTATTTAAAGTGTCTTATTTTTGTAACTTTGCGTGTGACAGAATTTTTTTTCTCTGTGAATGTATTATTAGAGTGTCTTCTACTAGATACTAGAGGTGGTACTCAGGTAAGTAGTGTATATGAACTTCCCTTAGACTTTTCAGGGACTATTGCATTGATAGGTGTTTTTCTTCTGTTCAGTGTTTACAGGCATTGGAGTTTTTACATGCTAATCAAGTGATCCACAGAGACATCAAAAGTGACAATGTGCTTTTGGGCATGGAAGGATCTGTTAAACTTAGTGAGTAACAAGTGAACAGATAACATTTATATGTTACTTATAATTTTCTGCATTTTAAGTAAAAACTCTTTTCCTGCTATTAACATTTTTATGACAATACATGGGGTCAGGGAGAATAGCAGTAAAAAGATATGGACCATCAGCTGGACAGCTTGAGTTTAAATAGTGGATCTACTACTACTTGCTGAATAATTTTGGGTGAAATCATATAATCTGTTTATGTTTGTTTCCTCATTTGTATAAGGAAAATAGTAGTACCTATCTCAGAGAATTCTTCTGAGTACTAAAAATGTGAAACACTGAGGAGCAGTGCCTGGTACTATTGTAATGTTGGTGCTGTCTTCCAAACATAAACTTGGATTTGTCTCTGCTACCTGTTGGGGTAGATTTTTCTCATTATGCTGTTCGTCTTTCTTTGAATTTGGTAGATGGTGGTCTAATTAGGAGAGGCCTGTGTGACCCAGACATCAGAGATGACACTTTTAGGGAGAAAATTGTTTGTAAACCCCTTTCCCTAATTGTCTTCTGTATCAGACATGATAGAGTCATGGGGAAAAAAAACTCTCTTCCTCTGCTAGCTATAATCTCAGTTCCACCCATGCCTTCTGGAGGATTCAAGAACTTCTACTGAAGTTTCTCCAACTATGCAAAGTGCAAGACATTTCTTGGATTAGGAGACCAAAAACTATTTCTTCTGTTTGCCTAGAGAATTTGGCTCCTTTTTCAACATCTCTTTTTAAAAATAGATTCTTCAGGGCCTTCCCTGATGGTCCAGTGGTTAAGACTCTGCACTTTCAATGTAGGGGATATGAGTTCAGTCCCTGGCTGGGAAACTAAGATCCCATAAGCTCTGTAGTCCACCCAAAAAGTGGGGGAAAAAAAAATCCTTCAGAGGTTATTCAACTACAAGAATGAGGATTTAGTTTCTATTTGATGGTCAAAATATATAGTTAATAATTGTAATTTTAGTGGGAAAGCTAGAAATTGATATTCTCATACATTCTGGGTGGATATACAGGTAAACTAAATTTGACCTTTTTGGATAATATTTTACCCTGGCTCTGCCACTCACTAGATAAATGACCTTGGTGTTCCTCAGTTTCCCCATTTGTAAAATGGAAGTCATAATAATAAATGTACCTATCATAAAGTTAAAATGTGGTATGTTTTTTCTTATGAGGTACTTGAAACAGTTTTATAAGCACTCATTTTAGCTATTAATGTTATGATTTGACCTAACAATTGCCTTCTTAAGACTGTCTGCTATAGAACTGCTGAACATATGCACAGCAATAAGTACAAAAACGTTCTCTACAACCTTGTGAAGAAAATCAACAATATCTGACATAATCTAACGGTACAGAAATGGTTAAATACATTATGGTATTTTTATGTTCTGTAAAGTTGTGTAGTTACAATAATAAGGTAGGTTAGTATAGTAATACAGAATGATCTCTAAAAATAGTTTTAAAAAGCAATTGACAAAGTATCCTAAGTGAAATATTTAAGTAAAATAAACCAATCAGTTTGTAGATATTTTTTGTATATTTGGAAATGTATAACAGAAGTCCCAAACTTACAGTCCTAAATGTTAACAGTATTTACATGTGGAATAGAATGAGTTTAACAGTAGAAGGAAGGAAACGGTTCTAGATTCTTATCTTGACTTTCCTACTGAATTAACGCTGGGTTCTAAATTAGGTATCCTGCTCCTCAGTTATAAAATGAGGTGGTTGGAATAGAGTAATGCTGGTGAAGACCTTGTGGGTACAGTTGCAGTTAAATGTGTTCTTTTTCTGGGCTCTCTCACTGACTCATATGCTTCTTATTAATTCTAGCTTCTGTTTTTTTTCTTCAAAAGTAGTGTCCACTTCCTGACCTTTGCCTGATTGACAGTGGACACAGTTTTGGTGTCCAGCTTTGGTAACTTTTTCTTTTAGATCTTTTTCAACTTTATTAAAAGTTTTAGGATAAAATTAATTGTTTAGAATAAAAACCTTCCTAATAATTTACCTTCTTCTTTTGGGAAGTAAAAGTTAAAAAGTGAGAGTGTATAATATCAAAATATCTGTAAGCCCATTCTGGTTTACTTGATTAATGCATTCTTAAAAACTAAGAGACTGAATACTCAAATATAATTCATTAAGTCATATAAAGTAAACTCTTAAGACAACCCATGAACACCATTAACTCAAGATGCTTTGTATTTTTTTTGTTTTGTAGCTGACTTTGGTTTCTGTGCCCAGATCACCCCTGAGCAGAGTAAGCGGAGTACCATGGTTGGAACGCCATACTGGATGGCACCAGAGGTGGTTACACGGAAAGCTTATGGCCCCAAAGTAGACATCTGGTCTCTGGGTATCATGGCTATTGAGATGGTAGAAGGAGAGCCTCCATACCTCAATGAAAATCCTTTGAGGGTAAGACCAGTTAAACACTAAACTTACTTTCAGAAAATAATTTTCTTTAAATCATTAATTTAGAGCTTGCATGTGCTAGGAACTGGCCAAGGATTTAGGATACAAAATTGATTAAAAACAACAAAAAAACAACCCCAAAAGCCCAGTCTCTTCTCTCACTCTATATCTAGAAAGTATTTGCTTCTGAGTTATTGAGTCGAATGTGTTAGGTTAAAGAGTTTGTAATTTTTTGATAAGCTGTATTGTTTCTTAAATTTGCACATAAATAAGAATTTGCTCAGTTTTCTGTAGAATTAAGAGACGCTAGATATAAGCTTCAGGTAATTGACTTTGAACTTTGGTCTTTGTACCCCCAGGTACAAAGAGGAAAGCAGGATCCCTTCTGTGAGGAGGCTGGGTAGATGGCAGTGTTAAAGCCCACATTCAGACAAAAGAGTGAGGGTCCCCAGAAACAGATGAAGTCAGTAGACTTTAAACGGTTTCATGTTCCAGCAGCTGAGGTAGAGTTCCAGCTTTCCTTCTTTCTCTCTGTTTCCCTTCCTTTCCATCCTCCCTTTCTCCCTTCTTCTTCTCCTACCCTCCCTCCCTCCCCTTTTTCCTTCCTTCTTTTACATTACCGTATATCACTAGTTATTAAGAAAATGCAGATCAGACCTCTATAAAATCACTTCATGCCTACCAGAATGACTGTAATAAAAAAGGCAGAAAATGGTAAATATTGGTGAGAATCTGGAGAAACTGGAACCCTCGTGCATTGCTAGTGGGAATGTAAAATGGTATAGCACTTTGGAAAACAGTTTGACAGTTTCTTTAAAAATTGACATTGAGTTACCATGTAACTTGGCAGTTCCTCTGCTAGGTAAATAACCAAGAGAATTAAAAGTATATATTCACCCAAGAACTTGTCCACAAATGTTCATAGCAGCATTATTCATAATAGCCAAAAGGTAGAAACAACCCAAATGTCTGTCACCTGATGAGTGAATAAATAAAAGTAGTATATCCATATATATATACTAGAATCCTTAAGGATTCCAGCATATATATATACTACTTTTGTTTATTCACTCATCAGGTGACAGACATTTGGGTTGGAAAATCCCATGGTTGGAGGAGCCTGGTAGGCTGCAGTCCATGGGGTCGCTGAGTTGGACACGACTGAGCGACTTCACTTTGACTTTTCACTTTCATGCTTTGGAGAAGGAAAGGGCAACCCACTCCAGTATTCTTGCCTAGAGAATCCCTGGGATGGGGGAGCCTGGTGGGCCGCCGTCTATGGGGTCACACAGAGTCAGACACGACTGAAGCGACTTAGCAGCAGCAGTATATCCATACAGTGGAATGTTATTTAGCCTTAATAAAGGGAAAGATGTACAGATACATGCAGCATTGAACCTTGAAGGCATTATGATAAGTGAAAGAAGTCAGGCATAAAAAATTACATATTGTCGGATTCCCTTTACAGTTGATTGATTCCTCATTTGTGGTAGGGTAGTTAGGTTCTATAACACAGCAAACACTGAATTAACAAATACTGAACCATTGCTTCTAGAGGAAGTCACATTTTTGTTAACTGATCAGTACCTCACCTTGCTTTATATCTATTTCTGTTTAAATACACTTTATTTAATATATATTGATGATTCAGTCATGTTGGACTTAGAGCCACTGTAACTCATGCTTGAATTTGGCTTATCAAACCAGTACATTTTCTCCATAAGGCATATCATAGCCTTCTTGCCCTTAGGAATGCTGAATAGTATGCTGCTTTTCACCTCTCTGCAGATTTTTATAGATGACCACAGAAGCACTGAGCGTATTGATTTGGAGGTTACAGATTAATTATAGTGAACAGGTAAATTCACCTATATGGAATCCTCAAATAATGAGGATCAGCTGACCATGAAGGCTCTGGAACAGGCACAGCCATAGAGACAAGAGATTAGTGGTTTACAGCGACTGAAGAGAGGAGGAAATGTAATACATGTGAGTGTTCTTTTTGGAAGGATAAAAATATACTGCAGTTAGACATTAGTGATAGCTGCATAGTCTTTCAAATATACTAAAGACCTTAAATTGTACATTTTAAAAGGGTGATGTGAATTACATCTCAGTGAAGTAATTATTTTAAAGTTTTAAATTGCCATATATGACTACAGACTTACTGCCAGAAATATAAAAATTTTTTCTCCAAATAAGTTGGACATGCTGTAAAATGAGCTACAGAGGCCAGTATAATGGGTATATGCAGAAGGTGCTCTGTCGGGATTGTGTTGGATTTTGATGCTCATTTTCCTATTGCTTTTCATCCTCTTGCAGAGATTCCAGTTCAACTGAGCAATTAAAGTACTTATATAGAAGTGAGTAATTTTAAAACGCTGCAGAACAGTTTTTAAAACTGCCAAACTGGTTCATTCATATGTTGGGCAAACACTGATTTGAGTACTTGCTCAAGACACTTAGATCAATAAGGTGCTATGCAAGGTACAGTCTTAAAGAACCAACAAGAATTTCTGCCACTATAGAAGGAGGAGAAAGACAATTTTTAAAACAGAAATAATATGTAATATGTTAAATGAGGGACCCTTAAGTACTGGGGCCGGTGGGCAGAGAGTCAAGTGTCCAGTATCCAAAGAGTGGTTAGGGAGGCTTCACTGAGGTAACATTTGAACAAAGGAAATAAGAGAGTGATACTCAGTTACTTAAGGGGAGAACATTTCCATCATGTGTAAAGACCCTAAGCAGGAGCATTTCTTATGTATTCAAAGATCCTTAAGGATTCCAGCATAGCTAGCCTGCAGTTGAGTACACAGCAGGAGAAAAAAGGGGGATCAGTTAAGACATGAAACCAACTGTGGTACCATAGGCCTTTGTAAGAATTTGGCTTCTGCACAAGTAAGACGAGGAGACTGTTGGAGAGTATTGAATAGAGGTGAAAGTGAGCTTCCTTCTGTTTTAACAGGATCACTCTTAGATTTTGATGGGATTACTTTGTTGAGAAGAGATTCTCAAGAGAGGCAAAGGCAGAAGCAGGAAGACCAGTTAGGAGGCTGATGCAGTGATCCAGGCAAGAAATGATGATAGCTGAGACCTGAATGGTGTTAGGGGAGGCTGGAAAAAGTAGTTGGGTTCTGAATGTATTTTGAAAGGAGAGCCTACATGACAGAGAGGGAGAGATGCCCCTAGGAGTTTGGCCTAAGCAGTTGGAGTGATGAAACTGAGGTTCTCCTTGGCTGAAATGAAGACGACTGCAGGTAGAGAAGAGAAGAGGAGGTGGCCAGTGCCAGATCAGGAAGTAACATTTTTAGCTTGTTTTGGACATGTTAGGTTTGAGGTACCTATTAAGATATCCAAGTGTCCATGTGGATATACTGAATAGGCTGTTGAATGTGGAAGTCTGGGATCCAGGATAGAACTATAAAATTGTTAGCTGTAGAATTTTTTAAAGCTCTGAGATCAGGTCACCGGGTCTAATGGGCATAGACAGACAATAGAATAGATATGGCTTGCCTCCTGAGGCGCTGCATGGTTAAGCATTGATCCTAGTTTTTTAGGATATATTCAACTTGTCAGCTTTTTTTGGAAGTACTACATCTATATTTATAAGTTAATTGGATGTTATTCAGTCACTCAGTCATGTCCAACTCTTTGCAGCCCCATGGACTGCAGCATATCAGACTTCCCTGTACTTCACCATCTCCTGGAATTTGCTCAAATTCATGTCCATTGAGTCAGTGATACCATCCAACCATCTCGTCCTCTGTCATCCCCTTCTCCTGCCCTCAATCTTTTCTAGCATCAAGGTCTTTTTAATGAATTGGCTCTTCACATCAGGTAGCCAAAATATTGGAGTTTCAGCTTCAGCATCAGGCCTTCCAGTGAATATTCAGGGTTGATTTCCTTTAGGATTGACTGGTTTGATCTCCTTGCTGTCCAGGGGACTCTCAAGAGTCTTCTCCAGCAGCACAGTTCAAAAGCAGTAAGCACCGAAATAATCAAGTCACAGTATACCATGCAGTTTTAAAAAGCAGAAAAATACAACCCATAATGAGGGGGGAAACCAGTCTATTGAAACCATCCCAGAACTGACACAGATAAAATAATTCATGTACAAGGTCATTAAAATAATTTTAATAGTTGCATTCCAGATGTTAAAAGAGTTAAGTAAGACATTTGAAAGTTTTTTTTAATTCAAATCTGACTTTTAGGTAGTAACTAGAGAGTTTGAGATTGTATTCATGGCAGATAATATAATGTAGATTAGTGATTTAATGATCATAGATATAATAATAAACTTAATATGAAAAATAAGGACTGAAATGAATTTCTTAAAAAATGAAACAGTATCAGTGCGCTGTGAGACAACTTTAGGTGTTCTCATATGTGTTTGATATAAGTTACAAAGTTTTAAAACAAAAAACCCAGTCAACCAAGAAATCTACAGCCAATAATCTTGTAAAAACTAAGGTAAAATAAAGGTTTTCTCAGACATACAGAGGTTTGAAAGAATTTATCACCAGTGGATCTATACTACAAGAAATATTAAAGGAAGTCTTTTAAGCAGAAAGAAGAAGATAATGTGGCTCCGCACAAAGAAATGAAGAGCATGAGAAGTAGTAACTGTACGATATGTACAATATTTTTCTCATCGAAGTATCTTAAAAAAATAAAACTGTGTAAATATAACAGGGACAGGAGGAAAGAGCCTGTGTGTATGTAAAACGACAGAAGTGATTAAATATGGCAGAAGAGACAAATCTCCCATTCAGAAGAATTCCAAATAAAGTATGTAGATATTCCACCTCAAAGGAGAGGGAGCCTAACTCCCCTTTCCTTAAGTGTAGGCTGCAAACAGAGAATTTCCTTCCAAGGAGCACAGTCTGAAAAGGGGGAGAAAGGAATAACGTTCCAGTGGAGAAACCTAACAAACTTTACCTAAACCAGGCTTAATTAGATTAACTCCGTATCATCAGTGGTAAATCATGCTGATAGTATACACCTTTGATATGATGTCATGCAAGTGGCACTCTTTTTTAAAATTAGTTTATTGATTTTTTTTTTTTTTTTTTCTGTGCTGGGTCTTCGCTGCTTGCTGCCCAAGCTTTTCTCTAGTTGGAGTGAACAGGGGCTGCTCTCTAGTTGTGGAGAGTGGGCTTCTCATTGCGGTGGCTTCTCTTGTTGCGGAGCACAGGCTCTAGGGTGCGCAGGCTTCAAGAGTTGCTGCTCCCAGGCTCTAAAGTACAGGCTCAGTAGCTGTGGCACATGGGCTTAGTTGCTCAGCGGCAGGCAGGATATTCCCAGACTATCCAGGGATATTCCCGGACTGTCCCAGACACAGGGATTGAACCTGTGTCTCTTGCATTGGCAGGCGGATTCTTTACCACTGAGCCACCAGGGAAGCCCTGGCACTCTTTAACTTTGATCTCAGTCTAATCCTGAGAGAAAAAGATAAAGAAAAATTCCAGTAGAGAGGCATCATACAATATAAAACCTGACCAGTACTCCTCCAAACTATCAATGTTGTCAAAAAAGAAAGTCTGAGGCATTGCTGTAGCCAGGAGGAGCCTTAGGACACATGACAACTGAATGTAATGTATGGTGCCTTGGAACAGAGACAGCAGAGTGGGAGAGTGAGTGAGACAGGGATATCTAGTGTGAATGCTGGAAGCCCTAAGGCCCCCTGTGAGGTTAGTGATGCTAGTAGCGGGGGTATATCTTTTTCCTCCCCCATACTTAGCTGCATAGGTATAGGCAAGATGTAGGCAGAATTTTAACCATGTTTAGCCAAGTGAATACTATGAAGTATGAGAAGGCCAAAGAAGTGATCGTGTGAAAGGGATGACAGACACTGGAAAATCAATGGGAATTTAAGTCCTTTGGAGTCAAAGAATTGCTGGCATTGGGGAACTAGGAGTGAGAAAGCTAGGAGGTAGAGTACAGTCGAGATTTAATAGTTGCAGTTACTGGTACTGATGGCATAGCATGTGACCATGGGATGTGTGTGGCTGAGGCAGGCGAACAGACAAGAACATCAAAGAAGACATCAGGGAACCGTAACAAGCATCTTTGTATACTGAAATTGCCATGAATATTAGTCATGTTAGAGATAATAACAGTGTAACAGTGTTTGGGAGATGTTTAAAACAAGGAAAAGTAGATATGAGTTTGAAATTACAGAGTAGGAGGGAAAGAGCTCAAAGAGGCAGTGAGTAGCCAAAGGAACACTGGTCTCCAGGCTCAGATGTGTAAGTACAGAGGTGTGGAGAGCACTGTGGGTGAGGCCCAGTCCTCCTGGAAGAGCCAGGCCTCAATAAGAAAAGTATCTGGGGTTGTGGCGGGGGGACAGGGAGAACTGTATGAAAAAATTTGACCCAGAAAGGGGAATATACTGAACCAAATGGGTATTAGAATGGAGAAACTGAGGAATGACTGGGAGACCTGGGCTGCTTATAATCACTAATATGAATGAAGATAAGGGGTGTAATAGGATTTATCCTAAAATGGAGAAAAGGTTACTAAGTATTTGGAGGGGAGACGTACCTAATGCGACTGCTTTTTTTTTTTTTTTCAATTTATTTATTCTTTTAATTGAAGGATAATTGCTTTTCAGAATTTCATTGTTTTCTGTCAAACAGCAACATGAATCAACCATAGGTATGGGCTTCCCTCTTAATCCTTTTTGATGAAAGTGTAGAGGCTCATAACAGTGTTATGATCTTAACTTGAAAATAACTGCTAGCTCAGAGATTATTTCTTAGGATGAAATTTTTAAATGAAAATTTGGAAGGAAATGTCATGTAAAGAGAAGTGAACTTAGGTAACAAGGAAATGAACGCACTCATATATGGATGATTTGTGTCAACTGCTACCCTTTTTTTGATGGCATTTTGGTAATACAGCAGAATCTTTAAATAATTAAGTAGAATATCTAGGTGACCTTGAGTTGATACTTTATCCAAAGTATGATCCATGAAATAATAAATTGGACTTCATTAAAATTGGAATAATCTTCTCTGAGAAAGACATTATTAAGAGAATGAAATGACCAGTCACAAATACTGAAAATATTTCCTAATATTTCTAAAATGCATATCTGATAAAAAGAGTGTTATCCAAAATGTACAAACAACTCTTAGAATTCAACAAGGAAAACATCCTAATGTAAAAATAGTGAAAGATTTGAACAGACAGCTCATCAAAGAAGATCCACGGGTGGCAAACAAGGCACATAAAAAGATGTTCAACATCATATCATTAGTGAGTTGCTAATGAATTAAATGTGACTTCCCTGGTGGCTCAGATGGTAAAGTGTCTGCCTACAATGTAGGAGACCCAGGTTCCATCCCTGGGTTTGGAAGATCCTCTGGGGAAGGAAATGGCAACCCACTCCAGTACTCTTGCCTGGAAAATCCCATGGACAGAGAAGTGTGGTAGGCTACAGTCCGTGGGGTCACAAAGAGTCGGACACAACTGAGTGACTTTACTTTCACTTTCAAAGAATTAAAACAAAAATAAGATAGCACTACAGACCTGACAGAATGGCCTAAAATTCACACATCATTATCTTACGGATTCCATAATTTATATTAGGGTTCACTCTTGATGTCATTCATATATCCTGTGGATTTGAACAAATGTATACTGAATAGTGTGTCCTTTATTAAAGTATCTTAAAGAGTATTTTCACTGCCTTAAAAATCCTATGTGTTCCATTTGTTTATCTGTAGTTATTTAGATGTAGCTAGTTTAAAATTTTTTAGAAAAGATTTCAACAAATCTCATTGTTTTAAAATGTTGTATAACTTGGGGAAAAAAATCTTAAAGATAAATGAGATACTATTTGTTAATTGTGAAATTGTGGTCATTTTTCTTTATACCCTTATGTATTATAGTAGTTTTTTTTTTGCCAGTGTGTATTTGTAATCCAAAAAAAGAAAAGGGTGAAGATAATTTTGAAAATGAAGTCAGGGAAATATAACATCTAAAGATAAAGTTTAAAATATTTAACCAAAGTGGGTAGTGTATATGCCGTTGTCTTTAAGTAACTTTTAAAGTACTCTCTCACTTTGTTGAACTGTCTCAAGTTTGTCAAAATTATTCTTGTGTTTTTAGGCCTTGTACCTGATAGCAACTAATGGAACCCCAGAACTTCAGAATCCAGAGAAGCTTTCCCCAATATTTCGGGATTTCTTAAATCGATGTTTGGAGATGGATGTGGAGAAAAGGGGTTCAGCCAGAGAATTGTTACAGGTGAGTTTGGAAAGAATACTATTTGGGGGGAAAGTTGACTTATTTGAATAGCCAGCAGAAAGTTTTCATAGGGTTAAGAAGTATATTTCACTGTTCTTTCATCACCAGCAGCATGGCAGCTGCTGCATTTTTGGATTTTATCTGCTGGGAATAAAATATCCATAACATTGGAATAAGAATACGAGTTTTTACATATTACCAGTTCTCACACCAGTTCATTGCAGTCATGGGTATCTGAATCATTTAACTGAGTTTTTGTAGTACTGGAAGAACTAAAAAGAACACACTTTCAACCATAAAAGTGATATATTGATTTTGTTGATTTTTATGTAGGTGTTGAAATATTTGTTAAGTGAATTATGATCTATAAAGTAGTCTTTAGGGCTTACTAGAAAAAAAATATTTGGTTTCTAAACTTGTGACATTTACACATTTATTTTTTCCTGCTCTTCCTGGCAGCATCCCTTCCTGAAACTGGCCAAGCCATTATCCAGCTTGACACCACTGATTATGGCAGCTAAAGAAGCAATGAAGAGTAACCGTTAACATCATTGCCGTGGCCTCATATTCTTTTTTCCATTTTCTAAAAGAAGTCTTTTAATATATGAAAAGTATTATTCTTTGGGGGTTTAAAGAAATGGTCTGCATAACCTGGAGAAAAAAAAATAAACTACTACTTCCTGAAGACAACCAAGAAAAAATTGCAAAACAGAATGACAACTTTAGGGTCCAAAAGGAATTGTGGACTGAATCACTAGCCTTACGTCTTTGTGCAGAAAGCCCGTCAGGGCCATTTATCATGCTTGAGATTTGCATTTTATTTTTCTGATATCATTATAATAGATCCCATTCATTGTCCCTTTTGGGGTGTTTTCAATACTTGAATGGCAGATTTGAGTTTTTCAGAGTATTTGTTTTATCTCCTAGTCTTCTTTTCTCTCTTCTTCATAGCTTTCTTTTTCCTTGACTTTCTCCTTTTGAATTGCTTTGAGAAGTGTTTCTTATGCCTAAATTGGAGGCAAGTGTGATGGAAATTATGTAGTTCCTTATATTGGCAAAGGAACTCAGTATGGTTTAGCTTTGTATAGAAGTTAGAACCAGCTATTGTTACATGTAATATTTCAGTTTAGAATTTGAGCTGAAGGGAAGAAAAGTATGTGATTTTTACCTGTTTTTAGCAAATGTGAAAGAGTCAGTTTTAGAAATTTCATGGTAGTGAGTTGTTTGGCATTTGTTACATGTATAGAGAGAAGACTAATAATCTATATTTATAACTAAATCATTGAAACAAAAAAAAGAATCCCATTCACTATACATTCTTAGAGGGTTTTTTTTTTTTTTCCCCCCTTCCTGTGTTCTCAGACTTTGCTTTAGGACTTTGAGCCACTACTTTCCTCTTCCCTCTTTTTTCCCCCTTCATTTTGGAAATAAGTTTCTGTATATGTTGTAAGTTTAGCTAGTTTGTTTGTTTTTTTAATTAACCCTCTCTCACCCTCCTCCTCCCTCTCCCTTCCCTAGGCAAATAATATAATAACCATTGAATTTTAAATTTTAAAACTTCACTATTTTTTTCCATTTAAAGGTGAAAAATATTTGGAGTTAACAGAGACAAAGTGAGAGACTTGAACCTTGGTGAGCTCTAAAATAGTTAGATAAGATTATATTCATGGAAGAGAAATGTTAGTTACTTAGAGATGCAGCTTCTGACCAGTAAACTGTAGAGATTTGTGATAAACATTGTTCCCAACCCATTATCAGCATTCTACTGTCTGGGAGAACTTAAGTGACAAAGTACTTCTTGGTAAATTCATGGGTCATTTGAGATGTTGAGTTACTTTTGATTTTTTTCAAATAAGTAAATAATATTCATGTAAAGAACTAGAGAAAGAAGGGATAGTGACATGTGCTTGTTAATAGCAACGCTGTTTTTATTTTAAAGATTAGAAAGGTCTGTGGCCTGCAGCACTAATTGTTAGAGCGCCCATCACCTCCCTCCCTCTCCTGTCCTCGCCCTCGCTGGCCATTTCAGTTGTGTGGCTTTTGAAGGCAGCATTTCCCTTCTGACATGGCGAGAGCCACGTGAAAGAAAAATCTGTGGTTTGTTTCTGGCTCTTTATTCCCACCATTCACTCATAATTGACTTCACACCTACTTGCCATCCTGCAATAGTACGAATTGTGAATAAAAATAATTTTGATGTTTTGAAGTGCATTAGGAGAACTGATAGAGTTTTATTTCCTGTCATTCCCACCGTAGTTCTGTTAAGATATAGGTAGGTATAAGGATAGAAATGGCTGGTGGTGGTTGTTTTTTTTCTTTCTTTAATTGGTAATGTAATGTTGGAAGGTTACACAAAAACAAGTAAAATAATTCATGGAATTTGTATCTAAAGCACTTAATGGTCTCTGTTGTCAGTTTGATTGTTGATTTTATTTTTCTCTGGATTATATTGGCCTTCTATAGCTATTACTAAATTACAGAAAGAGCTGGTTTATCTGGTGGAAAGCTACAGTGTCTCTTGAGTTCCAGATTTGGACATTCTTTGTAAATAGTTGTCTGGATGGATTATAATAAAGAAGATGCTACCAGTGAAATAGAAAAGCAACTAAATGACACAAACTGTGATCCTCGTGACCCCTCTGGAAGGCACTTCTATACATCAGTCATAAAGACCATGTTAATTGGATGCAGTGACAGTGCCCCGTTTTTTTGCCTGTGACTCAACAAAGATCTCTTCAGTTTATAAAAGCAGTTTGGGTTTGTATTTACAACTTCTCTAATGGTTACCTGCATGTCCATTGCTGGCAACGGACTTTGTCATTAAAACCTGATTCCTAGGTTAAGGGAGCTACACTGTGGTTTATTCTTTACTTACTCGGATAAACTAACTTGTAATAGAAATATACTTTGGTTAATTCTGAACTGTGTCATTTTTGAATAATCTTAATCTTAAAAGCAATACAGAATTGTGATTTATTAATTTTAAATTAAAATGTTCACATCTTGTTGCAAGAAAAATTATATCTGAATCAAGATTCACGGTTTTTTCTTAATAACTGCCTTTTGTATTTACCCTTTTTGTCATTACTTTAGAATGAAAATTCTCATTTAAATCTAAAAATTACCTTAGTAGTCTTCTTTTGTTGTTAAGACAATATTACCATAGTATTTATTATATTTCAGACTCTCTGGCAGTCTAAAAGTTTCCTTTTCCTCCTGTTCCTTTTGCTGCTTTTAGGGACAGTCAAATCTGGGAAACCATGAAAATATTGAACATTTTATCCTACCTAGAATAGTAAAAAACAAGTAGAGTGATTGTGCTGGCATCAGAAACGAAGGCTAACACAACTCTGTCTTTATGTGTTGAGTGCCTGGCACGTAACATAAATTCTCTTTCCCTCAATATATAAATACTAAGCTGCTTAAGATGTATCTAGTTACCACAGTCCTAAATGACCCTGTGCCTTTAATGAGCAATTTGAAACTACCTATGAGTATTTCTTTGTAGGGCTCACATAAATGCATATTTGTTTATATATACTGTATTCTAGTTTGGAGTAATTCTAGATCTGATCAGGCAGTAACTCTAATTAGAACAAAATGGGTGCTTAAAAATTTTGCATTAGTTTTTTTAGTTTAAAAATTTTAAAACATACTGAGATTCATATCAAGTGAAATGTCTAAAATCATTATAGAGTATAGCTGAAGTCCTGGTTAAACTTCTGTGAGGTTTTTTATAGTGAAATTCATAGTAATATAAAAGGCAGATTGTCTTCCGTGTCTCAGTTGCTCCCACAATAGAGAAACAGTTAAAATCAGTTTTTCCCCACAGGTGTATGAGTATGTGTAGGAAAGGGAAAAAGAAAATACACACATGGATTTTATTTCTCACTAACACATTTATTGACCACACTGACAAAGACACCGTGGTAAATATTGTGAGGATTACAAAGGAGAACTGAGCACCGGCCTGGCCTTGAGAGAACTGAAGTCTTTCTCACAATTCTAGAATGTTGCCAAATGGAGAGAAAAAATGTATGATAATTTTGTCAAGCATACTTTCATTCTGTGTTAAGCAGAATTAACTTTGAAACTGAACATCTTTGGTAGGAATGTCTTGTGGGGTTTTTTTTGTTTTTTTGTAGCTAGAAATGGAATTAAGTGAAAGTAACTTGTTTTCTGTTTTGTCTTCAAATTTTATATTGACTTATTTTTAATTTAATCCCATTCAATTATTTAATTGTTACATTGACATTAACTGCTGTATTTGATGACCTTGTTCAATAATTTTGTTCTTTCAGGGCTAGAAATAAACTTTTTAATGTTCATTTTCCCTTTTCATAAACTTTAATTCTTTCTTTAGATCAGAGTAGCTTAAAAGAATATATGTAATAGGTTTTCAAAGAACATTCTAGTATTTTTAAGGATGACTATTTTTTAAACGTGTCATGGCACTATGAATGTATTACAGAGCTCCAAATTAGAAAGATTTTCAGAAATCATTGAGTAATAAGCATGAGCCTTCCCTCTTCTAAATCAGGTTCAGAATAAATTTATTCAAAATGAAACGTGCAGTGTTCTAAGGCATCATTTTGTTATACACATTAAATTTGAATGTTGGATATCTTAACATGGAGAACAGATGCATTATAGAGTTCAGGATGAAAAAACAAAATTGTATGTAAAAAAGTATGAGGATGTAGGCAATGACTGCTTAAAATATATTTGTTACACTATAAAACTGCTTAGTGCTATTCTGACATCTGTATTTCTTTAACTATGGCAAATGCTCAAAACATTTGTCTAGGAAAAGTTTAAAAATGCCTGGGCGATTGATTTGATTGAAAGGCACTATTTGTAGGAGCTTGATACATGCTTTACTACTATTTTGAAATTTGTGACTTTTTTAAATTAGAGAATTATTTTTTATGCAAATCATTTTTAAACAAGCTTTATCTTTTGAAGAGGAGGAAGAGGAGTAGATCAATGAAGGGAAAGGTCTTTTTTAAGCCTCATTTTTTTTTAGGTTTTAAGCAAAATAATATGCATAGATAATCTTAAAGGAGTCATAATAAACAGTGCCAATCCTCAGATGTTAGCTTCCTCACTGCAGAGTCCTGCTCCACAGAGGCATCTGCTTTTAACTTTGAACTGGTATTAGCATGCATTAATTTTCAGATTTCTAAATTATATACTTATACTGGTATTTTTTGATATTTCTATGTTTTACTTTCTCTAGAAGCTTCCTACTATTACAGTTGAGAATTTGATTACCATGCCATTTTCCCATTTTTACTCTCTCTACTCTCCCAATTAAGAAGGGTGGCAAAATTTGATTAGTGGTCAGTTTTTAACCCAATACTATGTGGGAGTGTTGATCATTTGAGTAATTTATTATCACTGTATGTCATTTCTTGTTCAACTGTTTGCTTTTCTTATTGTCAATCTTGTCTTTATTCGTTTCCTTTGAAAGTTTCTATGTTCCCATCACTAAATTTTTCCAGACTCATCGCAAAAGCCCTCTTAAGGCTGTTTTCTATGCAGTTAAATGTCTTGGATAAGGACTGTTCCTTTTTCTGATTAGGGCTTCAGTTTGGGCTCTTGCTCTCCAGGCCTTCTGCCCTCCGGCATCTGAGACTGTTTCACTTTTCAACTGAATTTAGATTTTTTGTTTCCTCTTGTTTGGTTTGTTCTTCATTTTGGAGAAGTACATCTTTCATTACTGTCCTGAGGAAGGGTGCATATGGGTTAAGATTTTTAAGACCTTGCATGTCTGAAAATGTCTCAGATTTAGTCTGTAATACAGGATTTTAGGTTGGAAATCATCTTCCTTGAGAATTTTGAAGTCCCTACTTTATCTGTAAAACCTGCCATTTCTGATAACATCTTTTTATATAACTCATTTTTCTGCCTCTCTGGAGTTTTTGTCCTGAAAATTTATCTTGAAACCTTGGAGAGGGTCTATATGTTTAGCTTTAGGCGGGCCTTGTTGATAAAGACTAATTTCCTTCAGTTCTGGTGAATTCTTATATTATTTCTTTAATAATTGCCACATTTTCTCTGTGTTATTTCCTTCTGGCATTCCAGCATTAATCTCCTGTTTTTATCTTTCTCTCCTGCTTTCTATCCCTTTGCCCTCTGTTTTTAACTTTCTGGGAGAATTTCCTTGATTTTATCTCTGACCCTTTTTTGAGCATATATCACCTGTTGCTTCTTGTTTTAATTTTTTTTCACCCCCACACTGTGCTGCTTGTGAGATTTTTTTTTAGTTCTCCAAGGAGGGCTGATCCTGGGGCCAGGGCAATAAAAGCACCAAGTTCTAACCACTAGAGGGCCAGGGAGCTCCCTCCTGTTTTTAATTTCCAAAAGGTCATTCTTCCTTTCTGATCTTTTTATAGGTTTCTGGTCTTGTTTCATAAATCCATTATCTCCCCTGGTGTATTAAAGAGTTTTTCCTTACCTGAGGTTGTCGTAACAAAATATATACTGAGTGGCTTCAACAGCAAAAATTTATTTCTCACAGTCCCAGAGACTTGAAAGTTGAAGATCAAGATGCTGGCAAAGTAAGTTTCATTGTGAGGCTTTTTGCCCTGTAGGTGGCCATCATTTTGCTGTGTGCTCCCTGAACCCCATTCTGTATATGTACACTTGGAAAGAGCAGTCTCTCTCTTCTTACAAGAACACTAATCTCATCATAAGATCTCACCCTCATGACCTCATCTAGCTTTAGTGACCTCCCAAAGACCTCCATCTCCAAATTTCAATACAGTAAAGGCTAAGGCTTCAGTATATGAATTCAGGGGCAGACACAAATATTCAAGCCAGAATAAGTCTTTTTTTTTAGAGGGTTTTTTTTTTTTTAAGTTATTTCTGGAATTATTTACTCAAGTATAACACTGTCTGGAACTGCACTAAACATTTCACATTGATTTTTCTTAATTCTCAGTGGGACTCTTGGTGCTGCCCACTGCTCATTCATTTCACTCCTAGGTCTTTTTTTTTTTCCCTTTGTCTTTTTCACTCCGAACTGTCTCTCACCTGACTCCCAACCCTTTTATCTCAACACTTAACTTCTCCCTTACAGCCAAAATTCTGTGGGTTTTTGTCTTTGTCTTCCTTTTGGTCTCAGTGTAAGATGTTTTTCCTCTTGGTGACCAGCCTCACCAGGGACCCATTGTCTGTATTCTGCCACCCTCTAGATCTCCAAGCCACTTTGATCCTAACTCTGCTGTGCCTTTTACCTGTCCTTCTGTTCTGTCTAACCCTCAGCAGAAAAAGGCATGCTGGAAAGAGGAGACCAGACTTGCTGTTTCTCTTCATTATCATGTTGCATCTACCATCAGCATGTCTTTGAAACTACCCTTACCAGTATCTCAGAATCACTGAATTTCCAATATTCGCAAAACATCAAAAAGATGACTTTCCTCGACAGGTAACTAATATGCTTACTGGTGTATTTGAGGATTTCCATGATTCCACTCATTATCAGTCTTCCTTTGTACAAAGTAGGGGACTTTGATTCATCGATTTTTAAAAATGCTGTGACCAGATACTTATTTGAGGCTAAGGTTCAGAATGTGATGTAGGTGTAGCTTTGGTAAGCTTTTAATCAGTTGGATTATGTTTTCAACACTGAATATAAAATATGCAAACAGCTCTTGGTAAACTTTGTAATTGTGAAGGAAGAGTGGTGAGGATAGAAAGAGAAAATTCTTAAAAATTTCTTCAGAACTTAGTTTGCAGTGTACATTTGAGTAATGGATTTGCCTTGCTGATAATTTTTAGCTCTGAAATATGTTTCTGTTCTTGAGCATATTAACATGGGCACCTAGAAGAGAAAGACTTATCTAGGAATGTGCAGAGTGATAGAGGAAAGCCAGCTCAGCCTTAAAAATGGCATAAATTCTTAGTCAGAAATTAAGAGTTGATGAGTACCTCTTTTTTTCTTTTAAGAGATTTATATAGCCTGTCACCGTGATTATAACATTTTAACCTATGCATCTTAGTTTTTGGTTAGAGGAAAAGACTAAAAAGATTGTCTTTATAGAAAACAGAATATGTTCAGTATATATTGGTAGCCTTTGTATAAATTTGTAACCCAAGAAGTTGATTATTTTGAAAGGAACAACACTCATGTGGATGTATAATTTCTGGTATACTTGTTTAAAAGAGATCTCATTATTTTTTATCCACAGATCCCAGTGTATGTTCTGTAACAGGTGAAAAAATTTACCCTTGTGCTGCACCCCCCTTTTTAACAATCAAAATGGAGTAACACTACCACATACATTTTTGTCTTTCATTTTTAGATCTGTAGATACATAGTGTTGCTATGAATGCATTGCCCAAAAAAATGTTTTTCTCAATTTTTTAACTACTTTACCCTGACTTCTCCTATATTTAAAAACAGAAGTGCACCATTTTCAAAAACTATTTGATCTGGGCCAAAGATTAAAGAATGTCTAACAGTACAATCTGATTCTGATTAATGTATTGTCTTTAAAATCTTTAAGGAGTTTTGTGGTTGAAGCTAGAAGATACCACATTCAGTATTCCTTATTCTTTAGGATACTATAAATTTTGCTGCTAGTAACTTTGTTGAAGAGCTTTGTTTTTCAATAAACTCTAAAAAAAACTTTAACCATTTGACTTTTTACTATAGACATTGCTACAATTTTCATTACACTCGATGATATGAAAAATATGTAATGTTTTGCCTTTTGTTTTGTTCATCTGTAGGTCTTTTGGGGTATGTTCGAAAACTAAGACATCAGTGAAAAATAAATTTAGGCCATGGGCTGGCTGTTGGGTGCTACAGGGATCAGCCAATTTCATATAACTTGTGTTGTCAGCCAATCAAATATTAATACTTTTCTGCTTCCTTTCGTATATGCTTATTTTACTACTGATATTTCCCACTGTGTGTCCTGTTTCAATATTTATTTTAATGATAAAGCACAGGTGACCCTAGTCTTGACACAAATCTAAGTACTTGAGTATTTCTTGCTGCACATTTCTTCATCCATCACTGAGCACTGTAAAACAGAGCTTTATTAAAGCTTTTTTAAAATTGGTTTCATTATACAGTTATTTGTTTGGGAGTTTCTTCTAAATAAAAATAAAACTGGAGTGTATAACTTAAAATTTTACTGCCAGTGGGAGAACCAGTTATGCTTTTAATTAGTAACCATATTAGTAGACTGTGTACTAAAAATGCTGCTATGAAGTGATAGTTTTCTTTTTATTTGTTTTGGGTGATAAAAGTGCTTATTACATCATAGGGATTTTTATTTTTGGGGTCAAATGAGTTAATTTCACATAAAATGCTTGGAATGTGCTTGGCATATATTAGGCATTCAATAAGTGTGATCTATCACTTTTTAAAACCATACTCATTGGACAGTCCTTTATGATAATGCAGTAGCAGGTAGGGGGCTAATGAACTGAGAAGGCTGCACAGAGCCATCTGCCCTTTCCTCATACTTCATCTTTCGAAAAATGTATGCATAATACATCTTCAGGACATTACATTGCAAATATTATGTGAAGACAGCCCCAGTACATCATTGTTTGGATACCATGAAATTGCATATCTTCAGTTCAGTCGCTCAGTCATGTCCGACTCTTTGCAACCCCATGAATTGCAGCACGCCAGGCCTCCCTGTCCATCACCATCTCCCGGAGTTCACTCAGACTCACATCCATCGAGTCCATGATGCCATCCAGCCATCTCATCCTCTGTCGTCCCCTTCTCCTCCTGCCCCCAATCCCTCCCAGCATCAGAGTCTTTTCCAATCAGTCAACTCTTCGCATGAGGTGGCCGAAGTACTGGAGTTTCAGCTTTAGCATCATTCCTTCCAAAGAAATCCCAGGGCTGATCTCCTTCAGAATGGACTGGTTGGATCTCCTTGCAGTCCAAGGGACTCTCAAGAGTCTTCTCCAACACCACAGTTCAAAAGCATCAATTCTTTGGTGCTCAGCTTTCTTCACAGTCCAACTCTCACATCCATACATGACTGCTGGAAAAACCATAGCCTTGACTAGACGGACCTTAGTCGGCAAAGTAATGTCTCTGCTTTTGAATATGCTATCTAGGTTGGTCATAACTTTTCTTCCAAGGAATAAGCGTCTTTTAATTTCATGACTGCAGTCACCATCTGCAGTGATTTTGGAGCCCAAAAAAATAAAGTCTGACACTGTTTCCACTGTTTCCCCATCTATTTCCTATGAAGTGATGGGGCTAGATCTTCATTTTCTGAATGTTGAGCTTTAAGCCAGCTTTTTCACTCTCCTCTTTCACTTTCATCAAGAGGCTTTTTAGCTCCTCTTCACTTTCTGCCATAAGGGTGGTGTCATCTGCATATCTGAGGTTACTGATATTTCTCCCAGCAATCTTCTTTCCAGCTTGTGTTTCTTCTAATCCAGCGTTTCTCATGATGTACTCTGCATAGAAGTTAAATAAGCAGGGTGACAATATACAGCCTTGACGTACTCCTTTCCCTATTTGGCACCAGTCTTCTGTTCCATGTCCAGTTCTAACTGTTGCTTCCTGACCTGCATACAGATTTCTCAAGAGGCAGGTTAGGTGGTCTGGTATTCCCATCTCAGAATTTTCCAGTTTATTGTGATCCACACAGTCAAAGGCTTTGGCATAGTCAATAAAGCAGAAATAGATGTTTTTCTGGAGCTCTCTTGCTTTTTCCATGATCCAGTGGATGTTGGCAATTTGATCTCTGGTTCCTCTGCCTTTTCTAAAACCAGCTTGAACATCAGGGAGTTCATGGTTCACGTATTGCTGAAGCCTCGCTTGGAGAATTTTGAGCATTACTTTACTAGCATGTGAGATGAGTACAATTGTGCGGTAGTTTGAACATTCTTTTGCATTGCCTTTCTTTGGAATTGGAATGAAAACTGCCCTTTTCCAGTCCTGTGGCCACCGCTGAGTTTTCCAAATTTGCTGGCATATTGAGTGCAGCACTTTCACAGCATCATCTTTCAGGATTTGAAACAGCTCAATTGGAATTCCATCACCTCGACTAGCTTTGTTCGTAGTGATGCTTTCTAAGGCCCACTTGACTTCACATTCCAAGATGTCTGGCATTGCCCAACTTGCAATATGACACACTGTGTTTTATAGGTTGTATAATCATTTTCCTGAAAGGGTTTTTTTAAAGAAAAAACATACTTTGGAAATTGGTTTATATATAGCTATTATAGTAAGTTTTCCTATAAGTAACAGGTACCCAAGAGTGAATGAACAAGCAGTAAGTCACACAAAAAAAGTCCACTTGTGGTTTGGGTTTCATGGAGTTCAGCAATGCCATCAGGTACTTGGATTTCGTCCTTATTTTGACTCTACCTTCTTTGCATGTAGGCCTGTATCCTTATGCCTGGCCGCTCAGATGCAAAATGGCTGCTCCACCTCCGGTTTCACGTCAGGCAGGAAGAAGAAACATGGGCAGAAGGCAAGGGGAAAGCAGGAAGGAGTAGTGTCTATGTCAGTCAAGTACATGTCCCAGAAACCCTTAGCTTCTATCTCATTGGCCATAACTCTTATTTGGCATCTCCTAGCTGCAAGAGATTCTGGGGAAGAGTGTTTTAAGAAGCTATTGCTTCCCAGACAAATCAGACTTGATAATAAAGGGAAAATGGGTGTACACAGCAGTAGCCACCATAGCTTGCATGTGAAAAAGCATGATTGCAGTTTTTTATAACTCTTCTCCTTAGTCTGTTCATGATGCTGTAATGGAGTATCATATACCGAGTGGCTTATAAACAAGCTTATTTCTCACAGTTCTGCAGGCTGGAAGTCCGAGATCAAGGTGCCAAAGATTTGGTATCTGGTGAGGTCCCTCTTCCTAATTTATAGCTTTGCTTCTCACTATGTCCTCTTATGGTGGAAGAGGCAAAGGTACTCCTCGGGGTCTCTCTTACAAGGGCACCCTCATGACCTAATCATCTCCCAAAGGCCCCACCTCTTCATACAGTCATATTGGGGGTTGTCTCAACCTATGAATTTTAGGGGAGACAAAAACATTCAATGTATGGCATCCCCTTTCACATCTTTGTCTCCGTTGATACGATATAACTCATTTTCAGAAGAGAAAGGGTCAGAGAGGCTATTTTGCTCTGTAATTACCCAGCTGGAATTGCAGCCTTTCCCATCAACTCCTAGGGAGTTAACTCGAAACAACTTTCAGCTCAGTAAGCCTTACTTCAGCTGTATAGATAGCTGATTTTCTAAAAAATTTATTTGGCTGTGTCAGGTCTTTGTTGGCTCATGTGGGATCTTTCATTGCAGTGCCCAGTTTCTCTAGTTGTGGTGCGTGAGCTCAGTAGTTGTGGCATGAGGGATCTTAGATCTCCAATCAGGGGTAAAACCTGTTTCCCCTGCATTGCAAGGCAGATTCTTAATCACTGAACCACTGGAGACGTCCTTGCATAGATGCCAAGTAGCTTTAGCCATGTCTAACTCTGTTACCCCATGGACTATAGCCCACCAGGCTCCTCCATCCATGGGATTCTCCATGCAAGAATGCTGGAGTGGGTTATCAGGCCCTCCTCCAGGGATCAATCTTCCAGACCCAGGGATCAAACCCGAATCTCAATATGTTTCCTGCATTGGGAGGCTGGTTCTTTACCACTAGCGCCACCCGGGAAGCCCCTGGATAGCTGATTTTGAAGGAACCTAATTGTTTACATTGTAGGTGGATTCTTTACCTGGTTGTCATTGCCTACTCCAGGGGATTTTCCCAACCCAGGGATTGAACCAGTGTCTCTTGCATTGGCAGGCAAATTCTTTTATCACTGCACCTTGTAACCCCATTGTTTACATAGCTTATGAGAACTTAAATGCAATTTAAATATAGATGCATTGTTACATATTTAGTTATACATCAGTCAGAAAAGACCACAAGTAGCTGCTATGATTTCTTTATGGAGTGACTGGTTTAGCTTAGCTGAGGCAAGACAGCCATCCAGAGCAGGAGCAGAAATGACCCACTTGCCCAAAGTAAATGGCTTCCATGGTTTTGCCTTGCCCTTGAGTTTGCTCTAAAGGGCATTGCTGCCACTGTTGGTCTCAAAGATAGATGATGCTGAGCATAAAAAACCGGATTCTTGCCACTGCCGTGTGATACTCAGAGTTGGGAAGGTCTGCTGGAGGAGGAAATGGCAACCCATTCTAGTATTCTTGCCTGGCGTATCCCATAGACAGAAGAGCCTGGTGGGCTATAGTCCACCAAGGGTCAGAAAGAGTTAGACACGATGGGGTGACTGACCACTCAGGTTTACACTGTTCTGTAAGAATTATATATAACAATCTGACTGTTCAGAAGCACGGACTCTTTCGGTTCTTGAGTCAAACTCAGTATCTGCAAAGTCACATTCTTGTGGGGAGAGGATGTCATGGCATCACTTTACATTGTTTAATGTTAAGTTTTAAGCAGCTTTTCCCACTCTCCTTAACCCTCATCAAGAGGCCCTTAGTTCCTCTTTGCTTTCTTCCATTAGAGTGGTGTCATCAGCATATCTGAAGTTGTTGATATTTCTCCCTGCAATATTGATTCCAGCTTGTAGCTCATCTAGCCCGGCATTTTGTATGATGTACTCTGCATACAAGTTAAATAAACAGTGTGAAAGATGCACAGCCTTGTATTCCTTTCCCAATTTTGAACCATTCGTTCCATGTAAGGTTCTAATTGATGCTTCTTGACCCGCATACAGGTTTCTCAGGAGACAGGTAACATGGTCTGGTATGCCCATCTCTCAGAATTTTCCAGTTTATTGTGAACCACACAAAGACTTTTGCATAATCAATGAGACAGAAATAGGTATTTTTCTGGAATTCCCTCGCTTTCTCTGTGATCCAGTGAATGTTGGCAATTTGATCTCTGGTTCCTCTTTTTTAAATCCAGCTTATACATCTGGAAATTCTCAATTCAAGTACTGCTGAAGTGTAGCTTGAAGGATTTTGAGCATAACCTTACTAGCATGGGAAGTGAACACAACTCTGTGGTAGTTTGAACTTCTTTGCACTGCCCTTCTTTGGAGTTGGGGAGTCCTGTGGCCACTGCCGGGTTTTCAAAATTTGCTGACATAGCTAGTGCAGCACTTTAACACCATCATCTTTTAGGATTTTAAATAGCTCAGCTGGAATTCCATCACCTCCACTAGATTTATTGGTGGTAATGCTTCCTAATCCACTTGACTTCACACTCCAGGATGTCTGGCTCTAGTGAGTGACCACACCATTGTGGTTATCTGGGCCTTAAGGACTTCGTACAGTTGTTCTGTGTATTCTTGCCACCTGTCTATGCATTACATCTAGATACAAAGGAGTACGTCAGGCTGTATATTGTCACCCTGCTTATTTAACTTATATGCAAGTACATCATGAGAAACGCTCGACTGGAGGAAACACAAGCTGGAATCAAGATTGCCAGGAGAAATATCAATAACCTTAGATATGCAGATGACACCACCCTTATGGCAGAAAGTGAAGAGGAACTAAAAAGCCTCTTGATGAAAGTGAAAGAGGAGAGTGAAAAAGTTGGCTTAAAGCTCAACATTCAGAAAATGAAGATCCAGTCCCATCACTTCATGGGAAATAGATGGGGAAACAGTGGAAACAGTGTCAGACTTTATTTTTTTGGGCTCCAAAATCACTGCAGATGGTGACTGCAGCCATGAAATTAAAAGACGCTTACTCCTTGGGAGAAAAGTTATGACCAACCTAGATAGCATATTCAGAAGCAGAGACATTACTTTGCCAACTAAGGTCCATCTAGTCAAGGCTATGGTTTTTCCAGCGGTCATGTATGGATGTGAGAGTTGGACTGTGAAGAAAGCCAAGCACCAAAGAATTGATGCTTTTGAACTGTGGTGTTGGAGAAGACTCTTGAGAGTCCCTTGGACTGCAAGGAGATCCAACCAGTCCATTCTGAAGGAGATCAGCCCTGGGATTTCTTTGGAAGGAATGATGCTAAAGCTGAAACTCCAGTACTTCGGCCACCTCATGCGAAGAGTTGACTGATTGGAAAAGACTCTGATGCTGGGAGGGATTGGGGGCAGGAGGAGAAGAGTAGGACCGAGGATGAGATGGCTGGATGCCATCACTGACTCGATGGACGTGAATATGAGTGAACTCCGGGAGATGGTGATGGACAGGGAGGCCTGGCCTGCTGCGATTCATGGGGTCGCAAAGAGTCGGACACGACTGAGCGACTGAACTGAACTGAACAGTTATGTAGACCAAGCAGTTCTTGAAGGGTGCAAAGAACATTTATTTTTGTTCCTTCTCCTCCAATCCATTTCATGGGGCTAGTTCTTCCCTTTTCTCTGCATGAAATTTAGAACAAAGTCTCAGGCAGTTTTACCAGCAAGTTCTTAGAATAGTCAAGGAAAAATAACTCCAGTCCTGCACAAACTATTTCAGGATATAGAAAACACCCCTCAAATTCTGTTTGGAGGATAGCATAAAACGTGATACGAAAACTATGTGACATTTACAAGGCAGTCTCATTCATGAAAAACCAAATCTAGCAATGTATGTAAAAGGTAGTACATTCCAATCGAGTTATGCACGGTTAGGTTTATTGCACAGACTTACTAAACACCTGTAGTCAGTCACTGTTTGGTGCTGGCTGGGGCTATAGCGGTGAATAAACCCAGGCTCTTCCCTCCTGGCGGAGTGTTCTCAGCCGAAGAGAGGCAAAGCAGGTATTACAGAGACACATAGCGATGCCAAGAGGAAAGATCACCATCGAAAAACCAGGGAAGAAAAACCTAGGCCAGGCTTCACAGTGCATCCAGAGCGGCAACGTGTCTTTCGCTTTTGGCCAAAGGGAGGCTAGTGAAGAGAGAGGTCGCATAGTAGCTGTGGTCTGTCTTAGCCCCTTGGCAGCTGTGGTTTGCCAAGCCCTCACAAACTTGAGAGCAGTATGTAAAGAAGCCTCACACCCGGTCTGACGTTCAGATCCCGGTTTCTACAACCCTCCTGCGCTAGAAAGGAGGTGCCGGGGCGGGACCAAACGCAGACGTCCCCGGCGGGCCGGGGAGCGTGCGCCGCCCTCCCTCGCTCCCCGCCCTCTACACACGGCTCGGGCGGGGCCGAGGCGGAAGAGCACTGAAGGAGGTGACGGCGTAAGTGAGCGCCGGCGTCGCGGCAGCCGAGCCAGAGGAAGCTCGGCGGCGGTGGCTGCTGTAAGCAGGCCGAATTCCTGCTGGCTGACGAGGCTTCCTCTAAAGCTGGCGAAGGCGGGGCCGCAGTCCGAGCTGCCGCAGTATCTGGACCCACGACGGGGCAGGTGCCGGCAGCGAGGGACGTAGGTAAGCGGGAACCTGGGTGTCAAATCCGGCGAATGCCTGGCGGACCGAGCTGGCTGGCTGGCCATTCCCGCGTCAGTGCGCGCCAGCTCAGCACCCCGGCCTGGAGGCCTGCTGCGCTGCTCTTCCCCTACCACCGAACCGGAGGCAGTGGATTTCTCCCCCGCGCCTCTGTGCCTTTCTGGGGGCGGGGAAGGAGCTCGTCCCGAGGGACCAGTGTCCTCCGCTCCTCACCAGTTCGAGCTGTAAGAGGCAGAAGCGGAGAGGGCTAGCGCCCCCGGCCACTCCTTCTGAAGCCGAGGGAAGCTTTGAGAGGAATTGCTGCTGGTTAGCAGCAGCAGCAGCAGAGGTCCTCCAGCTCCTGCTGTCCTGGGTTTTGTTCGGACAACTCTGCTTCCGTCATACGTTTGGTTCCATCCTTCACACTCCTGGGACCCGGTTCTAGTGAACGGGTATGGCACAACTGAGTGTTTGGATGGTCGGAAGCCTGTTTTCCCGCTGTATGACCGCTCTTGGCCATACAAGAGTGACCACGCTTTTGCGGAGGAGGGATGCAGCGAGGATGTCAGAGGTATGGGTTTTGGACTTGGAGTCAGAAGAACTGAGTTGAAATTCTGGCCTGCCATTTGGTAATGGCGTTCATCTGGTGTAGACATTTTTAACCCATGTAACATATAACCCATTTAACATGTAACATTTTAACCCATGTAAAATGGAACTTTCTTTTATCTAGATAAATTAGTTTGGAGAAGTAGATGAAATGAAGAAAGCAGAATGTTAAGCATAAAATATTTGGGGAATCAGGATAAACTTGGCTTAAGAATAGCCAGGACACTTAATGGTAGGTTCTTAGTTATCTTTTACCCAGAATAACTACGCTTGGTGTGGGGAAGGGTGCCAGAGGAGATGCTAGGATCTTGTGTGTTAAAACCTGACTGTAGTCTCTGCTTTGGGTTGGGCAGCATTAAAAAGAAATCAATTTCTTCTAGTCACCCAGACTTCTCATGCTTATTGATTACACATTATTAGTATATGAGGGATGACCTGAATCAGTTTTGCTCCTTTCTCAGTATAGTTAGTGGGTCCTTTTTAGGAAAAAAGCTGGGAAGGGCTTCATTCACACCTTGGCCCACTCTAGAAGGAATTCTTTGCACGTTTCCGGGGACTTCTCCCTCTGCCTCTGAAACATTTCATGTTAATTAAAAATGTTCAGAGAATAAATACAGGAACTTGAATCCTTTGAATGCCCGGACATTACAGTTCCAAGTTAACATGAGGAGAGACCTTTCTCTGTGTTGGTAAGAGAAGTTTCCCCACTTTGAAGTTTAGTAGCGCCTAAGTTAGAGAACGGAGAGGGCAATGGCACCCCACTCCAGTACTCTTGCCTGGAAAATCCCATGGATGGAGGAGCCTGGTAGGTTGCAGTCCATGGGGTCGCTAAGAGTCGGACACGGCTGAGTGACTTCACTTTCACTTTTCACTTTCATGCATTGGAGAAGGAAATGGCAACCCACTCCAGTGTTCTTGCCTGGAGAATCCCAGGGACGGGGGGGCCTGGTAGGCTGCCGTCTATGGGGTCACACAGAGTTGGACACGACTGAAGTGACTTAGCAGCAGCAGCAGCAAGTTAGAGGTTTGGGGTGGAGAGAAGGGAGATGGAATTAGTGACTTGAATGAGCAGCACCTGTTCTTACAATTGCTTTGTCTCACAAATTAAGGATACTTGCCTTTCCTTAGTGGTGCATGATATGCTCAGTGGAGCATGATGAAGTGTAATCTTCCCTTCCTATGAACACAGGATTGTCAGTTTGGGATTTTAAGTCATGGATACGGAAGGAACCTTGAGGGTCATCTAATCCAGTGGCTCAAAATCTGCAGGACATTAGAATCAGTTGGGGAATTAAAACCCCTGATGCCCAGTCACTACCTTAATAGATCTGAAATGGGACCCCGATGTTTGTGATTTTTCAAAAGCCTTTCAGGTGATATTCATAGTTTGAAAATACAGATGTAGATCATAGTTTATAAACAGGCTCAGAGAGGTAAAGTGCCATGCTCAATTTGTTGCCTATGCCTCTTTAATTTTTTAATGTTTCTCTTCCACTCCTTAACAGATAACCTTACTTGAATCAATAGTACTGTTTCAGGTTTTCTAGTGCTGAGAGCACAGAAGTGGAAAAAAATCTCATTTGTTAGTAGTTTGGGACTTCCCTGGTGGCTCTGAGGGTAGAGGGTCTGCCTGCAATGTGGGAGACCCAGGTTTGATCCCTGGGTCAGGAAGATCCCCTGGAGAAGGAAATGGCAACCCACTCCAGTATCCTTGCCTGGGGAATCCCATGAACAGAGGAGCCTGGCAGGCTACAGGGCACCGGGTCGCAAAGTCGGACATGACTGAGCAACTTCACTGTGTAGTTAGACTCCTTAATGCTCTTTAATGAAAATAACAGATTTTACACTAAAATGTTTTTACTAAGTATTGCTTAGGGTTTTTGTTTTTGGTAGAGTTATATAAAGGTCATGTCACTTTATAAATCAGTTTTTTAGACTTTTATGCCAGGCCTTCATAAACAGTGGAAAAATTCCAATTTAGAAAAATGTTGCTTTTGTTCTGGCTTGTCATGAACCCATGGTACTATCCACAGGTGTCCTCCCACCCTCTCCTTCATCCTGGTACACGTGACCTCTGTGCATCACTAGCCAGCTTCCTATGGAATTCAATTTGAGAACTGTTAGAGAAGCCCTGTCAGAGAAGGCAATGGCACCCCACTCCAGTACTCTTGCCTGGAAAATTCCATGGGGTTGCGAAGAATCGGACACGACTGAGCGACTTCACTTTCACTTTTCACTTTCATGCATTGGAGAAGGAAATGGCAACCCACTCCAGTGTTCTTGCCTGGAGAATCCCAGGGACTGGGGAGCCTGGTGGGCTGCCGTCTATGGGGTCGCATAGAGTCGGACACGACTGAAGTGACTTAGCAGCAGCAGAGAAGCCCTGTAACGTCTCTGATTGCCTTAAAAGCACCTGATTTAACTAGAGGTTCTCAGGATTGCCTTAAGCTGGTCCTTGAATTTTAGTCCCTTTTTCTTTTTTGATTAATTGTACTGTACCACTGATTCAAAGAATTTGATAAATGTCTAGAAAGGATCAACCGATGGGGAAATAACGGTGCTTTATATGTATTTTTCTTGTTATAGTGAAAATGTGACTTTTGCTAGGGGAGGGGGAGTGATATTTTCAGGATTCTTAATAGATTATTAGGCATAATAATTATTATTAGATTTGAACATTCTCTTGGGGAGATATATTCATTATCAAATTATTATTTGATAAAATAAGAATCACTGAAGCAATGAAAAGGCTATATTAATAGATTCAGAAATGGATCGTATGTCACAAATCTAAAGGAAGATGCTGAATTATTTTCTTTCTAAAAATGACCCTATTATAGCATGTTAACTTCCTACAACCAGATGACACAGGGCATTCTGGATTCACTGATTTAAAAAGTCATGTTAACAAGTAATTTATACTTTCAGAATTTAGAGAGATGTATGGTATGTGTCTAAGATGAAAAACTGAGTCGCTACGTCTTTAAATTTTAAAATTTTGTGTCTGAAATTCCTTAATTCTGAAGCCTAAAAATTGTTGAATTTCAGATTCTAATGGAGTACACTTTCCAAGTAGAGGTATTTAGAAAGGATAAATGCAAACCCCAGGGTTCACAGTTTTAATATAAACTAGTGTTACAGATTTAACATAGAAGCAAAGGCAGGGATGGGATAGTGACAACTTGAAGACCCTCTGAGAAGTGGAGTTTGGAAGTCACTTGTTGGTCCTTGAGGCAGTCTTCTCTGTAAGGACTTGAGACCAAAATTGGATATGTGACTTAATCCACTTTATATCTGGTGGCTGAATTGCCTATCACCAGGAGGTGCCATAAATGTACAAATCTTCAATTTCCAGTCTTGATGTTTTTATGATTCATTCATGTCCTGTGATGCCAGTGGGCAGTATTTTTTTAATTTTTGTTTTGTTTTTAATCTTATTTCCTACTATAAGCCATTCATTCTGGGACTTCCCTGGTGGTCCGGTGGATCATGCTCCACCTTCCAATACAGGGAACAGGATCCCTGGTTGAGGAGCTAAGATTCCTACCTGTCTCCTGGCCGAAAAACCAAAGTGTAAATATAGAAGCGATATTGTAACAAATCAAGAAAGTCTTTAAAAAAAACAGTCCACATCAAAAAAATCTTAAGAAAAAAAAACCACACCACCATTCATTCTCATTTTTGAAGAGCAGGTAACCTCCCCCGTGTTCATTTACTACACAACTGTTCTCATTACTGTCTTGTTTAGACGCTCAGTCATGTCCAGCTCTTTGTGACCCCGTGGATTGTAGCCAGGAGCCAGCCACCAGGCTCCTCTGTCCATGGGATTCCAGGCAAGAATGCTGGGGTGGGTTGCCATTTCCTTCTCTAGGGAATCTTCCCAGCCCAGGGAGGGATCAAACCCACACCTCCTGCATTGGCAGGCGGACTCTTTACCACTGAGCCACTTGGAAAGCACCTAACTACGGGAGAAAGAACTTTTTCTTAGTGATGGTTGAGTTAACCTATACAGTGGTTCCATTGCAGACACAAATAAATATTGGACCTGTTAAGGATTGTTCAGACTTTAGGCTGTCCTAGGGTCAGTGAGTATCTAATAAGAGTTGAAAGCTCACTTGTTTCCCTTGTGTGTTTGTGTTTTATCTCTTTTTAATATATACTGTCCGTATTTGCTGTGCTGTTTATTTTATTATTTTTTTGGCCTTGTCTTATGGCTTGTGGGATCTTAGTTCCCCGACCAGGGATTAAACCCCAGCCCTCACCAATGAAAACTCAGAGTACTAACCACTTGACCATCAGGGAATTCTCCTGGTTTATCTTAGAAGGAATGTTGGTATTTGGTGAACACACAACAGCATGGTGGAGTATAGGAGCAAAGATGTTAAGGGACCCTATGTGGAGGTTGCTTTTAATTACGTGTACTCTGAGTTCACGCTTGGGATTTATTGATTTTAGGGTACACTGGTTGGACTCTTACTGGATAGTCTTCAACAGTGTTATCCTTCTCTTTTTTTCCTTAGGCTCCTTAGATTTCCCAAAGAAGAATCTTCAAATCTCTGGCTTGGAGCTTATAAACTGGGCTGTCAGCAGTCTTGTAGCTCACCTGGGGAAAATCGTAGAAGTTTTAACACTCAGTGTGTAAACATTCACTTATGCTCATTGAACTCAACTATTTTCAGTATGATACCCACATTCTCAACTGGACCAGATTCTGTCCAGTCCAGGAACCCTTTCTTTTCCCTTCAGAGTTGCCTTATCCAGTGTGGTAGCCGCTAGCCACATGTAGCAACTAAAATTTAAATAATTAAAATTAAGTAACATTAAATATTTAGTTCCTCAGTTACAGTAGACACGTTTCAGGTGGTCAATAACCACATGTTTCCAGAGACTTCCATATGGGACAGGGCCAATATAGCATATTTCTATCATTGCAGAAATTCTGTTGGTCAGCGCTGTTATAGTCTAGAGGGCAAGGTTGGGGGGAGGGGCAGTTGGCTGGGTTTTGTGGAGAGTAGAAGGGTGTTTAAACAATTGATCCATCCCCTTGTTTTTAGCTTGGTGTTCACACCCCTTTTATAGCACCTACTGCTGCTGATTCCTGACCTGTTTTGAGGCACTGTTATGTAAATTGAATTGCTTTTTTCATTGCAAGCTTGACATTTATCTTTCTTAGGGCTTTAAGTCAATCTGCATTCCAACTTCCTCTCTTCCATGTGCTTAAAAAAAAAAAAAAGAAAAACCTTAAAATCTGTGCAATTCACTGTATGTCAATTTTAGTTTTAAAAGATAAGTTAAAAAATTCTTTATTCTCATCTTAGTGGGGTTTTGAAAGTGAAAGTGAAGTTGTATCTGTCTCTTTGAGACCCGTGGACTGTAGCCCACCAAGCTCCTCCGTCCATGGGATCCTCCAGGCAAGAATACTGGAGTGGGTTGCCATTTCCTTCTCCTGGAGATCTGGGATCGAACCCACATCTCCCACATTGCAGGCAGACGCTTTAACCTCTGCACCACCAGGGAAGCCCTTAAATACAAGCGTCCAAGTACTGACATCAAAGATTTCAAGGGAGGCAAGGAAGCCAGGTTGAAAGAAGGGGGAGGAGGTGGGAGAGGGAGAGTGAAAGGGGTGGCCTTACAGACGTCTCCTGCCACCTACAGACGCCCCGGCGTTATGGGACTTTTCCCTGGGCCTCCAGAGAAGGGAGGACTGGAACTCGGCCCTACCAGAATTAGACCAGACCAGAAGCAGAATTTGAGTTCTCTGCCAAGAGGAGGTGATCAGTCGCCAATCCTCAGCTCAGGCTGAGGGCCCTTCGACCAGATTCCTGCGTCCAGGACCGGGGGACTAGAAAAACAGGGAAGGATAGGAAGGGTTAAGGAGAGGAAAGAGAGGGAAAGGGAGAGAGGTCAATAAAGTCTCTGGTTCCTTACCGGTCGGGGCACTCTGGCCAGTTGTCCGCGTCAGGAGGAGACCAGGGACAAAAGGGTCCCAGTTGCGGCCGCTGGGTCTGGTCCGTTGGCAGGCATAAAAGTAAAATACATCTTTAGTCTGCCATCTGTATCCGTAAGTAAAGTACTCCATCAACATTTAAACACATACAACTGTCTCCACTTTTAAAAAATCTGCCCTTGTATTTGCTCATGATTCTTGAGCAGTTTTATGTATTGTTTTCTTTACTCCATCTTGACTTTTGTCCTCTCCATTCTACTAAAATTCCTCTTGTGAATGTCATGAGAATCAGCTGGACACTTTTTAATCCTTATCTTGCTTGACCTCTCAGTAGCCTTTGACAGACCATTTCCCTCTTTCTAGAAACTTTCCCTAGCTTTCTGGGCACCATACTTACCTGACTTTCCACTTTATTTCCCTAATCATACCTTCTTACTTTCCTTTGCAAAGTAGTCTTCCTTTTCCTCAACTCTTACATCCTACAGTTCCTCAGGACACTACCCTACTGTGCATTCTCTTCTGTGTTTTACAAATTTTCCTTGGTGAGTTTAGCATTTTCTGTAGCTTTGGTTACTATCAGTTGATGACTTAAAGTGGAATTTCTGTGTTGTTCTTTTAAAATTCCTGACTTGTGTATCCACCATTATGTATCCACTTAGATCTCTTACATTCACCTCAAATCTAACATGTCTAAAACTGAAGAGATAGCCAGTATAATCTTCCTCCAGTCTTTATTTGTTCCATATAAATTATACCACAATCTCCCCAGTAACTCATACCAAAGTTCTTACCCCTGCATACTGGCTTTCCCACAGTCTTGACATTTCTGACCTGAAAAATCTCAAGGTCAATTCACTTTGCCACTTCTCCCAGTTTTCCTTTCATCTGTTCACCGTGCCTACATTTACCTGTAACAGGCTCCTAACAGGTTTCCTCTCCTGTGGTCTTCTCCCAGGCATTCTGCATACTGCAGGTAGAATGATGTTTTGAAGCATGCAAATTGGGTCTTAGACCTGACTTTGTCTTTCAGTGGCTTTACACTACCTTTATGTAAAATAGCAGCATCATTAATTTAGTTTTTCTATTTCTTGCCTACCTCTCCAGCCCCTTTAAGTGCTACATGCCCTCTCCTGGACTTCTATTTATCTGTTCACTTTAACTAGTCTGAGCTTAAAAATAATTCTTTCAGAGAGGTCTTCCTTGGCCCTCTTGCCAGATAGTCCCATGGCTCTGAATTTTACCTTATACGCATCACATTTGTTTATACTTGTTCAGATGACTCTCCCACTAGACTATATATTTTTTGAAAGCACAGTGCTGTTCTATTTGTAGAAGCTCAAATTATATTGAATTGAAATTTAGTATTGCTTGTATATTTGTATAATTTCAGCCATTATAATCAGCCATTCTGATCACCATCAGAAGTGTTAATTTACCTTTTTTTCTTTTCTTTTTGGCCACACTGCATGGCTTGTGGGATTTTAGTTCCCCAACCAGGGCTTGAACCCAGGCGCTCAGCAGTGATAGAATGGAGTCCACTGGACCACCCAGGAATTGTCTAATTTAAAGGCACAGTCCAGGTAGCTTTCTCTAATTGGGGGAAGATTTTTTAAGAACTTAATTATATGCTTTTTCCTACTTCAATTGAAATTTCTTATGGAAATTTCTTATGGAGCTTTGTGTGTACTTTTATGTGATGTTCTTAATAGAATAAATATCTGGGCTTTCCTGGTGGCTCATGGTAAAGAATTTGCCTGCCAATGCAGGAGACACAGGTTTGATTCCTGATCCAGGAAGATCCCACGTGCCCTGGAGCAGCTAAACCCTTGGGACACAACTGTTGAACCTGTGCCCTAGAGCCCGGGCGCCACAACTACTGAAGCCCATGAGCTAGTGCTCTGCAACAAGAGAAGCTACTTCAATAAGAAGCTCTCATAGCACAGCCAAAATAGATAAATAACATTAAAAATTTTTAATAAATATCTTATTGACTACTCAACAAGTATATTACTTTTAAGTATTATGAAGAATAAATCCCAAATCTCCTTTTATATTGGCAGTCACAATGAAAGCATATTTGAATTTTATATTAATAAGTTTATTTAAAAGTGATTTTTACATTGGTAAGAAATAAAGTAAAATACAGGACTCTAAAACAGAGGTTCCCAAATTTTCTCTGTTCACACCCCCTTAATGTCTTTTTCATAATGCCTTTAGGTCTAGTAGTTTAATTTATTAAGTAATTAGGTCTAAATAGCTTATTAAAGTGTTTATTTTCTATCAAGCTAATAGTTGAAAGACAAAATAGTATTTTTATTTCATTCTTAAATATCCAGTTACTTACTTTATGCATTTGTTGGGCACTATGAACTTCTCAAATCTTGGAATCATTAGACATTGCCACCCATATTTCCTGTTCTAAATTGATTTTTGAAAGATCAATTAGAAAGATCAGTGTTTACCTTATTACAATTCTGTAAGTGGTAGTCACAACTAAAAATATGTAGTATATACTATGATTTGCAGTGACTCTTTCCTTTCTTGTACAACTTTTTTGACCCTGAAATTAATAGTCTCTTCTGTTTAGTGTTCTGTGTGAAAGTAAAAGTGTTAGTCACTCAGTCGTGTCCGACTCATTGTGACCCCATAGACTGTAGCCGGCCAGGAAGAATTCCTCTGTCCATGGAATTCTCCAGGCAAGAATACTAGAGTGGGTAGCCATCTGTGTACTTATTAGTAGTTTATCTTCAGACTCTTTTTCAGTTGTCTGTATCTCCTGTCTCTGCATTCAGATAGTTTAGAAATTCTGTCAGTTTCACATTCTGTCAGTTTCAGGAGACATACTTCCTGCTCTCCTCAATTTTGATTGATAATTTGGCTGGTAAAATTCTATTTTGAAAATAATTTTCCCTTGGAACTTTGAAAGCATTAGTGTATTTTCTTCTAGTTCTCAGTCTTACTGTTAAAGAAATCCATTGCCCTTGCCATTCTTATTTCTGATTTTACTTGTGTATATGTATATAATGTAAATGTTGTAATCATATAAATATATTTCTGTAATCTATATATTTTACATTTAATATTTTATATATTTTATATATGGATCCTTTTTTGTCATTACCCCCTCACCAAAGCTCGTAGAAGGGTGTTTTGTCTCCAGTATTCCAAAATTTGATAATTGATATGTCTTGTTTGATTGTCAGATTGATGACCCTGTTTTCATTCATTAATAGGTTCTTTCCATGTACAAAATCATGTCCTTTAATTCTGAGAAATTTTTTGAATCGTGTATTTGACATATTTGAATATTTGATCTCCTGACTTGCTCTTTTAATTTTTTAATTTTCATTATTTTCAATCTCTGTCATCTTGTGCTACTTTCTGGGTGCTATTTTCTGGGTACTGCTGCTGCTGTGCTGAGCTTAGTTATGTCCGACTCTTTGCGACCCCCATGGACTGTAGCCCACCGGGCTCCTCTGTCCATGGGATTTCCCAGGCAAGAATACTAGAGTCGGTTGCCACTCAAGTGGGTTGCCACTCGAGTGGGTTGCCATACTGGGGGATCTTACCCCCCAGGGATTGAACCCACGTCTCCTGCATTGGCAAGCGGATTTTTTACCACTGAGCCACCCAGGAATGTCCTCAAATGTTTAAATGTTTAAGAAAAATTTAAACTTTTCACACTTTTAAGTAACTTCAGATTTCCAAAAATATTGACACTTCACCCAGCTTTCCCTCAGTTTATATTATGTTGGTCAAAACCAGGAATTAACTGACCTATATATCTTATTTTGGTTTTCCCACCAATTTCCTTTTTCTAGAGTAGGACCCAATCCAGGATTAAACATTACATTAGTTGTTTTGTCTCCTTAGTCTTAGCTCTTTAATCTGGGACAGTGTCTCAGTCCATCTTTTTCTTTCTTGATGGACACTTTTGAAGAATATTGGCCAGTTTTCTGTTTGTTTTTTACTTTTTGGCTGCATCACAGGACATGTGGGATCTTAGTTTCCTGACCAGGGGTAGGACCCACAGCCCATACAGTGGGCACAGTCTTACCTGCTAGACTGCCGAGGAAGTCCATGGCCAGCTTTCTTATAGCGTGTTCCTCAACGCACATTTGTCTGTTTTTCCCTTATGATTAAATTCAGGTGGATTTTTTGACAAGAACACCGCACAGGATCTTGTGCCACATCAGGGGGCATATGCTGTCCACATGTCTCTTTACTGGGGATGACGGAGATGTTTGCCGAATTTTTCTATTGAAAGGCACAGTTTTTCCTTTTGTAATTTGAAGTATCTTGTGGAAGGTACTTTGAGATTATTAGATAGCTTATACCTCATTGTATTTTCACCCTCTAGTTTTAGATTCTTGCCTGAGTCAGTTATTTCTGAGAGGAGTTGTAAATTGTAACTTTTCTATTCCATTATTTCTTCTATATTTATTAATTTTAAAAATCTCTGTAAGGATTGTCTCTTATCCTCGTTTATTTATAGACTCAGGATATTTGTTTTATTCTTGAGTTATCAGCCATTACTATCATTACATACACAGTTGCTCAGGTATTTTGGCCTTTATGGGTTCCTTCAAATTGACTCCTGTGTTCTTTTGACATGTCATTATTTTTTTTGAGCACTTGTTTACTTTCTGGCACTACAGTGATATTCCAGGCTCATCTTCTACTTCTGCCCCAGCTCTGGAATCACCCATTTCTTTTGTTACTGGGATTGCTTCTAGTCTCTTTAAGCAGATAGAGCTAGGAAATAAATAGGAGTCTGTGCACCTCTAGATCTGTACCTGTGTGTAAGTGTGTATAAAACACCATGAGTTGATACCACAAAATGTAGCTTCTTTCACCAACATTCTGAAACCTAGCTCTGATTATCTACAACATATTTACTTACTTGCTCAATTTTTGAATACTGAGAATGTAGGTTAAGAATTAACTCAGTCCTCTGTGAAAAGCAAATTTGTTAATTAAAGAACAGTATTTGTATACAATCCTTTTGTTTCTGGGGTGTGAGAGTGAAAAAGTGAAAGTCATTCAGTCGTGTGCGACTCTCTGCGACCCCATGGACTGTAGAATCCATGGAATTCTCCAGGCCAGAATACTGGAGTGGGTAGCCTTTCCCTTCTCCAAGGTATCTTCCCAACCCAGGGATCAAACCCAGGTCTCCCACATTACAGGGAGAGTCTTTACTAGCTGAGCCACAAGGGAAGCCCAAGAATACTGGAGTGGGTAGCCTATCCCTTCTCCAGCGGATCTTCCTGGCCCAGGAATTGAACTGGGGTCTCCTGCATTGCAGGCAGACTCTTTACCAACTAAGCTATCTGGATGTATACAGTCAGAATGTTTTCCTAAGTTACTTTGGCTAATTCTTTTCTGCTATATTCTTTCAGTGTGCTTATTTATTTGTGATACAGTTAGGCTCATTTGTTATTATTTGTGTTTCATTTTAATTATATGTATATTTTTAAATTATATGAAACATTAGCATAATCCTGAAAGTCAGAACTTTACAAAAAAGGTGTATCTGAGAAACACCACTCCCCTCCCATCCCTTCTACATTTTCCTGTTCCTCATTCTTTTCACCCTGTTCCCATCTACCATGCCCTGTAGGAAACTATTCTCATTAGTTTTTGGTTTGTCTTCCTGTTAATTGATTTGGGGGCACAAAAGGCAGATACAAGTACACTATTTTTTCTTTTATGAAAGGTGGCTGTATATAGTATAGTAAAGAATTTAAACTTGTGCAGAATGAAAGCCTTTATCCTTGGCTTTTAAGAGGTAATCCCTAAATCCTCAGAATGCAATGTCTGATTCGCCTGGGGGCTTGGGTCACTGGTACTAACAATATGATTTAGAATGGGATTGGCCCCACCAGAAAAAACCAGCAGTGTGATTTAGGGTAATGACTTTGACATCAGTAGATCGCCAGGGGAGTTAAAGATTGAGCCCTGTCATGTGAGCAGTCGGTTATGCCTATGAACCCCAGTAAAAATTCTGGACGTCAAGACTTTGATGAACCTCACTGGATTGCAGTGCTTGTCACACTTAGTCATACATTGATGCTGGGAGAGTAATGCTTTCTCTGCTCCGTGGGGAGAGGACAACTGGAAGCTACGCATTTGTTACTTCTCCTGGATTCTTCAATATGTACTTCTTCGCTTGGGTGATTTTAATCCACATTCTTCAACTGTAATAAGCCATAGCTGTTAATTTAACAGTTTTCGGTGAGTTCTGTGAGTCCTTTTGATAAATTATCAAATCTGGGGGTGGTTTTGGAAACTCCCCGAACTTTCAGTTGTTGCCAGAAGTGGAAGTGATCTTGGGTGGATTGTTTTCTCTAACTGCACACTTGGTTAAACTATTGCAGTGGCATATCACTGACACTCATTTGAACTTTGCTTTTATCATTTAACCTGGAGAGTACTCCATGTTCATAGACCTTATCCTTATTCTAACTTCATTCATTGTGTGGATGAACCATAGTTTATGCAACCACTGTCCTATGTATGGGCATTTAGGTTGTTTCCAATATGTTTCAGTTGTAAACATTGCAGTGAATAACCTTGTACTATGTGTTTTCATTAGTATCTTCAAGGTAAATTCCTAAAAGCAGAGTTGTTGGATTAAAAGGTAAGTACTTATATGGTTTTGTTAGATATTACCAAATTCCTCTCCAAAATTACTTTATTAATTTGTATTCCCACAAGGGAAGTATAAAAGTTTTTTTTTCTCCCACCAACAGTATATGTTGTAATAACTTTTGCCAAAATTTTTAAAATATGACATACTAGTTTCAGATGTACAACATAGTGATTTAATATTTGTATGCTTTGCAAAATGAATACAATAAATCTAGCTAAATCCATCACCATACATAGCTCCCCACATCCCCAATTTTTTTCTTGTGATGAAGGTTTTGGAGATTTACTCTTAGCAACTTTCAAATACACAGTACAGTATTACTAACTATAGTCACCATGCTGTACATTACATCATCATGAATGACTTGTTTATATCTTTATTTATGGAAGTCTGTACATTTAACCCCCTTCACCCATTTTGCCTATCTCCCAAGCCCCCTTGACAGTTTTTTTGACAGATTTTTAATGCATGAAGTTGAACATGTTATGTTCAAAGGACATTTTATGCAAGACAGCAAAAGTGACACAGATGTGTAGTGCGGACTTTTGGAGTCTGAGGGAGAAGGAGAGGGTGGGATGATTTGGGAGAATGGCATTGAAACATGTATACTATCATGTAAGAAACGAATCGCCAGTCTATGTTCGATGCAGGATGCAGGATGCTTGGGGCTGGTGCATGGGGATGATCCGGAGGGATGATGTGGGGTGGGAGGGGGGTTCATGTTTGGGAACTCATGTACACCCGTGGCGGATTCATGTCAATGTATGCCAAAACCAATACAGTATTGTAAAGTAAAATAAAGTAAAAAAAAAAAAAAATCCTTATTTTTGAATTGTTTCCTTATGTCTTTTTTCCGTTTTTTTGTCAGCCTTTATTGTTCAATTTTAAATATAAGTAATATTAGCCCTATTTTAAGCTAAGCCTAAGCCTTTTGTTGTTTTTCATCGTTCCTTTAAAAAACCTAACATATTCTTTTTTCCCCAGTGGCTGCAATATTTTCTTCCTTGAGGATAGTACTAGTTTTGTTTTTTTTTCTCTTGTTTTTTAAAAAAATAATGTGGTAAAGTATACAGAGCAAAAATTTACCGTTTTAATCATTTTTAGACATCCAGTTCAGTGGCGTTACATACGTTCACATTGCTGTGCAACCATCGCCACCATCCATCCTCAGACCCGTCTTCATTTTCCTAAACTAAAATTCTTTCCATGAAACAATAACTTCCCTTCTCTCCCCTCCTCATTTAAAAAAAAAATAACATTTATTTATTTGGTTGCACTGGTTCTTCATTGCTGTGAGCAGGCTTTCTCTAGCTGCGGTAAGCAGGAGCTACTCTTCGTTGTGGGGTGCTGGCTTCTTCTGTTGGGGAGCATGGGCACTAGGCACTTGGGCCTCAGTAGTTAGGGCTCGTGGGCACTAGGGTGCAGGCTCAGCTGTTGTGGCACAGGTGCTTGGTTGCTCCAGGGCATAAGAAATCTTTCCGGACCAGGGAATGAACCCCTATCTGCTGCATTGGCAGGCAGATTCCTATCCACTGTACCACCAGGGAAGTAGGTCCTCCTTGGTTTTTTTAAGTTAGCTTTTCTAAATATGCTTTCAGTTTTATCTGTTTGTTTATCCCTACAAGTATGGTGATTCTTAGTTATGCTCTTATTGAACCACTAAGAAGTTGCCTGGAAATTCTGAGCTTGTGGTGAGACTTGTCAGCTATAGGGTGCACTGTGAGCCATGTTGGGCCATTTTGTGGGGGGATATTTGTATTTATCTATTCTCTTGTGTATTAATCAAATTCTCCAAAGAAGATCTTCCAATCTCCTGCCTGGATGGATAAGATAGCAGGCCAGGGTTTGGGGAGATGAGTGGGAAAGTGTTGAGGGGCTTATGATCAAAATATAATTCCTGTAATTCCATTTCCTGCTGTTCCTGGGATCCCCTTGTCTGCAGGACTTCCTTTCTGAAGGAGAAACTTCCAGTCTTGGGTAGAGGAGGGATTTGGGGTCTCATTGTTTCTTAAACTTGGGGGTTATTATTTGGGGCTGTGTCCTTTGGCATCCCCTAATACCAGTATACCGTTGGTTTTTTCTCTTTGAATGATCTGTTGCTGCCCCACCCCTCACTCACTCCCAGAACTGATCTCCGCTTTGAAGGTATACACCTTTCTGGGAACTCAACGGGGAAAGAGACTCAGGAGGAATTCACTATGTAAAACTGTCCTCATGGATAACAAAGATGTGGTACATATATTAAATGGAACATTACTCAGCCATTAAAAAGAATGACATAAGGCCATTTGCAGCAACATGGATGGACCTAGAGAGTGTCATACTGAGTGAAGGAAGTCAGACAGAAGAGAAGAAATATCGAATGACATATCTTATATGTGGAATCTAAGAAGTGATATGAATGAACCCACAAAGCAGAAAGCTACTCAGACTCAGAAAAGGGACTTGTGGTTGTACGGTGGGGGGTGGAGGGATAGTTGGGAACTTGGGAAGGTCATGGACACACTTCTATATTTAAAGTGGAAAACCAATGAAGACCTATTGTATAGCACATGGAACTCTGCTCAGTGTTACGTGGCAGGCTTGATGGGAGGGACGTTTGGGAGAGAATGGATACATGTATATGTACGGCTGAGTCCCCTCGCTGTTCACCCGAGACTACCACAGCTTGCTAATTGGCTCTGCGTGTGGGCATTAGTCACTCAGTCGTGTTCCCCAATACAGAGTGTTTTGGTGTTAAATAAAAAGTCATGAGCAAAAAGCCAAAACAAACAACTAAGTTATCCTCTTGTTTGCACCCCTGCTCTCAGTTGTATATGATGTGCCTGACTGTTCTGGTTCATTCTCTGAGAAAGTGAAACTTTGATCATCTGCCATGATAGGGGAAGGGATATTGGAGTCTAACTGCCGCTTATTCAGACTTTCAGCCAGTCCTTCCTTTTTCTGCTCTCCTCATTCCCTGACGTTCATGGGTATTGTTGTTCTGCTTCCTGAGCCTTTCTGAGGTACTGTAACTTGCTACTTGGCTTCCTCTACTTCTGGCTTAGATTTCAGCTCTTTTGGCCTGCTCTATTATCAGTCATTCATCTGCTTTTTTCTTTCGACAGTTTTATTACTCTTGCCTCCTTTTTTGTTGTCATTGAGAGTTTCGGCCTTTTTAAAACTCCATTTCTGTCATCTTAATGAGATTTGTAGAGAGAACAGAGGTAAACATGTGTTCAGTCCTCCTTTTTTCTTTTCCTCCAGAGAAAACTAATGCACAGAAAGGTAATTCAGCTTTTCCTAGTAAGTTGCTATTAACAGTAGCTGAAATTAGGATGTTGGTTGTTCACTTCTTCTGTTAGACCTGCAGTGGCTGGTGCCTTTCTTTCTAGGTTAAAGAACCTTCAGTGGTGGTAGATCTTATTAAATCTGAGGGGAAATTATGTTTGATTTTAACCATCATTTTCATCTACCTTTTCCTATAAGTGTGTTCTAAAGTTCATACACAGATACACATACTTGTGTTGGTTCTTTTTTCTTATGTTCACTTGACTGCAAGAACCGTAACTGGAGGAGAGCACATGACAGGGCCCTGTCTTTGCATAGGCATTCAGAGTGTCTTTGGCTGACAAAGCACTGACTGCATGCATTTATTGACTATCTGCCTGTGGATGACTGTTTACAGAGTTAAGTCCCTGCCTTTCCTTTCCTTTGTATTTCCTTCCATACAAAATTTGTTGTATGGAACAAATTGTTTTGATGTAGACTCAGTTTTAAATGGTGTCTGGTTGCATCTCCCTTCTCTATCCTTCATTTTACAAATGAGAATACAGAATTCAGGTGACCTACTTAAAGCTTAAAGCTAATGAGAAACAAAGCTAAAACTTAGAAATTCTCTCCTGACTCCCTGCCCTTTCTGCTTCATCGGAAACTGGCTGCATGTTGGGAAATGATTGTTGAAACTTGTTTCTATCAGAGGCAGATACAGTAAATGGGGTTATGTTGGAGCAGTCAGTCATGTCTTCCCTTATCCCTCATTTTCATTGTGGGAAAAGCCTTGACAGGTAGGATTTCATTATATCTTATATTGAGCGTCATCTGCTTTTTTTCAATTTTCTAAAGTTTGCTGTGAATATATCGTAATGACCTTATTTTTAGGGTAGAAGTATAAATCTTCTTTCTCTTCTTTACAGCTGCATACAGATCTCATTATGCATCAGAAAAATGAAAAAACAGAGGAAAATTCTATGGAGGAAAGGAATCCACCTAGCCTTTTCTGAGAAATGGAATACTGGGTTTGGAGGCTTTAAGAAGTTCTACTTTCACCAACACCTGTGCATTCTGAAAGCCAAGCTGGGAAGGCCAGTTACTTGGAGCAGGCATTTGAGGCATTTCCAGTGCAGAAAGAAGGCCCTTCAAATCCAGAAAACGTGGATCCAGGATGAACCACTTTTTGCTACGACAAAAGGCAATGTGGCTGTCCAGAATCTTTGTACTTCTGCCTCTAAAGTGAAAAGAAAGGACACCAAGCACTTCATTTCCTCCTCAAGGACCTTCCTGAAATTCCAGGCAGAGAAGTTGCTGTCATCAGCAAAGAACTCTGATCATGAATATTCTGGAGAGAAAAGTCTCTTGAAGGCAGCTGCTGACTTAGCAGTAAATAGTGTTTTAGGTCAGGCCAATGGTCACAGACCTAAGACGGAGCCACAAGCTTCTGATTTTCCTATGAAGTTCAGTGGGGAGAGCCAGAATCCAGGTGAGAGTGACAGAATTGTGGTCACCTTAAGCACCCATAAGAGAAAGCGCTTTTGTTATGGCTGCTACCCAGGGCTGGTGCACCACAGGAACGGGGGACCCTTGATTCCAAAAAAATTTCAGCTTAACCAGCATAGAAGAATAAAAGTATCTCCTCATATGATGTATGAGAAATTGTCCATGATTAGATTTCGGTACAAGATTCTCAGATCCCAGCACTTCAGAACAAAAAGCAAAGTTTGCAAGCTAAAAAAAGCCCAGCAAAGCTGGGTGCAGGTCACTGGGGACCATCAAGAGACCCTTAGGGAGAACGGCGAGGGTGGCAGTTGCGGCCCATTCCCTTCCCCGGAACCTAAAGACCCTTCTTGTCAGCGTCCACCATACTTTCCAGATATGGACAGCGATGCTGTGGTGAAGGGAAAGAACTCTCATGTGCCCGAGGGCCACGCTAAAAGAAGCCCTCTCTTGGACAAGGAGCTTAGTTTAGATGAAGCATTCCCTGACCAACAGAATGGCAGTGCCACATACACCTGGGACCAGTCACCCTGTTCCTCTCCTAAGTGGGAGTATACAGAGCTGATTCATGACATCCCCTTACCAGAACATCATTCTAGTAACGTGTTCATCTTGGAAACCGAGAGAGAAGTTACGGCTCTGGGTCAGGAAAATCGGACAAGTACTGTCAGTGATGACAGAGTAAAACTGTCAGTGTCCGGGGCAGATCAGTCTGTGAGGAGTGTAGATGGGCCTGTGTCTGAAGAGACTGTTCAGAATGAGAGCTCGTGCCAGATGGATGAGGATGGCTCTTTCAAGCAGAATATTCTTAGCTCTAAGTTGCTGGACCACCCTTACTGTAAAAGTCCACTGGAGGCTCCTCTGACGTGCAGTGGACTCAAACTAGAAAACCAAGTGGGAGGTGGGAAGAACAGTCAGAAAACCTCTCCAGTGGATGATGAGCAGCTGTCAATCTGCCTTTCTGGTATGCGCTCTTCTTTATTTTACCCCCGTCTCCAGCCCACACCTGCTGTATATTATCCTTTCTGGGAGAGGCCTTTCTTTTTTCCTTCCACAAGTTTCCCTTTAAGCAATTAGACATTTTCCTTTTATATTATTACATAGATGTTCCACGGTTTTGATTTGATTTTTGATCGACGACACTCGTGTTGCTTCTAGTCGTTCCCTTCTATAAACAGTGGTACAATGAAATTACTTCTTTATACTTGTATGATTGTTTCTGTAAGTTAAATTCCTAGTAGTAGAAATAATGGTGAAAGAATACTTACACTTGAAACTTTAAGAGAACTGTTAAATTATCCATTCACAGTTAAACTAGTTTGCACTTGTGAAATTTTGTCAGTCTCATAGATCACATGAGAATTGTCTTAATTTGTCTTTTTAAGTTTAAAGTTTGAATGTGTTTTTCTGTAGTCGCTTGCCATTTTTTGTTTGTATATAATTTTATTTTGCCTATTTTCCTATTGAATTTTTATATTTTGGTTAGTGTATGAGAAGCTTCTGTGTACCAGTGCTGGCTCTAAGAATGTAGCAACAAACAGGATACACTGATTCTTACAGCCTCATAGTCTTTAGTATCATTATAATTTTAAAGGTTTTAAATTTTTGTAAAAGCCCTCAGTACCCTGACTTTGTGTATAATATTTTTGTCTAACAGAAAATTTCAACTCTTACTTGCTAAAATGTATCTGTCTTTCCTTTATGGCTCAAGTTTTTACATCATGCTTTAATGTCTTCCTGTCAAAACCTACCCCATGAAGCTGTTTGGTATAAACACTTCTGGCAGACAGCATGGCAGTATCAGTCTTCGCCCCATTCCCCTTTTTGCCATTTGGCTAAGAGATGGAAGAGTACAAATATGTTTGTAGAGGGACATTACTTATAGTATTGTCTTAGTAGTGCAACACTGAAGATAACTAAAACAACTGTTGCTATGGACTTAGAATTTATGGCATGTCTAGGCAGTATACCGTGAAGCTGTTAAAGAATAAATTCCACCTGTATCTTGATACTGACCATTGTTTATATAAAGTGAAAAAAGCAAATAGCAGAACAGGAGGCCACTTTGTTAAAAGATACATATGCACATATGAGTGCGTGTATATATGTATGCATATGCACCTGTATAGGACGTGACTGGTTGGTTTAGTCACCAAGTCTTGTCTGACTCTTACACCTCCATGTCCTGTAGCCCGCTGGGCTCCTCTGTCCATGGAATTCTTCAGGCAAGAATACTGGAGTGGGTTGCCATTTCCTTCTCCAGTAGGACATGACACATATATTAAATTGTTATAAGTGGCTTTTGGGGGGAATTAGGAGAGTTACTTCTTGCTGGTTTAAACGATTCTGATCATTTTGTTTTTTCCACCGGTTATATGTGCATGCTCGCTCATGTCTGACTGTTTGCAACCCCAACCCCATGGACTGTAGCCTGCCAGGCTCTTCATCCATTGAATTTTTCACTCAGGAATAATGGAGTGGGTTGCCATTTCCTCCCCAAAGGGATATTCCCGGCCCAGGGATTGAACCTGCATCTCTTGCATCTCTTGAACTGCAGGCAGATTCTTTACCAGTAGTGCCACCTGGGAAGTCCAGTATGTATAAAAAATGTTTTCCCACAAAATGACAGTCCTAGAAAAATATTTAAAAATCTTTTCCCTGTTGTTTATGCTGTAGTAGAATGAAGACAAATTTTCCTGCTGTGAGGTTAGCAGAACCATGATTTCTAAATCTGAACAGGTTAGCATTTACCTGCAAATACCAATTAACTTGTATCAAGAACTTCCAGATGTTCAAGCTGGATTTAGAAAAGGCAGAGGAACCAGAGATCAAATTGCCAACATCCGTTGGGTCATAGAAAAAGCAAGAGAATTCCAGAAAAACATATACTTTTGCTTCATTGACTATGATAAAGCCTTTTACTGTGTCAGATCACAACAAACTGTGGAAAATTCTTAAAGAGATAGGAATACCAGACCATCCTACCTGCCTCCTGAGAAACCTGTATGCAGGTCAAGAAGCAACAGTAAGAACTGGACATGGAACAATGGACTGGTTCCATATTGGGAAAGGACTGCATCAAGGCTGTATTGTCATCCTGCTTATTTAAATTAGATAGCAGAGTACATCATGCAAAATGCTGGGCTGGATGAAGCACAAGCCCAAATCAAGATTGCTGGGAGAAATATCAATAACCTCAGATATGCAGATGACACCACCCTTATGGCAGAAAGCTAAGAGGGACTAAAGAGCCTCTTGATTAAGCTGAAAGATGAGAGTGAAAAACTTGACTTAAAACTCAGTATTCAAAAGACAAAGATCATGGCATCTGGTCCCATCACTTCATGGCAAATAGATGGGGAAACAATGGAAACAGTGACAGACTTTATTTTGGGGCTCTAAAATCACTGCAGATGGTGACTGCAGTCATAAAATTAAAAGAAGCCTTATCCTTGGAAGAAAAGCTATGACAGACCTAGATGGTGTCTTAAAAAACAGAGATGTTACTTTGCCAAAAATGGTCCATCTAGTCAAAGCCATGGTTTTTCCAGTAGTCATGTATCGATGTGAGAGTTGGATCATAAAGAAGGCTGAGCACCAAAGAATTGATGCTTTTGAACTGTGGTGTTGGAGAAGACTCTTGAGACTCCCTTGGACTTCAAGGAGATCTAACTAGTCAAATCCTAAAGGAAATCAGTCCTGAAAATTCATTGGAAGGACTAATGCCAAAGCTGAAACTCCAATACTTTGGCCCCCTGATGCAAAGAACTGACTCATTTGAAAAGAGCCTGATGCTGGGAAAGATTGAAGGCAGGAGGAGAAGGGGACAACAGAGGACGAGATGGTTGGAAGGCATTACCAACTTGATGGACATGAGTTTGAGCAAGCTCCGGGAGTTGGTGAAGGGCAAGGAAGCCTAGCATACTGCAGTCCATGGGATTGCAAAGAATTGGACGTGACTGAGTGACTGAACAACAATCAATTAACTTACAAATATAGATGGAGCACTTCCAAAAAAAAGTTGATAAACTGAATGTATCCTAGACTTAAACTGTAGCATAACGTGAGGATATAGGAGTTTTTACAGTTTTATAGTTTTTACACATTTAGTGACCTATACTTATTTTAACAGGCTAAAAGAGAAAAATCATGGCATCTCAGCAAGTACTGAAAGCCTGTTGTTTAGTCGTTGTGTCCAGCTCTTTGCAACCCCATAGACTGTAGCCCATTAGGCTCCTCTGTCCATGGGATTGCCTAGGCAAGAATACCGGAGTGGGTTGTCATTTCCTTCTTCAGAGGATCTTCACAACCAGATCAAATCTGCATCTCCTGCATTGGTAGGCAGATTCTTTACCACTGAGACACCAAGGAAGCCCAATCTAACAATAATAAGACATTTTAAAGCATGATAGAAAACTCAGAAGCAATAAAAAAATACATATACTGGTTTGATTCCATAAACATTAAAATCTCATAAGTACAGATAAGAAAATTTGTAAGTGAAAATTTGAAAAGTTTAGGTACACGTGTCCTTTGACCCAGAAATTTTAATTTTAGCAACTGTGTTCTAAGAAAACATTAGAATGAGGATATATTGAGGGCTTTAATTGTAACATTATTTAGACAGCTAAAAAGTAAGAACTTAAATGGCTGTCAGTAGAGAATTGGTTAAAATATGGCAAATCAATTTAATGGACTACTGATTGTTTTGAGAAGGCGATGGCACCCCACTCCAGTACTCTTGCCTGGAAAATCCCATGGATGGAGGAGCCTGGTAGGCTGCAGTCCATGGGGTCGCGAAGAGTCGGACACGACTAAGCGACTTCACTTTCACTTTCCACTTTCATGCATTGGAGAAGGAAATGGCAACCCATTCCAGTGTTCTTGCCTGGATAATCCCAGGGACGGGGGAGCCTGTTGGGCTGCCGTCTATGGGGTCGCACAGAGTCGGACACAACTGAAGCGACTTAGCAGCAGCAGCAGCAGCAGATTGTTTTGAATTAACTTAGGAAAAAAATTAATGTGTTGAATGTAAAAAAGCAGCTTCAAGAAGAATGAATATAGTTTGCTACTTAGGTTTTTAAGATATACATCTTCAGAAGGGCATAAAAATTCTAAAGGAATTATGAGGTGGCTGCCACATTATTTTAAAATGTTTACAGTCATATACTAGAAAAAGTACTCAGAGCTTTTTCCCATTTCAAGTTTATGAAAATATTCAATCCTGTTTTCTAGACTATTGTGTTATTTTTACATGTAGCTGTTTAGAAAAAAATGGATTCCTACTGCATTCTTTAGACCAAAATGAATTTCAGCTGTGAATAAGAGATTTAGTTTGTATTTCTAATGCTGTTTGTTAATTCATCTTTTCTGCATGATTATGGAATGCAGTTCAATAGGCAAACTTACCAGGCTTCTCTGGTAGCTCAGTTGGTAAAGAACCCACCTGTAAAGCGGGAGACCTGGGTTTGATCCCATTTAATCCCTGGGTCAGGAAGATCCCCTGGAGGAGGGGATGGCAACCCATTCCAGTGTTTTTGCCTAGAGAATTCCCATGGACAGAGAAGCTGGGCAGGCTGCAGTCCATAGGGTTGCAGACAGTCGGATATGACTGAGCACAGCACACAGCTTATATGAATGGTGCCTACTAGATCTTATTGGCAAACTTAAGGCTGAATGAATTCCTAGTTTAGAAGCTCCAAATTTTCATTTCCTCCTCTGACTAAACTGGAACACAGAACTCCCTTTCTCTTCTGTGTGGCTAAATCCTAGACCAGAACCAGACGTAGGCAAGCAACTTTTCTTACTATACTCTTGTCTTAAGCCTTTCAAATTGGGAGCCTCTGGTGGGAGAGTAAAACGAGGAAAGTAAGTTTTCCACACCTTTGTCTGCTCCTGCCGCGTACAAAACACTCCCTGCCTAGAACAGACTTTGTTGTGATCATTCTTGTCCATTTTATATTGATGCTTAACAGAGGCCCTTCTTGAAGTCAGAAAGAGGAAAATAAGTGACTTACAGTCCTCATTTTTTTCTGTCTACACACAGTGGACTTAACTGTCAGACTGATGGTTAGCAGACTGTTGCTCTTCCCCACTCAGCATCAATGAATAGCCTAAGTCATATCTCTCTTCTGTGAGCCTCTAAGCCTTCTCTCAGCTTCTCTGAAGTTACTTAATATCCTGGTTTTAATTCCTAGGATATCTTTAGGTATATTTCTTCAGTGGATCCTCTTGGAAGCCATTAAAATGCATATACATGTTACTTAAATTGATGTAAAGACTAGCCTGTATTCTGGCTAAGTCGTCATCCTTTAATTGTTTCCTCTTTTAAAACGTGCCTCACCAGCTATTATCCAGTTAAGCTCACCTCATAGGGTTATGCAGTATCATAAGTATTCAGTTCAGCTCAGTCGCTCAGTCGTGTCTGACTCTTTGCGACCTCACCACACCAGGCCTCCCTGTCCATCACCAACTCCCGGAGTTTACTCAAACTCATATCTGTTGAGTCGGTGATGCCATCCAACCATCTCATCCTCTGTCGTCCCGTTCTCCTCCTGCCCTCATCCCTCGCAGCATCAGGGTCTTTTCCAATGAGTCAACTCTTTGCATGAGGTGGCCAAAGTATTGGAGTTTCAGCTTTAGCATCAGTCCTTCTAATGAACACCCAGGACTGAACTGCTTTAGGATGGACTTGTTGGATCTCCTTGCAGTCCAAGGGACTCTCTCAAGAGTCTTCTCCAACACCACAGTTCAAAAGCATCGATTCTTTGGGCTCATCTTTCTTCACAGTCCAACTCTCACATCCATACATGACCACTGGAAAAACCATAGCCTTGACTAGATAGCCCTCTGCTTTTGAATATGCCATCTAGGTTGGTCATAACTTTGCTTCCAAGGAGTAGCGTCTTTTAATTTCATGGCTGCAGTCACCATCTGCAGTGATTTTGGAGCCCAAAAAAATAAAGTCTGACACCGTTTCCGCTGTTTCCCTATCTATTTCCCTTGAAGTGATGGGATCAGATGCCATGATCTTCGTTTTCTGAATGTTGAGCTTTAAGCCAACTTTTTCACTCTCCTCTTTTCACTTTCATCAAGAGGCTTTTAGTTCCTCTTCACTTTCTGCCATAAGGGTGGTGTCATCTGCATATCTGAGGTTATTGATATTTCTCCTGGAAATCTTGATTCCAGCTTGTATAATAGCTATCAAATTGTATGATATTAAAAATGTCTTAGAATTCGTCCTCTGTTGAGATGTGAAATTTCATACCTTTATCAATAGTAAATACAACTGACAGTGATCTCAACAATTCCCTCTAATTGTAAATTTTAAAAAGATAATTTCTTCAGTTACCAAATGTGCTAGACACATTTAACCAGGTGATTAAACCGTTTAGATTTTACCTTTAGGAGATAGACTTCTTCCCCAAGGCTAAGCTACTGAAAAATGTCAATCTTTAATTTCAGCTAGCTATTCTCTTTCTAGCAATCCAAAGTGAAATGATACCTTATCTTCTAAAAGATTTCTTTTTAGTATAATACATTTAGTAATGTAATTTAAACATATGTTATATGTTGGGTATAGGTTAAGTATCAGGACAGTGACTTTGCTGAAAACGGCTGTTTCCATCTTAACTTTTCTTTCTTCCTTTATTTAAGGATTCCTAGATGAGGTTATGAAGAAGTATGGCAGTTTGGTCCCACTCAGTGAAAAAGATGTCCTTGGAAGATTAAAAGATGTCTTTAATGAAGACTTTTCTAATAGGTTTGTCAATAATGCTTAAGTTAAGCCCTTGAAAAGAAAATTATTGGCTTATAGGACTTTTCTCTTGATTAAAAAAAAAAAAAACCTGATACTTAACAATAAACTGAGTTAAACTTTTGTTGTTCTTTTACTTTCAAAATATTTCTGTTTCAGAAAACCGTTTATCAATAGGGAAATAACAAACTATCGGGCCAGACATCAAAAATGCAACTTCCGCATCTTCTACAATAAGCACATGCTGGATATGGATGATCTAGCAACCCTGGATGGTCAGAATTGGCTGAATGACCAGGTGAGTGTACTGTATATTCTCACCATAGAAAAGTTGCTGAGGATGTTGGACAATGAAGTGTAAAATGCAGCCTCTGGGCTGGCCTCACAATTATCTTTTGGAATCAAGTATTCTTCATTCCTTACTATAGTGACTGTTCACTCACCTGGTATTAGAAAGGTTTGATTACTATTAGCAGTAGCTATGTTATTCCTTCTGAGTGGATGTTCTGAATTGTATGTGGGGTTAATGGGTTTTATATTGACTTTTTATAGGTCATAAATATGTATGGTGAGCTGATAATGGATGCAGTCCCAGACAAAGTAAGTGAAAACTTTTTCTATAGGAGAGAGGGTCCTATGTATTAAAGAAAGAAAGCCAATACAATATTGTAAAGTAATTAACCTCCAATTAAAATAAATAAATTTATATTAAAAAAGCTTTTTCTTTTTAAAAAATTGTATGTAATTATTTGATATTTCTTAGATTTTTTAAAAGATGTTTGTCTTGATCATGTGCTAGAATTGGGCATAAGTTCTATAAAATCATGTGAGCATAAAGTCATGCCAATGTTTTCCTGCTTATTTATTTCAGAGTGGGTGTATTTTTGATAACTTAGGGAGGCTTTTTTTTTTTTTTACACGCACAAAAAGGACTGTTTGCTTTAAGCATTTAAATTTAACTTAAAGAATTTTTTTACCTTAATGTCTTATTCTCTTTAAAAATGTAGTAAAGTGTGTTCATCTTCACTTTTTCTTGGATTAATCTTTGCTACTCAGTTTAAATACAAACTAACCCCCATTAAACTCTAAAATTCCCTTAAGAGCTTAGTTACATATCAAAAAGCTATTTTTTTAATTTAATATATTTTGTTTCTGAATACTGATTGCCTGATTGGTAGCCATTAATTTCAATAAGCAAAACCTTTCCAATAAAGCAAAACCTTTTTAAGTACTTTATAAACTTTCATAAGTCTAATCATTTAAACAGGTAAATATAAGGAATCTCAGATTCCAACACTTTATTGATAGAGACAAAATGTCATAACTTTCCACTTAAAATAAAAAGTTGATTAAACATTTTAAATTGGAATCATGAAGCTAATCTGTCAGATTCTCTATTTTGTCTAATTCTCTTAATCAAAGTGTAAGTCTAAACATACAGATGATTTTTAACATAAAAGTATTCATTTCAAAACTATAGTTTCCCTTTATTACCACTACATTTAATTCTAAACCTTCACGGTATAAAAAAGACACAACTGAAAGTGGTTCTCAAAGTATGGTCGCCAAACCAGCAGCATCAGCATCACATGGGAATTTACTAGAAATGCACATTTTTGAGCAAAGTAGGGAAAACCACTAGACCATTCAGGTATGACCTAAATCAAATCCCTTAATGATTATACAGTGGAAGTAACAAATAGATTCAAAGGATTAGATCTGATAGAGTGCCTGAAGAACTATGGACAGAGGCTTGTGACATTGTACAGGAGGCAGTGATCAAGACCATCCCCAAGAAAAAGAAATGCAAAAAGGCAAAATGGCTGTCTGAGGAGGCCTTACAAATAGCTGAAAAAAGAAGAGAAGCTAAAGGCAAAGGAGAAGAAGAAAGACATACCCATTTGAATGCAGAGTTCCAAAGAGTTGAATGCAGAGTTCCAACTCTCTCTCCAAAGAGAGTTCTTACCTCTCTTCCAGGGAGAGATAAGAAAGCCTTCCTCAGAGATCAGTGCAAAGAAACAGTGGAAAAAAACAGAATGGGAAAAACTAGAGATCTCTTCAAGAAAATCAGAGATACCAAGGGAACGTTTCTTGCAAAGATGGGCACAATAAAGGACAGAAATGGTATGGACCTGCAGAAGATTTTAAGAGGTGGCAAGAATACGCAGAACGACACAAAAAAGATCTTCACGACTCAGATAACCATGATGGTGTGATCACTTACCTTGAGCCAGACATCCTGGAATGGGAAGTCAAATGGGCCTTAGGAAGCATCTCTACAACTAAGCTAGTGGAGGTGATGGAATTCCAGCTGAACTTCAATTTCAAATCCTAAAAGATGATGCTGTGAAAGTGCTGCACTCAATATGCCAGCAAATTTGGAAAACTCAGCAGTGGAAAAGGTCAGTTTTCATTTCAATCCCAAAAAAGGGCAATTGCCAAAAAAGGGCAGTGCCAAAGAATGTTCAATTCTTTGTTGTGCACAACTGCAGTCATCTCACATGCTAGCAAAGTAATGCCCAAAATTATCCAAGCCAGGCTTCAACAGTATGTTAACTTCCAGACATTCAAGCTAGATTTGGAAAAGGCAGAAGAACCAGAAATCAAATTGCCAACATCCGCTGGATGATCGAAAAGCAAGACAATTCCAGAAAAACTTCTATTTCTGCTTTATTGACTATGCCAAAGCCTTTGACTGTGTGGATCACAATAAACTATGGAAAATTCTTAAATGGATGGGAATACCAGACCACCTTACTTGCCTCCTAAGAAATGTGTATGCAGGTCAAGAAGCATCAGTTAGAACCGGACATGGAACAACAGACTGGTTCCAAATCAGGAAAGGAGTACGTCAAGGCTGTATACTGTCACCCTGCTTATTTACATTAGAGAGCAGAGTACATCATGCAAAATGCCGGGCTGGATGAAGCACAAGCTAGAATCAAGATTGCCCGAAGAATATCAATAACCTCAGATATGCAGATGACACCACCCTTATGGCAGAAAGTGAAGAACTAAAGAGCCTCTTGATGAAAGTGAAAGAGGATAGTGAAAAAGTTGACTTAAAACTCAACATTCAAAAAAGGAAGATCATGGCATCCAGACCCATCACTTCATGGCAAATAGATGGGGAAACAATGGAAACAGTGACAGACTTTATTTTGGGGGGCTCTAAAATCACTGCAGATGGTGACTGCAGCCATAAAATTAAAACACACTTGCTCCTTGGAAGAAAAGCTTTGACCAACCTATACAGCATATTAAAAAGCAGAGACACTACTTTGCCAACAAAAGTCCATCTAGTCAAAGCTATGGTTTTTCCAGTAGTCATATATGGATGTGAGAGTTGGACCATAATGAAAGCTGAGTGCCAAAGAATTGATGCTTTTGAACTGTGGTGTTGGAGAGGATTCTTGAGAGTCCCTTGGATTTCAAGGAGATCAAACCAGTCCATCATAAAGGAAATCAGTGCTGAATATTCATTGGAAGGACTGATGCTGAAGCTAAAACTCCAATACTTTGGCCATCTGATGTGAAGAACTGACTCATTTGAAAAGAGCCTGATGCTGGGAAAGATTGAAGGCAGGAAGAGAAAGGGACGACAGAGGATGAGATGTTGGATGGCATCACTGACTTGATGGACATGAGTTTGAGCAAGCTCCAGGAGCTGGTGATGGACAGGGAAGCCTGGTGTGCTGCAGTCCCTGGGGTTGCAAAGAGTCGGGCACGACAGAGTGACTGAACTAACTGAAAGTAGTTCTCAAAGTACAGTCCCCAAACCAGCAGCATCAGCATCATGTGAGAATTTACTAGACACGCAAATTTTTGGATCCATCCAAAATTTCTGGTAAGTCAGAAACTGGAGAGTGGGTCCTAGCAATCTGTTTTAATCAGCCCTTCAGTTTCTGATGCACTCAGAAGTTTGAGAATCACTGCCTAGAGATGGCTACTATAAGCATTTTTGTGGATACCTAAAGCTCCCTGGTTCTCAAAACAAATGTGCATTAGAATCCTCAGATACCAGATTGCTGAGCCTACTCTCATAGTTTCTGCTTTATTAAGTCTTTAGTGGGGCCTGAGAATTTGTATTTTAACAAGTTTGCAGATGATACTTACACTGCTGGTTTGATGGCCACATCCTGAGAACCTCAGCTTTTCATCTCAAGTGAGTCAAAGTTACTGAGTAAACACTTGAAGACCATAGTATGTTTACTCTCTGGTGAGCTGATACTCATTTATAAGCCAGAATTTTAAAAAGGCCAAGGATCCAGAACATGATGTGCCATATGACTAGAGTAATTTTTTCAGTGTTAGCAGTGACCTTTTTATAGTTACTATTGGGCTTCCCTGATAGCTCAGTGGGTAAAGAATCCGCCTGCAATGCAGGAGACCCCGGTTCAGTTCCTGGGTCGGGAAGATCCCCTGGAGAAGGGCAGGCTACCCACTCCAGTATTCTGGCCTAGAGAATTCCATGGACAGTCCATGGGGTCGCAAAGACATGGACAGGACTAAGCCACTTTCACTTGCATGACTATCAGTTCAGTTCAGTCGCTCAGTCGTGTCCAACTCTTTGCGACCCCATGAACTGCATTACGCCAGGCCTCCCTGTCCATCACCAACTCCCGGAGTTCACCCAAACTCATGTCTATCAAGTCAGTGATGCTATCCAGCCATCTCATTCTCTGTCGTCCCCTTCTCCTCCTGCCCCCAATCCCTCCCAGCATCAGAGTCTTTTCCAATGAGTGAACTCTTCGCATGAGGTGGCCAAAGTACTGGAGTTTTAGCTTCAGCATCAGTGCTGCCAATAAACACCCAGGACTGATCTCCTTTAGAATGGACTGGGTAGATCTCCTTGCAGTCAAAGGGACTCTCAAGAGTCTTCTCCAACACCATAGTTCAAAAGCATCAATTCTTCGGCGCTCAGCTTTCTTCACGGTCCAACTCTCACATCCATACATGACCACTGGAAAAACCATAGCCTTGACTAGACGGCCTTTTGTTGGCAAAGTAATGTCTCTGCTTTTGAATATGCTGTCTAGGTTGGTCATAACTTTCCTTCCAAGGAGTAAGCATCTTTTAATTTCATGGCTGCAGCCACCATCTGCAGTGAATTTGGAGTCCCCAAAACTAAAGTCTGACACTGTTTCCACTGTTTCCCATCTACTTCCCATGGAGTGCTGGAACCAGATGCCATGATCTTCGTTTTCTGAATGTTGAGCTTTAAGCCAGCTTTTTCACTCTCCTCTTTCACTTTCATCAAGAGGCTTTTTAGCTCCTCTTCACTTTCTGCCATAAGGGTGGTATCATCTGCATATCTGAGGTTACTGATATTTCTCCTGGCAGTCTTGATTCCAGCTTGTGCTTCTTTCAGCCCAGCGTTTCTCATGATGTACTCTGCATTTAAGTTAAATAAGCAGAGTGACAATATACAGCCTTGACATACTCCTTTTCCTATTTGGAACCAGTCTTTTGTTCCATATCCAGTTCTAACTGTTGCTTCCTGACCTTCTCAAGAGGCAGGTCAGGTGGTCTGGTATTCCCATCTCTTTCAGAATTTTCCACAGTTCATTGTGATCCACACAGTCAAAGGCTTTCGCATAGTCAATAAAGCAGAAATAGATGTTTTTCTGGAACTCTCTTGCTTTTTCCATGATTCAGCAGATGTTGGCAATTTGATCTCTGGTTCCTCTGCCTTTTCTAAAACCAGCGTGAACATCTGGAAGTCCATGGTTCACATACTGCTGAAGCCTGGCTTGGAGAATTTGGGGCATTACTTTACTAGTGTGTGAGATGAGTGCAATTGTGTGGTAGTTTGAGCATTCTTTGGCATTGCCTTTCTTTGGGATTGGAATGAAAACTGACCTTTTCCAGTCCTGTGGCCACTGCCGAGTTTTCCAAATTTGCTGGCGTATTGAATGCAGCACTTTCACAGCATCATCTTTCAGGATTTGAAACAGCCCAACTGGACTTCCATCACCTCCACTAGCTTTGTTCGTAGTGATGCTTTCTAAGGCCCATTTGACTTCACATTCCAGGATGTCTGGCTCTAGGTGAGTGATCACAGCATCGTGATTATCTGGATCGTGAAGATCTTTTTTGTACAGTTTTTCTGTGTATTTGTGCCACCTCTTCTTAATATCTTCTGCTTCTGTTACATCCATGCCATTTCTGTCCTTTACCGAGCCCATCTTTGCATGAAATGTTCCCTTGGTATCTCTAATTTTCTTGAAGAGATGACTATAGGAGTCTACAAATCCACATTCCTCAAATGAAATTAGTTTTGTACTTCCCATCCCTTGAGTTCAAGGTAACTGTTACCTTTTTCTTTCATAGCCTTTTTCAACTTTATCACCTGATTTGACAAGATTTATCAGATTGTTTCTTTACTTGATTGGATTCAGGTCATCTGTTTACTGCCCCAGTCCAGTTTTGATAAGATACCACATCTGTAAGGTCATTCTAATGAAAATTTGAAAGAGTCTTTTGTGAACTGCTGTAATGTATGTTTTTGTCATTATTTTTAACAAAAAACTTTTCCTCATTTTTTTGTCTGTCTTACATTCAGGGATTTTTAAATTTCCCTTTTGTTGTGAATTTAAGTCCTGACACAGCCTAATATAATCTTGAGTGCTTGTATTTGATGTCTTTCTAGGTTCATTTCTTCAACAGCTTTTTTCATAGACAGCTGGTTACCAAAGGATATAATGGAGTAAAAAGATGGACTAAAAAGGTATTTGCTTTATTTCTTTTTTATTCTAAATTTGAAATGCAGATGAAGCTATCTTTACTGCCAATATGATACATAGTAGAAACAGGCCCATTGACTTAAAGTTGCTTTTTATTATTTCTTTTAAATCTTTTTGTTTGAAAGACAAGACACTAGTAAAATTTCTCAGTCTATCCAGTTGACTGGAATCTGCTATAACAGAAAGCACTGGATTGGAAGTTAAAGGTTCTGACACTATTATTAGCTGGCTGTGCAACTTAGATAAGATTAAATTGGGCTTCAGATTGCTTATTTATAAAAACAAAATGATAAAGCAATCCCTAAGGTTCTTTCCAACCTTAATTTCTCTTTATTCATTGACTGTGTCAGAAACATTATTTTAAAAGCCTATTTATGTTCTATTTTTGATATTAAGGCTTATGTAATTGTGGGTGTAAATTATTTTTGCAAAGTACAAACAGCTGATTGAACATTGCTAGGTAGGTTTTTTGTGCAAGGCATCATCAGTAGTGCCAAGATAAACTAAATTGAAGAGTGCACATCTGGGGAAATAATGAACTCAGGATTTAGACCTGGGTTCACATCCTGGTTCAGCCACTTAAATAGTTGTAAGACCTTAGGCAAATTACTTAATTCCCTTAAGCTTTAGTTTTATCATTTAAAAAATGGGAATGTCAGTTATATTTATCTTGTGAGAATTAAATGAGAATGCATGTAAATCAGTAAGCACATGATAAACACACATTAAGTGGTCATCATTTTTATATTATGCTGGTAAGAAGCATGGGAGAAGAAAGAATAGCCGGATTGCAAAGACCAAAGATGAGAGTGGCATGAAGTGAATCTGATTCAGAGATGCAGGGCCTTGTGGTCTGCATTGTAAGTTTTATCCTAAATGTGTAAGAATCTATTGAAGGGTTTTAGGTGACAACATCCAATTTGTATTTTGCTCTAGTGGCACTGAAGATGGATGAATGTGGGAGCAAAGTTGATGTGAGTAGGAGGCCACTGCAGATTAACTGTACTTTAAATTACAATAGTAGAAGAGATGGGAGTTGTTCACAAATACGAGTGTGACCTAGGAAGTAAATTAACAGGACTTGGTGATGAGTAGGTTATGAGGGATGAAGAAGAGGAATTGTGAAAGATGACTTCTGACCATGTAACTTGTGCCACTCGATAGGCTGTGGTGGTGTTTATCTTAGAAAAATTGAGGACGGCTAATTAGTAGGGGATTGGTCAAATGAAAAATATATGTCCGAGACTTCCTTGGTGATCCAGTGGCTAAGACTCTGGGCTCCCAATGCAGGGTTTGATCCCTGTCAGGGAGCTAGATCCATCCCACATGCTGCAACAGAGATTGCAAGTGCCACAACTAAGACCTGGTGCAGCCAAATAAATAAATGAAAGTAAATATAAAATACATATAAATAAAGATATGTATATACATCCATATAATAGGATACTACTTAACCAGGAGAAGTTACATAGCTGAGGAAAGATGATCATGTGTTGTATGGAGTAGAGAAAGGTTAGACAGGTATATCTTGAAGGTATTGTTGGTTTGGTTCCAGACCACGGCAATAAAGTGAATATTGCAAAAAAGTGAGTCACCAGATTTTTTGTTTTCCCAGTGCATATAAAAGTTATGTTTACACAATAGTCCCTTATGTTTGCAGTAGTATTATGGATAAAAAAAATAATGTGCATACCTTAATTAAAAGGTATGCTTTTTGCTTAAAAAAAAAAAATTGCTAACCATCCCCTGAGCCTGAGTGAGTTAGAGCAATAATATCAAAGATCACTGATCATGAATAACTATAATGAATATAATAATAATGAAAAAATTTGAAATATTGCAAGAATTACCAGAATGTGGCAAAGAGACATGAAGTAAACAAATGTTGGAAAAATGGTGCCAATAGGCTTTATCTATGCAGGGTTGCCATAAATCTTTAATTCATAAAATATGCAGTATCTGCACAGTACAGTAAAACAAGGTATGTCTTGTAAATAGCATGGAAATTTTTCTGAATAATAAATGACATGAAATTGAAGGAATAAAGCCAAGTATAATTCAGTGTCATTTCATTAAATATAATAAATTAAATTGTTCCATCCCATGGACCCTCTCAGATTGGATTAAATCAGAAAATCCAACTATATGTGTGTATAAGAAACAAACATAAAATAATATGAAAAAGCTTGAAAGTCAAGTGACAGGTACTAGGCAAATGCAAACCAAAAGGAAGGAGTGGCGGTGGCAAGCAACAAGGAGGAACAGTAGTATTAACAGCAGAAGAGGTAGAACTTAGGGTGAAAAGTACACTGTGATAAAATTTTAGTATATAGGAGATACAACAGTGATTACAAAAGCAAGGAGAATTTGGCAAATAGTGATATTGAGAGACCTCTTTCATAGTTGGACAAATCTAGCAGATAAAAAATAAGATCATATATAAAAAATACAACCAGTGTTTTTGGTTTAACAGATCTTTATACCCCTCAAAAAAGAGAATATACACTTATTCTTATATCCAAGAAACATTTGTAAAAACTGGTCATGTACTTGGCCAAAATTATTACATATACTATTCCTTAACCAGAGTTCAATCAAATTAAAAATAAATAATAAAAGGTATCTAAAGAAATCTTTAAAATGTTCACAAATATACATATTACTTGATATAACCCTTGGATCTAAAGGACAATAGATTATATAGTAAAGGACAGAAAAGGGAACACAATCTTAGCAGCCGCTATGGAATAAAATGAAATCTCTTTTGAGAAAAAAAAAATAGTCATAAATGCTATTATTATTAAAGAAAAAAGGAAAAATAGAAGAATTAAGTACTGAGTTTGATTACATTAAGAAAAATTATGGAGCAACCAAGAATTTGGAATGCAACAAATAGTGAAACAATGAAAGTACAAAGAAAATCCACAGCAGAATTTTTAAAAATTTATCTCAAAGCAGCAGAGTCCATTCTGTGTACAACTTAAAACTCTGATGATATAAAAGAAAAATGAATTAATTCAACTATATAAAAAGATAAATAGTAAACTGGGAAAAATATTTGATATTTATGTCAAATATTTGATATCAAATGTATATTTATATCAAATATCAAAGAACTATTTTTAAATATATAAGTGCTTCTACACATCAGTAAGAAACAACCTCACCAACTCAATAAAAAAATGAGTGAATGATAAGAATGAAAAGTATTATAAAGAAGTCCTTGAGTTCTGGATATAAGTCTTCTGTCAAATCTATATTTTTTATTGTTTTGTCTCAGTCAGTCTCTAACTTTTCTCCTTATTTCTTTAACATGCATTTTGATGAATAGAGACTTTTATTTTTATGAAATCTAATTTACCATACTCTTTTCTTTTATAGTCTTGCTTTCTATATCCAGTCTAAGAAATATTTGCCTCATATATTTTCTAACAGCTTTATAGTTTTAGGTTTTATATTTACATCTCTGGTGCATCTCAGTTTTTGTGTAATCATAAGGTAGGGATCAAGATTCCCCCCCCACCCCCATATGGTTGGATGGCATCACCGACTCAATGGACATGGGTTTGGGTGGACTCCGGGAGTTGGTGATAGACAGGGAGGCCTGGCGTGCTGCAGTTTGGGGTCGCAAAGAGTCAGACACGACTAAGCGACTGAACTGATATATATCCAGTTGTTTCAGTGGCATTTCCTGAAACGACTTCTCTTTCCCATTTTAATTGCTTTGGCATCTTTGGAGAAAGTTAATTGACCATATATGTGTGGGTCTATTTCTGGACTTTGTTCTTTTGCACTGATCTCTTTGTTCTTATGCTAATACCACACTGTCTTGATCACTGTCTTTACAGTTTGTCTTAAAATCAGTGTAAATGGCCATGTTTAGCTGCCTTTTTCAGATAGCTTTGGCAATTCTAGGTCCTTTTGCATTCTTGTCGAAATTTCAGAATCAGTTTGTCAATCTCTACTTTTAAAAAACTTGCTGGGTTATATTGGGATTGTGTTTAATCTGTACATTCATTTGGAGAGAATGGAGGCCTTAACAGTATTGTCTTTCAGTCTATAAACATGGTATATTTTCCATTGATTTGTATCTTTAATTTTTTTCAGCAATATTTTTTAAATCTTAGTGTACAGATCTTGCACCTCAATGTATCAGGTATTTCTGAAACTGCTATAAACAGAATTTTTAAAATGTTACATTTCAATTATTTGCAGTTAGTATAGAGAAATACAGTTGATTTCTCTATATTGACCTTGTATCCTGTGACTTGTCAAACTCACTCACTGATTCTAGGAGATTTTTGTAGATTCTATGAGATTTTCATAAATGATCTATAGATACTCTTTATCAAGTTAAGGAAGATACCTCCTATTTGTGGTTTGCTGACAGCTTTTAATCATAGATAGATGTTAAGTTTTATCAAATGCTTTCTCTGTATCTAAGACATGGTGCTATGTTTTTTCATCTTTATTCCATTAATGAGATTCAGACTGAAGGAGCAGCCCCTAATCTTGAGACATGTCAGTCTTAGAGCTACATGATGGTTCTTGAAGCTCCAGCTTGGTCATGACATAAATTCACTTCTCTTTACCATGCATAGGTTAAAGCAAAGCATGTGACTACGTTTCTCCCCCTGGGAGGGGCAGTGAAGCCACATGGCAATAGGTAGTTCTGTATAATCCTCTTACAGGGAACTGAAAGTGTTAGTTGCTCAGTCACGTCTGTGTCTGACTCTTTGCAACCCCATGGACTGTAGCCTTCCAGGCTCCTCTGTCCACGGGATTCTCCGGCAAGAATACTGGAGTGGGTTGCCATTCCCTTCTCTAGGGTATCTTCCTGACCCAGGGATCGAATCTGGGCCTCCTGCAAGGTAGGCAGATTATTTACCGTTTGAGCCTCCCTCTTATAGCGAGGACAACAAATAATTGATAGCAATAATATAATTGACCACACATATCATTCTTAATTGT